>NW_027142433.1:2609852-2914852 GCF_026170545.1 Melanerpes formicivorus
GGCTCCAGCCTCCTCTCAGGGAGTTGTAGAGAGCCAGCAGGTCTCCCCTCAGCCTCCTCTTGTGCAGCCTGAACACCCCCAGCTCCCTCAGCTGCTCCTCCCCAGCCCTGTTCTCCAGACCCCTCCCCAGCTTTGTTGCCCTTCTCTGGAGACAGGAGGAGGCTGGGACCAGTCCTCTTTTCAGTGGTGCCCTGTGGCAGGACAAGGGTGATGGGCACAGACTCGAACATCAGAAGTTTCATCTAAATATGAGGAGGAACTTCTTTAATTCAAGGGTGCTGGAGCCCTGGAGCAGGCTGCCCAGAGAGGTGGTGGAGCCTCCATCCCTGCAGGCATTCCAAACCCACCTGGGCATGCTCCTCTGTGACCTTCTCTAAGTGAACTTGCCTTGGCAGGGGGGTTGGACTTGATGACCTCCAGAGGTCCCTTCTGAGCCCTGCCATGCTGTGGCACTGTGAAGCCAAAGTGGTGCTGGGGGCACCCTGGCTGGGAGGTCCCACCTGTAGCAGAGGAGGGCAAGAAAGCTGGGGAGGGGTCTGGAGCACAGCCCTGGGAGGAGAGGCTGAGGGAGCTGGGGTTGCTTAGCCTGCAGAAGAGGAACCTCAGGGGAGACCTTCTTGCTCTCTCCAACTGCCTGAAGGGAGGCTGGAGCCAGGTGGGGGTTGGTCTCTTCTGCCAGGCACCCAGCACCAGAACAAGAGGACACAGTCTCAAGCTGTGCCAGGGGAGGTTTAGGCTGGAGGTGAGGAAGAAATTCTTCCCAGCAAGAGAGATTGGCCATTGGGATGTGCTGCCCAGGGAGGTGGTGGAGTCCCCATCCCTGGAGGTGTTTAGGAAGAGCCTGGCTGAGGCACTTGGTGCCATGGTTGAGTTGATCAGATGGTGTTGGGTGAGAGGTTGGACCTGATGGTCTCTGAAGTATTTTCCCACCTGGTCTATTCTATTCTATTCTATTCTATTCTATTCTATTCTATTCTATTCTATTCTATTCTATTCTATTCTATTCTATTCTATTCTATTCTATTCTATTCTATTCTATTCTATTCTATTCCATTCCATCCCATCCCATCCCATCCCATCCTATCCTATCCTATCCTATCCTATCCTATCCTATCCTATCCTATCCTATCCTATCCTATCCTACCAATCCTTGGACTGGAGGAAAATGCTGTTTCTTCTTTCCCTACTCAATAGCAGACCACAAAAAGCTCACTCTCAGCACAAGTTGCTGCTGATCTGTTAAGTATTGACATTAATTAGCTGCTCCTGGCTCAGAGCAATGTTGCTATTAATTGCATTAGGTCAAATTTAAGAGGAAACAATGTTTCACTTAATGTCCAGAATAGATGAAGAGGAGGGGAAGGTCATGGAGCTTTCCTCCTGCAGGGGAAGAGGAGGGAAGATAAATCACATTCCAGGCTCTGAAGGGAGAAACTCTTTCAGGTGGTGGCTGAGGCTGCCCTTCTGCTGTGGTTCCCTGCATGTCCACCACCTGATGGGGACCTCCTGGTGCTCAGCTCCCAGCACTAGGAGAGCAGCCACCTCAGCACACCAGTAGCAACTCCTCATGGATGGATCAAGCAAGAGAGAAAGGAACATGTAGAGCATCCACTCCAAGTGTCCAGGGATGGATCAAGCAAGAGACAAAGGAACATGTTACCCTTCTCTGGACACCTTCCAGCAGCTCAACCTCTTTCCTAACCTGAGGAGCCCAGAACTGGACACAGGACTCAAGGTGTGGCCTAAGCAGTGCTGAGCACAGGGCAGGATGACTTCCCTGCTCCTGCTGGCCACACTGTTCCTGCTGCAGGCCAGGATGCCATTGGCCTTCTTGGCCACCTGGGCACACTGCAGGCTCATGTTCAGCCTACTGTCAGCCAGTACCCCCAGGTCCCTCTCTGCCTGGCTGCTCTCAGCCACTCTGACCCCAGCCTGTAGCACTGCCTGGGGTTGCTGTGGCCAATGTGCAGCACCTGGCATTTGGACTTGTTCAATCTCCTGCCCTTGGCCTCTGCCCATCTGTCCAGCCTGTCAAGGTCCCTCTGCAGAGCTCTCCTACCCTCTAACAGATTGACACCTGCTCCCAACTTCCCCAGTCCAGAGATTTCTTCTCCAGCAGCTCCATCTTCAGCAGGTTCACCTCCAGCAGCTCCACCTCCAACAGCTCCTTCTCCAGCAGCTACTTCTCCCACAGCTCCACCTCCAGCAGCTCCACCTTCAGCAGCTCCAACAGCTCCATCTCCAGCAGCTCCACCTCCAGCAGCTCCTTCTCCATCAGCTCCACCTCCAGCAGCTCCTTCTCCAGCAGCTCCATCTCCAGCAGCTCCACCTCCAGCAGGTCCTTCTCCATCATCTCCACCTCCAGCAGCTCCTTCTCCAGCAGCTCCTTCTCCAGAGACTCCTTCTCTAGGGCTTCCATGCTCAAGGGCTGACATGTCTGCAGCTTTGCTCTGGATCTAGGGGCTTGACCCCACCAGCCATGGGAGCAGCTGAGTCCTCCAGTGCTTCACTCTGGTTTTGGTGCACATTCCATCCCCAATCTCTTGACGTCACCAGGGCTGGAATGCTTGAAGGCAAGGAGACAGGCCATAAATATCCAGCAGTGCTCCACAAAAGGAAGAGAAATGACTCCAGGAACATCTAGGTGGCCTCCAAGGGGAGGCAGCCTCCACCCTGCCTGAAGCAGGCGGGGAATGCTCTGTGCACGTCAGGAATGCTTCTGTCTTCCTTCCAGCTCTTTGATCCTTCTTCTCCCACCACTGCTTTGGGGCTTTTTTATGTAATATATAACTTCTCAAGCCCATTTGCCAACTGGAGGCTGTGTGAGCAATGAGAAGAATTCTCAGGATGGCAGGGAGGGAAGGTGTAGGATAAACAGGCTGCTCCATGGAGATGGAGGGTGGAGAGGACCTGGCTAGACAGCTGGTTGCCTATGGGCTTCTCTTATCAGGTTTCCAAACAAGGTCTGGCAAAGCCTTCACCCCACCACAGCACCCAGCCTCTCCTCCTGGCCCTGGCTCTGCAGCTCCACAGCCCTTGGATGCTCTGTCAATGGGATCCTCTTGGCCTCCACCTTGGAGAGCCAGCAGGCAGCCATGGAGCCTGAAGAATGGAATGGGATGGAATGGGATGGAATGGGATGGGATGGGATGGAATGGAATGGAATGGAATGGAATGGAATGGAATGGAATGGAATGGAATGGAATAGAATAGAATAGAATAGAAATGAATTGAATTGAAATGAATAGAAATGAATTGAATTGAATTGAATTGAATTGAATTGAATTGAATTGAATTGAATTGAATTGAATTGAATTGAATTGAATTAACCAGGTTGGAAAAGACCTTTGAGATCATCCAGTCCAACCTCTCACCCAACACCATCTGATCAACTCAACCATGGCACCAAGTGCCTCAGCCAGGCTCTTCCTAGACACCTCCAGGGATGGGGACTGCAGCCTGAGAGAGGAAGGAGCAAGAGCTGAAGAGCCAGGGGCAAGAGGCTGGGGCCAGGCTCTCCTCAGTGCTGCCCACAAGGGCACAAACAGGAGGTTCCACCTGAACATCAGGAGAAACTTGTTTGGTGTGAGGGTGCTGGAGGCCTGGAGCAGGCTGCCCAGAGAGGCTGTGGAGTCTCCTTGTGTGGAGAGCTCCCAAACCTGGGATGGGCAGGGGGGGCTCTGAAGCCTGCCTCAGGTCCAACCCTACCCCTGGAGCTAAGGAGCCAGGTGGGCTTGAGCAGACCCATTGTGCCCATCACAGACTGTCCAGGGCCCTAGCCCAGTGTTTGGATTCAACCATCTCCATAAAGCAACTCCATGAATGCTCTTTTCACTTGAAACCAGTTCTTTTATCAATAGTGAGCAAATATTGGCTCATCTTCAGCTGGGTTTGTTCAACAAACAGAGCCAGCCTGGGCTGGAGTGATGTGATCCTCCAGCAGGCTGTTAAAGGGAATCTCCATGGGTCTGATGGGGAGCACAGCCCACAGGCACACACCTGGCATGGTCCTGGCTTTGGTGCTGCTGGGATGGAGGAGGGGTGGCCTCCTGAGCCCACAGCAGAGGGTAGGCTTGGACTGGTGGTGCTGGAGAGGTGAGGTGCTGGGGAGATGGGATGGTGGAGAACTGGGGTGCTGAGGAGTGCTGGAGAGGTGGGATCCTGGGGAGATGGCCTGTTGGGAGGTGGGATGATGGGGGGTGAGATGTTGGGGAGGTGGGATGCAGGGGAGGTGGGGTGCTGGGGAGGTAGGATGCTGGGGAGGTGGGATGCAGGGGAGGTGGGGTGCTGGGGAGGTGAGATGCAGGGGAGGTGAGATGCAGGGGAGGTGGGATGCTGGGGAGGTAGGATGCTGGGGAGGTGGGATGCAGGGGAGGTGGGATGCAGGGGAGGTGAGATGCTGGGGAGGTGAGATGCTGGGGAGGTGGGATGCTGGGGAGGTGAGATGCTGGGGAGGTGGGATGCAGGGGAGGTGGGATGCAGGGGAGGTGAGATGCTGGGGAGGTGGGATGCTGGGGAGGTGGGATGCTGGGGAGGTGAGATGCTGGGGAAAGTGGGATGCTGGGGAGGTGGGATGAAGGGGAGGTGGGATGCAGGGGAGGTGAGATGCTGGGGAGGTGGGATGAAGGGGAGGTGGGATGCAGGGGAGGTGGGGTGCTGGGGAGGTGGGATGCTGGGGAGGTGGGATGAAGGGGAGGTGGGATGCAGGGGAGGTGAGATGCTGGGGAGGTGGGATGTTGGGGAGGTGGGATGCTGGGGAGGTGGTATGCTGGGGAGGAAGCATGTTGGGGAAGTGGGATGCTGGGGAGGTGAGATGCTGGGGAGGAAGCAGACTGGAGAGGTGGGATGAGGTTGATAAGGGTGTGGAAGGCTTGAGGCAGCCCAGAGAGCAGCATCAGCCCTTGCTGCCCTCCGTCCAGGCAGAGCTGCTGCAGCCTGCCCTGCAGCTGCCAGCCCCACGTGGCAGCCGGCTCCCCAGGGGCTTGTTTGACTCTCATGGCTCCCTGCCTTACAAACACAGCAGCACCATGGCACCACCATTTGTCTTCTCCTCTGCTTTAGTCTTCCACAGGCACAAGCTAGTGTTGGGCCTCTGGACTTAGTCATGCAAGATGCAACTTGAGAACCTGCACTTTCCCCCTGCAGCTCCTGGCTCCGGAGGCAGATGGCTGTGGGAGCACAAACTGCTTGGCTGTGGACAGGGGCTGCCCCACCAGGCAGTTTGCAGCCACTCTGCCCCCAGCCTGGAGGCTTCATGGGGTTGTTGTGAGCCAAGTGCAGCACCCAGCACTTGGCCTTTGTTGAACCTCACCTCACTGTCCTCAGCCCAGCCAGCCAGCCTGGCCAGCTCCCTCTGTAGAAGCTCCAGGTCCTTCAGCAGATCAATCCTGCCACCCAGCTTGGTGTCATCTGCAGGCTGACTTGAGGGTGCCTTGGACCCCTCATCCAGAGCATTCATAAGGACATTGAAGAGTCCTGGCCCCAGCAGTGAGCTCTGGGGAGCAGCACTGGTCACCAGCCACCCTACTGGTTGGTATCTGGCACACAACCAGGGGAGGGAACCACAGAGCTGGGAGCAGAGCCAGAGCCTCACACACCAGCTTTGTGCTGAGGAGTTCAGCTCCTCCTCCTGTTCCTCCTTTCTATGAAGGGAGGCCACAAATATACTTCAGCCCTAACAGCTGGAGGGAGGAAGGATGTGGCATGGAGCTTGTTGGTCAGGTGCACCACCATGGCACAGCTGAAGCTTCAGCCTGGCTTTGGCAGAAGATAAGAGGGAGAGAATCAGAGAAGCAGAGAACTGTCAGGGTTGGAAGGGGCCTCAAGGCTCAGCCAGCCCCAACCCCCCTGCCATGGCCAGGGACACCTCACACCACAGCAGGCTGCTCACAGCCACATCCAGCCTGGCTGCAAACACCTCCAGGCAGGAGGCTTCCACCACCTCCCTGGGCAGGCTCTGCATCAAGGCTAGGCACTGCTGCACTGTCAGGGGGTGGCTGGGTACATCCAGCACCACAGAACTGTTCTTGTTGGCAGAGATCTTCAAGGTCCTCAGCAATGCCCAGCAGGCTCATTCCCTCCAGCCCTCTCTTGGAACACAGAAGCCAGCTGTGCTTGGGCAGACCTTGACAATCATGGAGTCCAAGCATGAGCCCAGCACTGCCAGGGCACCACTAAACCATGGCCCTCAGCACCACATCTCCATGGCTCTGAAACCCCTCTAGGCATGGAGGCAGCCAGCTAAAGATGAGCCAACATGTGCCCAGCTGGCCAACATCATCCCTGTTTGGATCAACAATGGTGTGACCAGCAGGACCAGGGCAGGGATTGTCCCCCTGGAGTGGGCACTGGTGAGGCTGCACCTTTAATGATGAGTTCAGTTCTGGGCCACTCACTCCAAGAAGGACATTGAGGGGCTGGAGCAGGTCCAGAGAAGGGTGAAGGGTCTGGAGAACAGGGCTGGTGAGGAGCAGCTGAGGGAACTGGAGAGAAGGAGACTGAGGGGAGACCTCCTGGCTCTCTCCAGCTCCCTGACAGGAGGTTGAAGCCAGGTGGGGGTTGGTCTCTGCTCCCAGGTAACGAGTGAGAGGAGAAGAGGAAATGGCTTCAAATTGCCCCAGGGGTGTTTAGTTTGGACATGAGAAACAATTTCACCTGTGAAAGGGTTGCCAAGGCCTGGCCCAGGCTGCCCAGGTGGAGTCCCCATCCCAGGAGGGCTTTGCAAGGGGTGGAGATGTGAGTGCCAGGCTCTGGCTGGGTTAATGGCTGCACTGGCTGAGTTTCAGGGTCTGTCCAACCAGCAGGATTCTGTGTTCCAAGAGCAGGCTGGAAGGGAAGGAGCCTGCTGGGGATTGCTGAGGATTAGGTGTGGATCCAGCAAGATCTCTGTCAGGTCCTTCCACAGCAGCAGCTGACTCGAGCTGGACAGTTTTGGGGAGGTTTTCCACCTACACAGCACAGATGAGAGGCTCCTGTGTTAGTGGAAGTGTCCAGATGATTTCTGCTCTCCTAGCTTGGGGCTGCAGCCCAGCTCCAGGCTCTTGGCCATCACAGGGAATGTTTTCTCCAGCCTGGAGCAGCTGCTGAAGCAAACAGGATTAGCACAGGCTGCTGGAGCTGGTTTAGTGCCCAGGTCTCAGCCTCAGAGTTCAACCTCTGTTTAATGTTTGAAGCTTAGAGGGTTGTGCTGAGCCTCTTGGAGATGCTGCAGCACCCAGGAGGCTTTGGTGGCTGGAATGGGACTGAAACAGAGCTGCTCAATGCCCAGCAAGAGCTAGGGGGGCAAGAGGATGGAGGGGGGCAGACTCTTGTCAGTGGTGCCCAGTGACAGGGCAATGGGCACAAACTGGAGCCCAGGAGCTTCCATCTCAACAGGAGGAGAAACTTCTTTGTTGTGAGGGTGCTGGAGGCCTGGAGCAGGCTGCCCAGAGAGGTTATGGAGTCTCCTTGTGTGGAGAGCTCCCAAAGCCAGCTGGGCATTGTGCTGCTGGGCAGGGTGCTGTGGGTGCCCTGCTTTGGCAGGGGGTTGGGCTGGATGATCTCCAGAGGTCCCTTCCATCTCCACCATGCTGGGATTCTCTAAGTGTATGAAACAGTTGGCACCAATCCTCAGCTCTTGCTGCCCCAAGTCATCTTCTGAAGGTGCCTGAGCAGTCTCCACACCTGGAGGCTGAGATCAGACTGTGTAAGGTTCTGAGCACCTCAGAGAACCCTGATTTGAGAGGCTGGTTGGGCTGGAGACCTCCTGAGGTCCTTCTGGTGTGCAACATCCTACACCCTGGGATTCTTTCTTTGGATGCATGAAACAATTGGCACCAATCCTCAGCTCTTGCTGCCCCAAGTCATCTTCTGAAGGTGTTCATAGCTTCCCTTCTGAGGGCTGGAGCTGGAGCTGGAGCAGCTGTTTCCTTTAACAAGGCATTGGAATAAAAACCTGCTCACAACCTCTGTCCTCTCATAAAAGTCAGAGATGTTTGGAGGGGTTTTTTTTCTCTTCCCCTCTGTGAGAAACAACCTCAGAGGGAAGGGACATAAATTATCAACTCCTTGTTTTGGTTTTCTCTGGGGAAGAAAAAAAAAGGAACCCTTTGCTTGTGTGTGTGGAGATTTCTCTCCCAAACAGGGGAGGTGGGGTTGGGGTGGGATTGGGGTGGGATTGGGGTGGGTTTTTTCCCACCCCCACCTCTTTTCTTCTCTTTGTGCTGGTTCTTTTCACAAAACAAGAAAAATTCTGCTGCCATTCAGTGAGACCTGACCAGGCTGGAGGGAGAGGAACCTCAGCAAGCTCAGCCAGGGCAAGTGTAGAGTCCTGCACCTGGGCTGCAGCTCTCCCGTGGTTCATAGACTCATAGAGTGGGTTGGGTTGGAAGGGACCCTCAAGATCATCTTCTTCCATGGGCAGGGACACCTTCCACCAGCCCAGGCTGCTCAAGGCCCCATCCAGCCTGGCCTTGAGCACCTCCAGGAAGGAGGCAGCCACAGCCTCCCTGGCTAAGCTCCTCCAGAGCTTGTTTGGTCCCATTTATGGCCAGCACTCAGCCAGGGAGCAGCAGGATGATGTCCAGCAGAGCAGGACTACCCCTTCTGAGGCCACCACACCATGTGCATGCAGTGATGGCCCTGGGAACCCTCCACATCATCCCCACCTGCACCCTTGGCTTTCCTACGTGCTGCCTGCTGCCATCTGATCTCCCAGTGTGCCAGGGAAACCCACCAGCTCCTGGGGGATGAAACCCACCAGCTCCTGGGGGATGAAACCCACCAGCTCCTGGGGGCTGAAACCCACCAGCTCCTGGGGAATCAGACCAACCAGAGCCTGGGGTCTGAGACCCACCAGAGCCTGGGATCTGAGACCCACCAGCTCCTGGGGGATGAAACCCAGCAGCTCCTGGGGAATCAGACCAACCAGAGCCTGGGGTCTGAGACCCACCAGCTCCTGGGGGCTGAAACTCACCAGAGCCTGGGGAATCAGACCAACCAGAGCCTGGGGTCTGAGACCCAGCAGCTCCTGAGGGCTGAGACCCACCAGGTCCTGGGGGCTGAAACCTACCAGGTCCTGGGGAATCAGACCTATCAGAGCCTGGGGACTGAGACCCAGCAGCTCCTGGGGGATGAAACCCACCAGGTCCTGGGATCTGAGACCCACCAGCTCCTGGGGTCTGAGAGCCAGCAGCTCCTGGGGGCTGAAACCCACCAGAGCCTGGGATCTGAGACCCACCAGCTCCTGGGGTCTGAGAGCCAGCAGCTCCTGGGGGCTGAAACCCACCAGAGCCTGGGATCTGAGACCCACCAGCTCCTGGGGTCTGAGAGCCAGCAGCTCCTGGGGGCTGAAACCCACCAGAGCCTGGGATCTGAGACCCACCAGCTCCTGGGGTCTGAGAGCCAGCAGCTCCTGGGGGCTGAAACCCACCAGAGCCTGGGATCTGAGACCTACCAGCTCCTGGGGTGTGAGACCCACCAGCTCCTGGGGAATCAGACACACCAGAGCCTGGGGTCTGAGACCCAGCAGCTCCTGAGGGCTAAAACCCAGCAGCTCCTGGGGTGTGAGACCCACCAGAGCCTGGAGGCTGAGAGCCAGCAGCTCCTGGGGTGTGAGAGCCACCCCAAAGCCCGTGTGCCTCCTGCATGTCTCACACGCCCTGGGACCCGCTCAGGCCCTGCAGGCTCCTGGCTTTTCCAGCTTTCTGGAAGCTGAGGCTGTCATCTCTTGTGTATCTTGGCAGGATATTTAGGAGAACAGAACCTGGCTTGCAACCAGTGTGAAAAAATGTGGGGTTTGGGGTTTGTTTTAAACAGCTCTCTCCACTGCTTTCCATCAGCAGTGCTGCACACATACCCTGCCCCAGCAGAGCCTCTGGCCTTGATTTATGGACACAAACCCAACCTATGACTCCTTAAAGAAGAAGGATAAGAAAACAACCAGTGGAATCTCACCAGGACACAGCTCTGGAATATCTTTAGAGCTGACTCTTCACATCCCCTCCTCCAGCCTGCATCCTGTAAAATTAGAAGCAAAACCAAAACCCCACAGCCTTCCAGCCTGGACAGGAGAAATCAGCTCTGAAGGGCCACAGAATCACAGAGTGGTTTTGGTTGGAAGAGGCATTGAAGATCAGGGAGTCCAACCATCAGCCCAGCACTGCCAGGGCACCTCTAAGCCATGGCCCTCAGCTCCACATCTCCATGGCTGTGAAACCCCTCCAGGGATGGGGACTGCAGCACTGCCCTGGGCAGCCTGGGCCAGGCCTTGGCAACCCTTTCACAGAAGAAATTGCTCCCCATGTCCAACCTGAACCTCCCCTGGGGCAGCTTGAGGCCAGTTAGACCAAGTTGTGATTTGAGTTTCAGGCTGGGAGAGTTGGGAGTGTTGAGTCTGGGAGCTGAGTTTCAGGCTGAGGGGAGGCTCCAGGGAGACCTCAGAGCTGCATTTCAGTATCTGAAGGGGAGCCCCAGGAAGGCTGGGGAGGGACTGCTCATAAGGGCTGGGAGGGATGGGATCAAGGGGCAATGGTTTGAAACTGGAGCAGGGGAGACTTAGATTGGACAGCAGGAGGGAGTTCTGCACAGTGAGGGTGGGCAGACACTGCAACAGGTTGGGGCTCCAGCCCTAGGGACATTCAAGGTCAAACTTGATGGAGGCCCTGAGCAACCTGTCCAGTTGGAGGTGTCCCTGCTGACTGCAGGATGTTGGACAAGATGCCCTCTGAGGGACCCTTCCCACCTGATGCAATCTGGGATCCTGGGGCTCTGTGCATTTAAGTTTGACCATTTCATAGACTCACAGAACTGTCAGGGTTGGAAAGGAGCTCAAGGCTCAGCCAGTCCCAACCCCCTGCCATGGCCAGGGACACCTCACACCACAGCAGGTTGCTCACAGCCACATCCAGCCTGGCTGCAAACACCTCCAGGCAGGAGGCTTCCACCACCTCCCTGGGCAACCTGTGCCAGGCTCTCACCACCCTCCTGGGGAACAACTTCTTCCTCACAGCCAATCTCAATCTCCCCATTTTTAGTTCTGCTCCATCCCCCCCCAGTCCTATCACTCCCTGACACCCTCAAAAGTCCCTCCCCAGCTTTCTTGGAGCCCCCTGCAGATCCTGGAAGGCCACAATGAGGTCTCCTCAGAGCCTAGGTCTTCTCAGAGGCTGGGAGTTCAAAGGCACAGGGAAGCTTTCCTGAGACATCCAGTATGGATGGGATCACTGACCTGATGGCTTTTCTAGGTTGGGGGAGGACAGATCTCTGTCAGCTTGCTGTTTTCACGTGGCTGAGTGATCCTGAAGGAGTCTTACACACCAAAAACCACCCCAGACAGTGGGACTGGTTCTGCATGGGGAACTGTTGATGCCTTGGTAGGGAATGAGGTTGGGTTCTGCTTGGCTGGAGGTAGTTACAGGCTTCAGTGAGGTCTGACTCATTTTTCTCTGAAAGAAGCTGGATTTAGATCAGACATGAAGAAGAAATTCTTCCCCATGAGGGTGGTGAGGCCCTGGAATGGGTTGCCCAAGAAGTTATGGAGACTCCAAGCACAGAATCATAGAACCAATAAGGTTGGAAAAGACTTCAGAGATCATCAAGTCCAACCTGTCACCCAACACCTCCTGACAACTCAACCATGGCTCCAAGTGCCTCATCCAAGCCTTTCTTGAACACCTCCAGGGATGGGGACTCCACCACCTCCCTGGGCAGCACATCCCAGTGGCCAATCTCTCTTGCTGGGAAGAATTTCTTCCTCACCTCCAGCCTAAACCTTCCCTGGCACAGCTTGAGACTGTGTCCTCTTGTTCTGGTGCTGCTTGCCTGGGAGAAGAGACCAACCCCCACCTGGCTCCAACCTCCCTTCAGGGACTTGGAGAGAGCAAGAAGGTCTCCCCTGAGCCTCCTCTAAAGCCTCCAAGCCTGGGAGTGTTCAAACTCAGGTTGGATGAGTCCTTGATCAGCCTGGTCTGGGAGGAGGTGTCCCTGCCCATGGCAGAGGGGCTGGAGCTGGGTGATCTTTAAGGTCCAGCCCCAACCAGTCCTTGAAAGATCAGCACTTTCCAGGCCCTGAAGATTGGGATCACAGCAGGAGCACAGTGCTGAGGTCAGACCTGTGAGATGGCCTCAGTGCCCCACAGTGTGGGACAAGTGCAGATGCATGTGGAGATGGCAACAGCTTGGTGGGAGTTGATTTGCTCTTTCAGGGGTTGAGTTCCCGCTCTCCACCTCCTCCAGACTCA
The DNA here is from genome assembly GCF_026170545.1 of Melanerpes formicivorus. Lineage (NCBI taxonomy): Eukaryota > Metazoa > Chordata > Aves > Piciformes > Picidae > Melanerpes > Melanerpes formicivorus. The sequence continues at coordinate 2,622,071 of NW_027142433.1, forward strand.
ACCTAGGTTCCTCACCCAGCTCTGCTTTGGCCAGGAGCTGAGGAAAGCACAGACCTGCAGATGAGTGGCTGGAAGATGCAGAGCTGGCTTGATCTTCACCAGATGCTGCTATTAGTGTCTTGGTGCTGATGAAGCCTGACCTCATCAGCTTGGATGCCTTCAAAGCACTGGGTTCATGCTTTAATCAGGAGCCTGTGTGTTCATCTCCCCAATCCATCTTCCTCTCCAGTTCTTGTGCCTCTGATGGGGTGCTCAGGCCCCTGGGCTTGTGCTCCTGGGACTCTAGAGATGGTCTTTCATCCATTTTCCTCTTTCTCTTGATCCTCTCTGATCACAGAGATGTGGCACTCCACCAACCTTCAGCCTTGCAGGCTGGGGGTAGCTTCAAGATGTCTCATGTCCCTGCCCATGGCAGGGAGACTGGAACTAGATGACCTTAAAGGTCCCTTCCAGCCCAAACCATTCAGGGATTCTCTGTCTGTGTCTTGGGTTTTTTTTTTCTTGGCCTCAGCCCCATGCCATAATGTCCTTGTGTCCTCATTTCTGGGCAGCTCCCAACACTGCCACCCTGAGTCCTGTGTCCAGTTCTGGGCTCCTCAGGTTAGGAAAGAGGTTGAGCTGCTGGAAGGTGTCCAGAGAAGGGCAAGAAAGCTGGGGAGGGGTCTGGAGCACAGCCCTGGGAGGAGAGGCTGAGGGAGCTGGGGTTGCTTAGCCTGAAGAAGAGGAGGCTCAGGGGAGACCTTCTTGCTCTCTCCAACTCCCTGAAGGGAGGTTGGAGCCAGGTGGGGGTTGGTCTCTTCTCCCAGGCACCCAGCACCAGAACAAGAGGACACAGTCTCAAGCTGTGCCAGGGGAGGTTCAGGCTGGAGGTGAGGAAGAAATTCTTGCCAGCAAGAGAGATTGGCCCTTGGGATGTGCTGCCCAGGGAGGTGATGGAGTCCCCATCCCTGGAGGTGCTCAAGAAAGGCTTGGATGTGGCACTTGGAGCCATGGTTTAGTTGCCAGGAGGTGTTAGGTATTAGGTCATAGGTTGGACTTGATGATTTCTGAGGTCTTTTCCAACCTGGTTGAGTCTATGCATCTGATTGCTACCACACTGGCAGCTGCAGCTCTCCTTGGGCTGCTGAGCTGTGCAGGCTGGCTGAGGGGAGGAAGCACCAAACAGTCTTTGCAGTCTTTGCCTTCTGCTGGTCCTTCAGCTCAGTATCTCCACCACTCACACGGATGCATTTCCCACCACAGAATCCCCAAACCCCAGCGTGCTGGGGGATGGAAGGGACCTCTGGAGATCATCCAGGCCAACCCCCTGCTAAAGCAGGGCACCCACAGCAGCTTGCCCAGCAGCACAATGCCCAGCTGGCTTTGGGAGCTCTCCACACAAGGAGACTCCACAACCTCTCTGGGCAGCCTGCTCCAGGCCTCCAGCACCCTCACAACAAAGGAATTTCTCCTCCTGTTCAGATGGAACCTCCTGGGTTCCACTTTGTGCCCACTGCCCCTTGTTCTGTCCCTGGCACCACTGAGCAGAGTCTGGCCCCAGCCTCTTGCCCCCCACAGGTCCTTTAGTTCTTGCTGAGCATTGCTCAGCTCCCCTCTGGGGCTGCTCTTCTGCAGGCTCCCCAGCCCCAGGGCTCTCAGCCTTTCCTCCTCACAGAGCTGCTCCAGGCCCCTCAGCATCTTGGTAGCCTCCCCTGGACTCTCTGCAGCAGTTCCCTGTCCCTCTTGACCTGGGGAGCCCAGAACTGGCCCCAGTGCTCCAGCTGTGGCCTCCCTGGTGGCACATCTTCAACAGTCTGCTTTTTTGGATGGGAAAAGGTGGTGACCCAAGGTAGATTTTTAACTGAAAGCAAAGAGTGTCAGAGAGAGAGAGAGAGAGAGAGCAGATGAGGGAGAAGTGGGATGAGATGATTGGAATGGAAAATTTTGAGCTGCTCTACCATAATTGGTATTTATGAAGGAGGGGAGCCAGTGCTTGTTTGCTCCTAGATGGGAGATGTTTGGTGTCATAGCAACCAGCTAACTGCTAAATAATCAATACTGGAGCCTGGACATAAAGGCATAGACATGTGGGCATGGAGCTCCTGCTTGAGGTCTCCTCTCAGGTCCAAGTGCTGCTGTCCAGAGAGATAAACAAATCTGCATGAAGACAAATCCAGGGTGGGGCTGTGGCTGGGAGCTGCAGCTCTGAGACATCTCTGTGACTTCACTGCTCTGCAAGCTGCAGGCATTGGTGTGAGGCTGATGGCTCCACAGGACCCCTGGCTTTTAGGCTCTTGAGGCTTTTAGCTCCTCATCAGGGAGACAAAGTGCCTGTGGCTTCAGAGGTGGCCTTCAGCCCTGGTGCTGTGGGAGGTGTCTCATGCTCTCTGAAGTTCAAGACAGGTTATTAAGGGTGAGTGAAGGAATCACAGGCTCACAGGAGGTCAGGGGATGGGAGGGACCCAAAGAGATCATCCAGTCCAACCCCCCTGCCAGAGCAGGACCATACAATCCAGCTCAGCTCACACAGGAACACATCCAGATGGGGCTGGAAAGGCTCCAGAGAAGGAGACTCCACAACCCCTCTGGGCAGCCTGCTCCAGGGCTCTGGGACCCTCACAGGAAAGAAGTTCCTCCTTGTGTTGAGGTGGAGCCTCCTGTGCTGCAGCTTCCATCCATTGCTCCTTGTCCTATCCCAGGGAGCAAGTGAGCAGAGCCTGTCCCCTCCCTCCTGACCCCCAGCCCTCAGCTATTGATAGACATTGATTAAATCCCCTCTCAGTCTTCTCTTCTCCAGACTACAGAGCCCCAGGCCCCTCAGCCTCTCCTCCCCAGGCAGTGCTGCAGTCCCCTAACCATCCTGGTAGCCTCCCCTGGACCCTCTGCAGCAGATCCCTGTCCTGAACTGAGCTGGGGAGCCCAGAACTGAACACAGCACTCAAGATGAGGTCTCAGCAGGGCAGAGCAGAGGGGGAGGAGAACCTCCCTGGCTCTGCTGGACACACTCTTCTTAATGCCCCCCAGGATGCCCTTGGCCTCCTTGGCCCCCAGGGCACATTGGTGTCCCCTGGATAACTTGTGATGCACCAGCACTGCCAGGTGCCTCTCCACAGGGCTCTCTCCAGCAGATCCCCTCCCAGCCTGTCCTGCTGCAGGTTATTCTTCCTCCCCAGCTGCAGGACTCTGCTCTTGTCCTTGTTCAGCCTCATTTGGTTCCTCTGTGCCCAGCTCTCAGTCTGTCCAAGCCTCACTGGATGAGCTTTGGATTGCTCAGCCACCCTGAGGAGTCCAAAGCTGATGGAGATGTTTTGTGTGCTGGTATCAGCATCCTGCAGGGTGAGCAAACCTTCCTCACAGGGGTAGGAGATCTGGAAACGTGGGGGTGAGTGAGCAGCAGAGGCCCCAGAAGTGATTAACCCTGTATTTAGCACCTGGAGCATGTCCAAGGGAAAACAATGAAGCTGGTGAAGGGTCTGGAGAACAAGTGTTGTGAGGAGCAGCTGAGGGACCTGGGGGTGTTCAGCCTGGACAAAAGGAGGCTGAGGGGAGACCTGCTGCCTCTCTACAGCTTCCTAAAGGGAGGTTGGAGCCAGGTGGGGGTTGGTCTCTTCTCCCGAGGAGCAAGGGATAGGACAAGAGGAAATGGCCTCAAGATGCCCCAGGGGAGGTTTAGGTTGGACTTGAGGACCAATTTCTTCTGTGAAAGGGTTGTCAAGTCCTGCCCCAGGCTGCCCAGGGCAGTGCTGCAGTCCCCATCCCCGGAGGGGCTTCAAAGCCATGGGGATGTGGTGCTGAGGGCCAGGGTTTAGAGGTGCCCTGGCAGTGCTGGCTTCATGGCTGAACTCTTAAGATCTTCAAGGTCTCTTCCAAACACAATCTTTCCATGGTTCAATGGTTCTCTGCTGCTTTCAGTACCTTGCTCCATGGCCAGCGTCATTTCCTCTTCCAGGGGCTCACCGCCCAGCCTGACTCGCCGTTTGTAGCTTTGATTTCCCTTTGGTTCTGAAGCAAACCTCAAGCCCCGAGAGGTGGCAAAGGGCACCCTGCCTTTCCTCCTCCAGACAGCGCGGTGGGAGTGGTGCCGGTGGCGGAGCTGCTGGCTGAGGGCGGCTGGCTGCTGAGGCTGGTGGCTGAGGGTGGCTGGCTGCTGAGGGTGGCTGGCTGCTGAGGGTGGCTGGCTGCTGAGGGTGGCTGGGTGCTGAGGGTGGCTGGGTGCTGAGGGTCGCTGGCTGCTGAGGGTGGCTGGGTGCTGAGGGCGGCTGGGTGCTGAGGGTGGCTGGGTGCTGAGGGCTGCTGGCTGCTGAGGGCGGCTGGGTGCTGAGGGTGGCTGGCTGCTGAGGGTGGCTGGCTGCTGAGGGCGGCTGGGTGCTGAGGGCGGCTGGGTGCTGAGGGTGGCTGGGTGCTGAGGGTGGCTGGCTGCTGAGGGCGGCTGGGTGCTGAGGGCGGCTGGGTGCTGAGGGTGGCTGGGTGCTGAGGGCGGCTGGGTGCTGAGGGTGGCTGGCTGCTGAGGGCGGCTGGGTGCTGAGGGTGGCTGGGTGCTGAGGGTGGCTGGCTGCTGAGGGCGGCTGGGTGCTGAGGGCGGCTGGGTGCTGAGGGTGGCTGGGTGCTGAGGGTGGCTGGGTGCTGAGGGCGGTGGCTGCTGAGGGCTGCTGGCTGAGGCCGGTGGCTGCTGGCTGAGGGCTGCTGGCTGAGGCCGGTGGCTGCTGAGGGTGGCTGGCTGCTGGCTGAGGGCTGCTGGCTGAGGCCGGTGGCTGCTGAGGGCTGCTGGCTGAGGCCGGTGGCTGCTGGCTGAGGGCTGCTGGCTGAGGGCTGCTGGCTGAGGGCGGCCGGCTGCTGGCTGAGGGCGGTTGGCCGCTGGCCGCGGCGCCGGCAGCGCTGCCGCTCGGTGTCCGCCCCGTCGCGGCTCACCGAGGCAGGGGCAGGGCGAGCTATATGGGGAGATGAGGGATCTGGATCCACTTACCGCTGTGATTGATGGTGCCTGAGACCTGCAGGGGAGAAGGGGAGGTGGTGTTAGAACATCCATTTGCCAGCAGAAGGGCTGCCAGATGACCCAGTTACAGGCAGCCTTGTTTACGGTAACCCAGGGCCGGGCCGTGCCGTGCCAAAGCTGTTGCTGCTCCTGCGCTTGGTGGTCTCTCAGCAGAACCCACGGCAAGCAAGCACAGGGAGAAGTGAGCTTCGCCTCGACCCCCTGAGGTGATCTGTTTCAATCCCAGGAGGAATTCAGCTCCTCTGAGGGGCTGCTGGTGCAGGAAGCCCTGCCCGAGTCACAGCCCGCGCTCCCCTGCGGTGTGCACGTCGGATGGGGAACACCTGCACCCCACGGGCATGGACTCGAGCCCCACAGGTCCCTTCCAACCCCTAGCACACTCTGAGGAGTGCTTATTGTATTCAGAAGAAAGAATAAGAAGGAATGTGCAGATTGAGCCAGTCTTGCTCTATTTGATATTCAGAAGTTGCTCATGCCAAGGGTCAGGGCTAGGGTGGCCACCAAACAAGTGCCAGAGGCTCTCCATGACACCTTCTCCCTCCCAAAGGGAAGAGAAAGGGAAGAAGGCAGAGAGAAGGAAAGAAATTAACCCTGCTGGGGTGGGAAGAAGAACAATGCCATGGGACAGAGACACAGAGACACAAACCAAGGTGGAACCCAACCCCTGGTGGCAATGCTGGCACCATGGGCACCACTGCTGCTGGGGGCAGGCACTGGGCAAGTCCCAGCCTGGACTCAGCAGCAGATGGGAAATGGATTCTGGAGCTGGATTCAGGAGCACAGGGATGGGGATGGAAGGCAGAAGGGACAGAGTCCTCCTGGGACATTGGCCAGGGAAGAAGAGGCTTGACCCTGGTGCTCCCTCAGCTGCCTCCTGCAGATGCCACCCACGGGCTGCAGTCCCTTGCTGGGCAGTTGAGGGTCCCCTGCCCTGACCTCTCCTCCCCACAGATGCCAGCTCTGCCTTCCTGCCCCCCAGCATGGGGCACAAGCTGTGGCAGTGCCGTTGGTGTGGGCAGGAGCAAGTGCAAGGCAGAGGCTTTCTGCACCCATCCTGGGCACTGCCTGTCCCCATCAGGCTCTGACTGCTGGCAGCAGCTTGGCATTGACAAAAATGCTGAACAAAAAAATGTTCTCTAAACTTCCTTTTGTTTTGGCCCCTGCAAGAAGCTCTGACCAAGAGAGCTTCAGAATAGCTTCCATCCTGCCAGACAAACCCCAAGCCACAAACCACTGCCTCCGGCCGGGGAGAAGGCTCCTGGTGGTGCAGAGCAGCTGTGCCAGGCAGCAGCAGGCAGCACTCGTGGTGCCTGCAGAAACCTCCTCCTCACCAGCCCTGTTCTCCAGACCCTTCACCACATTCATTGCCCTTCTCTGGACCTGCTCCAGCCCCCCACAGCATCCTTCTGGGAGTGAAGGACCCAAACCCAAAACCAAGATGCGGCCTTGCCGGCGCTGAGTACCCAGGGACAATCCCTGCCCTGGTCCTGATGACCCAAGCCTGGGTGCTGGTGGCCTTCTTGGCTCCCTGGGCACACACCCTGACTCATCCTCAGCCACCTGTCAAGCAGCAGCCCCAGGTCCTTTTCCACCAGGCAGTCTCCAGCCACTCTGCCCCCAGTCTGGAGCTCTCATGGGGTCGTTGTGACCCAAGTGCAGCACCCAGCACTTGGCCTTGTTGAACCTCATCCCATTCATGACATCCCTGTCACAGCAGGCCCTGCTCAGAAGTCTGTCCCCAGCTTTCTGCTCAGCCTCTGGAAGCGCTGGAAGGCCACCAGAAGGTCTCCCTGGAGCCTTCTCTTCTCTCTCCAGACTGAACAACCCCACCTCTCCCAGCCTGGCCTCACAGCAGAGGGCTCCCATCCTCAGACCATTCCTGTGGTCTCCTCTGGCCCCACTCCAAGAGATCCACAGCCATTCCTGGTTTCTGCCAAGAGCTGGAATCCCATCACCCTGTTGCAACGAGTTGGTCCTCTTGCAAACCTCCCCCTGCCTCTCTCTGGCACCAGGATCAGGCTCTCACCAAGCTCCAGGAGCTGCCCCTTGGGTTTGTCAGAAAGCTTTGTGGAGCACCAGAAATTAAACACAAGAGCAGCAAGTTGTTCCTTTTTGGGGAAGCTTTGCAGGAAGGCTTTTTTTGGGGGGGGAGCTACCTCCTTCAAGAACATCTCTGCTCCTCACCAGGCAGTAACAAACCCTCCTTCCCCATCCTGAGGCAGAGGACAGCCCAGCCCAGCAAGGCTGAGTCAGCAGTTTCATCCCTACATTGCTCACCAGTTGATTTGAATCAAGTTCTGTGCTGCTCCTGAAGGAGCAATTCCATCTCATGCTCACCCTGACAGAACGTGTGAACATCTCCTTCTCAGTCTCATTTCACTCTTTCTCCTCTCCCTTTATCCTGCATTGTGCAGCTGGCTCTGGCTCTGATGCCTCAAGTGTCTATTAAGAGCTGTCTGAGCTCATTACCCACTTCATTTCCTTGGCTGCTGGAGGTGGAGGGGAGCAGCCCCAGGCACATCAGCTGAATCTCAGCGTGGAGGCTTTGTCCTTGGCACAATGTCCCACAGCCTCAAAGCCCCCCGGGAAACAAAGCAACTCCAGGGGCTGAGTTTCTAGGAAGTTGGAGTACTTGGAAAGGACATTGTCTGGGTGCAGCTCACAGGCACCAAGTCGTGAGGAGCTGGCTCCTTATGGCAGAACACCTCAAGAGGCTGCAGCGGTCAGCTGGGGACTGATTCGATCAGAGGAAAGGAGAAGACACCCTGAAACAGGAGGAAAGATCCCACAAGAGACCCCAAAGCAACAAGAAAGGCCCCCCACAACCTCATGGAGCCCAGCCAGGGCAAGTGTAGGGTGCTGCAGCTAGGCAGGAAGAAACCCCTGCAGCAGTGCAGGGGAGGAGTGACCTGATGGCAAGCAGCTCCATGGAGAAAGGACCTGGGGGGGCTGGAAGACAGCAAGCTCCCTGTGGGCCACCAATGTGCCCTTGTGGCCAAGAAGGCCAATGGTCTGCTGGGGGACATGGAGAAGAGTGTGGCCAGCAGGTCAAGGGAGGTTCTCCTGCTCCTCTACCCTGCCCCAGAGAGGCCACAGCTGGAGTCCTGGGGCCAGTTCTGGGCTCCCCAGTTCAGGAGAGCCAGGGAACTACTGGAGAGAGGCCAGGGGAGGCTACCAAGATGTGAGGGACCTGCAGCATCTCTGTGAGCAGCAAAGACTGAGAGCCCTGGGGCTGTGGAGCCTGCAGAAGAGCAGCCCCAGAGGGGAGCTGAGCAATGCTCAGCAAGAGCTAAAGGAGCTGTGGGGGGCAAGAGGCTTGGGCAAGACTCTGCTCAGTGATGTACAGCAACAGGACAAGGGGCAGTGGGCACAAAGTGGAACCCAGGAGGTTCCATCTGAATAGGAGGTGAAACGTCTTTGTTGTGAGGGTGCTGGAGGCCTGGAGCAGGCTGCCCAGAGAGGTTGTGGAGTCTCCTGGCGTGGAGAGCTCCCAAAGCCAGCTGGGCATTGTGCTGCTGGGCAAGCTGGAGGGAGGTTGGCCTGGCTGATCTCCAGAGGTCCCTTCTGAGCCCTGCCATGCTGGGATCCGGGGAAGTCACATCAAATCTCCTTATTTCAGAGCTGTGTTGAACTCTGCAATCTGCCCCCATTTCCTCTCTAAGTTTACCTCCATCCAACCCCTGGGAGAAGAGGAGCTGCTGAGCCTTGGTGAGGTGCCTCCCAGGGACACAGCAGGGGAGTTGGAGCTGGATGAGCTTTGACATCCCTTCCAACCCAGACCATTCTGTGATTCCATGACCTGGGGGGGATGAACCAGCAGTTTCACCCTGCATGGCAGATGCCTCTTCTGCTGGGAGCACTCCAGGGGTTGTCTTCACCATCTGCCCACAGGTAGGCTGGCTGCAGCTGTACCACATCCATGCTGAGCACCCAGAGGTGGGGCATTTTGGTTGCCATGCCCCTCACTGGAGCATGACACAGATGTTTAGTCAATAATTAACATTTTATGACTGTTTATGATTTTTCCCCCCCTGCTCTTTCTTATAAAGGCCTTAAAATGAGGGAATGATGGAAAAAGGTCCTGGGAAGAGCTGCTGACTTTTCCCATGGGCTGGAGCCGGGCGCTGGCACTGGTCCAGCGCACAGTAGGGGCAGTGGCTGGGCTGGGCAGAGCCTTCATCACCCCACTGCAGGCTGGTGCTCCTGGTCCCACACCCCAGGGCCACAGGCAGTGGGATGAGAAGCAGGATGTTCCCCAGGGATCCCTGCCCTGCTCCTCCAGGCTTTGGGAGAGGGCAGCCTGACCTCACTGAGGCATGGAAGTGACACAACGATGATGTGATGTGAGGGGGGAAGCTGCTGCTGTTGTTCAGCCTGGAGAGGACAAGCCTCCAGGGAGACCTTCTGGTGGCCTTTCAGTGCTGCAGGGGGCTGGGGACAGAGTTTTGAGCAGGGCCTGTTGTGACAGGACAAGGGGGGATGGTTTGAACTCAGAAAGGGAGGTTCAGGCTGGAGAGAAGGGAGAAATGTTTGCCACTGAGGGTGGTGAGAGCCTGGTTTTGGTTGCCCAGAGAGATGGGAGCTGCCCCATGCCTAGAACCATTGCAGGTCAGGTTGTCTGGGGCTCTGAGCAACCTGCTCCAGTTGCAGCTGTCCCTGCTGGCTGCAGGGAGGTTGGAGTGGGTGACCTTTACAAGTGCCTTCCAACCCAAAGTAGTCTGTGATGCTATGTTTCCATGACACAAAAGCAGCAGCAGGCAAGGCAGCCTGCTGTGGAGGGGCTGGCTCCTCTGGACCCTGGTGGGACAGGCAACAGCAGGGCTGGATGAAGAAGAGGTTTACAGAGCTCCTCAGTGCCTGCAGCACAGAGGTCTCCATTAGCACAGAGATGGAGCCCAGCAAGAACAGCAGCTGGAGGCAGCTTCCAGAGAAGCCTTGCTCCCTTTTGCCATCCCTGCTCCTTTCTTCCTCCACCTGTGATAGCTCAGCCTTGTGTCTGCAGCATGTGAGGCTTTTGGCTGCTTTCTCCCCCACCCCATTGTTTCTTTTAGGCAACAGAATGTACAGTTCTGGAGAACCAGCTCATCTCCCCCCCCGAGGAGAGCACACATCTTCTGCTCCTTCAGAGCTTACAATGCAATTCATGTCGCTGCTCCCAGCCATGCTGAGTGAAAATGGGGAGCTGGTGGCTTCCTCCTGGCTGAGGATGAGACACCACTGAGGATGAGGAGAAAGTTCTTCCCAGAAAGAGAGATTAGCCACTGGAATGTGCTGCCCAGGGAGGTGGTGGAGTCATTGTCCCTGGAGGTGTTCCAGAAAGGCTTGGATGTGGCACTTGGAGCCATGGTTGAGTTGTCAGGAGGTGTTGGGTGACAGGTTGGGCTTGATGACCTCTGAGGTCTTTTCCAACCTGGTTGATTCTATGATTCTATGAGACATCACTGAGGGGTTGGCTTAGCAGTGCCACTTCTCCTCTCTGTGTGTTCTGCAAGCCATGCAGACCTTGAGCAGAAGCAGAGACATTGGCTGGGGCTCAAGAGATTTGTCTTTGCCCACCCAAGGTCAACACAGCTCCACGGAGCAGGATCATTGAGCAGCAGGGGTGGGAAGGACCTCTGGAGGTCACCCAGTCCAACCCCCTGCTCCAGCAGGGCACCCACAGCAGCTTGCCCAGCAGCACAATGCCCAGCTGGAAGCTGGAAGCTCTCCAGAGAAGGAGACTGCCCAAGCACTCTGGGCAGCCTGCCCCAGCTGATCCCCTGGATGATCTCCAGAGATCCCTTCCATGCCCCCAGCACGCTGGGATCCTGGGGCTGGCTAACAAAGAGTGAAGGTCTTTGAAGTGCTTTGCTGTGATCCCCTTGGTGGTTGCTCTGGTGACCTTCATCTCCCTCCACACTTGGCATGGGCATCTGCTTGCAATCCAGATGCTCTCCACCGTTGCCTGCAGCACCCAAGCCAGGGCTGCTGCCTGCTCTCTGCCTCTCTCATTAGTGATTGGATTTATTCTGTGCTCAGCAATTAGCACTCACTGAGCTGCCACATGCTCCACATTTGACCAAAGATCTGAGACTCCAATTGTTTCCAAAGCTCTTTCTTCATTAATTCTTCTGTGCCTGCCTTCCTCCCCTCACCCTCCCTCCCCCTCAGCTCTACCCTAAAGCAGCAGCTCTCCAAGAAGCAAAATCCTTTGTAATGGGGAATAAAAAGATGAACCCACAGCATCAGGAAACCAGAGGCTGGTGGTAGAGCTACTGGGGCACTGCTGCTGAGCACCACACTGATACTAGGTGGCATGAAGCTGCTCCTGCCCTCCACCATCCCTGCCCAGGCTGAGGGAACTGAGGCACAGGAGTGGGGTCACAGAATCCCCAGCCAGTGATGAGGGCACCTGGGTCCTGCTCTGCAGCTCTCAGACCTGGGATGCTCATAGAGATTCTTCCCACAGAATCCCAGCATGATGAGGGGCAGAAGGGACCTCTGGAGATCACCCAGTCCAAGCCCCCTGCTAAAGCAGGGCACCCACAGCAGCTTGCCCAGCAGCACAATGCCCAGCTGGCTTTGGAAGCTCTCCACACAAGGAGACTCCACAACCTCTCTGGGCAGCCTGCTCCAGGCCTTCAGCACCCTCACAACAAAGAATTTTCTCCTCCTGTCCACATGGAACCTCCTGGGTTCCAGTTTGTGCCCATTGCCCCTTGTCCTGTCCCTTGGCACCACAGATAAGAGTCTGCCCCTCCTCCAGCCTCTTGCTCCCCACAGCTCCTTTATCTCTTGCTGAGCATTGCTCAGCTCCCCTCTGGGGCTGCTCTTCTGCAGGCTCAACAGCCCCAGGGCTCTCAGCCTTTCCTCCTCACAGAGGTGCTCCAGGCCCCTCAGCATCTTCACAGTTCTTTGCAGGTCCTGCTGCTGGTCACAATTAATGGCTCCCAGGTCACTTCATCCCCACCTTGCTGACCAGCACAGGCACAGGAGATGCCTGGAGAGGCAAGGCTCTGCTGGTGCCTCTGCCAGGCCCTGCGTGGGGTGGTGATGAATGCTGTGTCCTCCTCATTGCACAAGCAGTGTCTGGAGCAGCCTGCCAGGCTCTGTTGTGAAACACCTTCAGCATTTCAGCAGAGATCCCTCTGAGGAGCAGTGCCAAGGAAACATCGTGTTCTGAAGAGCCAGGGCTGCTGACACAACTGAAATGGAAGGCAAGCCCCACCAGCAGCCAGCAGACCTCTGCTGGGGACACACAGAGGATGTTCTTCCACACAGCTGGGCTTGGACTCACCTTGCTGACACAGAATCATGGAATCATACAGTCATAGAAGCAGCCAGGCTGGAAAAGACCTCAGAGATCATCAGGTCCAGCCTATCACCCAACTCATCCTGACAACTAACCCATGGCTCCAAGTGCCACATCCAAGCCTGCCTTGAACACCTCCAGGGATGGGGACTCCACCTCCCTGGGCAGCACATCCCAATGGCCAATCTCTCTTGCTGGGAAGAATTTCTTCCTCACCTCCAGCCTGACCTCCCCTGGCACAGCTTGAGACTGTGTCCTCTTGTTCTGGTGCTGCTTGCCTGGGAGAAGAGACCAACCCCCACCTGGCTCCAACCTCCCTTCAGGGAGTTGGAGAGAGCAGTCTGGACCTGACCACAGCTCTGTGTCACCTCCAAGCAGGCAACTGGCAACAGCTCTGCTGCAGTGCCAGATGTTGCCTCCCCACCTATTTTTGTCCCATTTCTATAGCCCTGCAGCCACAGGCATGCAGCAAAACCTCTGCAGCCAGGCAAGGCACCATCAGATCCCACCTGAAGCCATCCAGAGGTGCTTCACATGTCCTAGTAGCCTGCTTTGAAACTCTGTTTGAGCTGCTGGACATCTCCCAAAGCTTTCAAGGCTTCTTATTGCTGGTGGCTCAGCTGCTGGAGGGTGACCCATGGGAGAGGATTGAAGCATGTCCAGTTCTGGGCTCCTCAGTTTAAGAAAGACATTGAGACACTGGAAGGTGTCCAGAGAAGGGCAAGAAAGCTGGGGAGGGGTCTGGAGCACAGCCCTGGGAGGAGAGGCTGAGGGAGCTGGGGTTGCTTAGCCTGGAGAAGAGGAGGCTCAGGGGAGACCTTCTTGTTCTCTCCAACTCCCTGCAGGGAGGTTGTAGCCAGGTGGGGGTTGGTCTCTTCTCCCAGGCAAGCAGCACCAGAACAAGAGGACACAGTCTCAAGCTGTGCCAGGGGAGGTTTAGACTGGAGGTGAGGAAGAAATTCTTCCCAGCAAGAGAGATTGGCCATTGGGATGTGCTGCCCAGGGAGGTGGTGGAGTCCCCATCCCTGGAGGTATTTAGGGAGAGCCTGGCTGAGGCACTTGGTGCCATGGTTGAGTTGATCAGATGGTGTTGGGTGAGAGGCTGGACTTGATGATCTCTGAGGTCTTTCCCAACCTGGTCTATTCTATTCTATTCTATTCTATTCTATTCTATTCTATTCTATTCTATTCTATTCTATTCTATTCTATTCTATTCTATTCTATTCTATTCTATTCTATTCCACTCCATCCCATCCCATCCCATCCCATCCCATCCCATCCCATCCCATCCTATCCTATCCTATCCTATCCTAAGCATTCAAGGGATTGGGGAATGCAAAGTGCTGGCTGCTGTGCTGCAGCCATGTGGTGACCATGGCAGCCAGGAGGCCAAGCATGGATGGTCCTGTGGTGAGCTCTTGCTGTCATATATGCCAGCCCTTGGCACATCAACCCTTGGGACACCAGTCCTTGGCATGCCAAGCCTTGGCACACCACCTTGCACTCTCACCACCTTTCTCAACACTGGCACTGCTGCCAGCAGGCTCCCAGTCTGGGAAAGGTCATGCCTGGTGCAAAGCCAGATGTAGTGCTGGGAATGCAGATGGGGAAGGTCTAATGGGGAGCCTGAGCTGGCTTCAGCCCTTCTCTGCTGCTGCTGATGTGAAAGCTGTGTGTCAGAGAATCACCAGGTTGGAAAAGACCTCAGAGATCATCAAGTCCAACCTATGACCTGATACCCAGCACCTCCTGACAACTAAACCATGGCTCCAAGTGCCACATCCAAGCCTGTCCTGAGCACCTCCAGGGATGGAGTCTCCACCACCTGCTATGAGGAGAAGGGCAAGAAAGCTGGGGAGGGGTCTGGAGCACAGCCCTGTGAGGAGAGGCTGAGGGAGCTGGGGTTGCTTAGCCTGCAGAAGAGGAGGCTCAGGGGAGACCTTCTTGCTCTCTGCAACTCCCTGAAGGGAGGTTGTAGCCAGGTGGGGGTTGGTCTCTTCTGCCAGGCAAGCAGCACCAGAACAAGAGGACACAGTCTCAAGCTGTGCCAGGGGAGGTTTAGGCTGGAGGTGAGGAGAAAGTTCTTCCCAGCAAGAGAGATTGGCCCTTGGGATGTGCTGCCCAGGGAGGTGTTCAAGACAGGCTTGGCTGTGGCACTTGGAGCCAGGGTTTAGTTGTCAGCAGGTGTTAGGTATTAGGTCCTAGGTTGGACTTGATGATCTCTGAGGTATTTTTCCAACCTGCTTCATTCTATGAACTCTTGAGGTCATGCTTGCACAGAACCCCTCTGGAGTGGGCTGCCAGCTTCTGGGCTGCTGCTTGCCCAGGAAGGGAAGGAGCAGGTGACCCATGGTGTTGCCAAATGCTGCTGTTCTCAGTGCAGAGCAGCTGGGTTTGCCAGGAGCTGCAAAGCTCCCACTGCAGTTCTCAGAGCAGTGTCTGATGCCTCAGTTGTCTTCCCCACCATGGAGATGGATCCTCTAGCTCCTGCTGAGCATTGCTCAGCTCCCCTCTGGGGCTGCTCTTCTGCAGGCTCAACAGCCCCAGGGCTCTCAGCCTTTGCTCCTCACAGAGCTGCTCCAGGCCCCTCAGCATCTTCATAGCCCTTTGTAGGTCCTGCTGCTAGGCACAGCTAATGGATCTCAGACCATCTCATCCCCACCCTATTCACCTTTGTAGCCTCCCCTGGACTCTCTCCAGCAGTTCCCTCTCTCTCTTGAACTGGGGAGCCCAGAAGTGAACCCAGGACTCCAGATGTGGCCACACTAGGGCAGAGCAGGGAGGGAGGAGAACCTCCTTCAACCTACTGCTGGCCACCCTCTTCTTCACACCCCATTGCCTGGGTGTGTTAACAAGCTGTCTCTTTCTTTGGATTGCCACCCCCAAAATCAGGCAGACACAGCAGGTGACCCTTGTGAAGCCCTTCAGTGGTTGCTGCAGTGCCAGGCATAGGATCATAGAATGGTTTGCACTGGAAGGGACCTCCAAAGCTCATCCAGTCCAACCCCCTCTGCAGTCAGCAGGGGCATCCTCAACTAGATCAGGCTGCCCAGAGCCCTGTCCAGCCTCACCTTGAATATCTCCAGGGATGGGGCCTCTACCACCTCCCTGGGCAACCTGTGCCAGTGTTGCAGCACCCAGCTCAGTGACGACTGCAAGCCACCCCTCTGGTTAGTGTGACATTCTGAAGTGCTCCAAGGAGCAAGGACAATGGGTGCTGAGCTGCTTTCAGGTGGAGCCACGTCCTCCAGCCTGCCCAGCACTGCTGGCTCCCCACATCACACCTTCTGCCACCCCACATGGATCTCTGGCCTGGCTCCAAGGGCCCTCTGCTGTGCAGCCAGCGTGGGAGGGCATGGGATCAACCCTGGGGATGTGGCCAGGAGGTGGCAAAGGAGGGCAGAGAGCTGTGCAGCAGCTGGTTAGCAGCTTTCAGAAGACTTCACAGCCATGCCCAGCCTGGTGAAAGGTCACAACACAGGATTAACCACTGTGGGTGTCAGGTTCCTGACTCACCTTCCCCCCTGCTCACACCTCTGGCTGCTGGCTGAATACAGAACACAGAATTACCCAGGTTGGAAAAGACCTTTGAGATCACCCAGCCCAACCTCTCACCCAGCACCATCTGATCAACTCAACCATGGCACCAAGTGCCTCAGCCAGGCTCTTCCTAAACACCTCCAGGGATGGGGACTCCACCACCTCCCTGGGCAGCACATCCCCAGGGCCAATCTCTCTTGCTGGGAAGAATTTCTTCCTCACCTCCAGCCTAAACCTCCCCTGGCACAGCTTGAGACTGTGTCCTCTTGTTCTGCTGCTGCTTGCCTGCCTGGGAGAAGAGACCAACCCCAGTTCAGTTCCCCAGGTGTAGCAGCAGAGTGGGGCAGTGGATGCTCAGGACCCCCCCATGCCACAGGAGCCTTTTAACTCAGGCAGCCCAGCCCTGTCCTGGGCTGATCCCCAGCAGTGTGAGCAGCAGGGGCAGGGAGGGAATTCTGCCCTCTGCTGTGCTCTGCTGGGACCCCACCTGCAGTGCTGGGGCCAGCCTCAGCAACGTGGAAGCCACAGCAGTGCTGGGAGGGCTGGAAGCCCTCTGCTGTGAAACCAGGCTGGGAGAGTTGGGGTTGTTCAGCCTGGAGAAGAGAAGGCTCCAGGGAGAGCTGCTGGTGGCCTTGCAATGCTTCAAGAGGCTGAGCAGAAAGCTGGGGACAGACTTCTGAGCAGGGCCTGCTGGGACAGGACAAGGGGGGATGGTTTGAGCTCAAAGAGGGAGATTCAGGCTGGAGAGAAGGGAGAAAGGTTTGACAGTGAGGGTGGTGAGAGCCTGGCCCAGGCTGCCTGGAATGGTGGTGGCTGCCCCATGCCTGGAACCACTGCAGGTTGTTTGGGGCTCTGAGCAACCTGCTGTGGTTGCAGCTGTCCCTGCTGAGTGCAGAGGATTAGAGTGGATGAGGTTTAAAGTCTCTTCCAGCCCAGTATATCCTGTGATCCAGGAAGCCATCAGGCTTTCCTAAGAAAGCTTCTCCTGCTCACCAAGCCGGAAAGCAAACAGAGCATTTCCTCCTGAACCTCCTGGAGCAAGAGACCTGCTGCAGCACTCATTGGCTGCAGTCCTGAGCCCACAGAATCCAGTTTGTATTGTTCTTCTGGGGCAGCTTGAGGCCATGGTAGAGTCATTGAATCATAGAATCATCGAGGTAGGAAAAGACCTTCAAGACCATGGAGTCCAACCCTAAGTCCCCCCCTAGGCCGTGTCCCTCAGCACCAAATCTGCAAAGCTTTGACATCTGCCCAGGGCTGGGGACTCCACCACTGCCTTGGGCAGCCTGGACCAGGCCTTGAAGAAATTGTTCCTCACAGAGTCACAGAATTGTCAGGGTTGGAGGGGACCTCAAGGCTCAGCCAGTTCCAGCCCCCCTGCCATGGGCAGGGACACCTCACACCACAGCAGGTTGCTCACAGCCACATTCAGCCTGGCTGCAAACACCTCCACCCAACCTACACCTCCCCTGGTGCAATCTGAGGCCATTCCCTCTTGTCCTGCTCTTTGTTCCTTGGGAGAAGGGCATTATTTTCCTCTGGAGGAGCAGAGCTTCTGGTGGCACGTGGCAGAAGGATGGAAGCAGAGCTCTAAGGGTGCAGCACGACCTTGTCATGAGCTCAGTGCAGAAGTGGTCTCCACCTGAGACCAAGCAACCAGCTAAAGCTGATGGCCAGCAGGCAACCACTGTGTGGTCCAGCAAGCCATCAGCTGAATTATTAACTTCCACATTGTTCCTGTAATCAGCCTAATTTATTGACATAGCTGCTGAAATGGTCCACTTCCAGTAACCCTGATAATTCTGCTGTGCCAACACCTTGGAGAGGACAAGGGGAATGGGTCCAAGCCACCCACCCTGGGGGCCTGGGGATGTCAAAGCGAGGGAGAAGATGGAGGGGAGGAAAAAAAGAGCTTCCTTGGTGCTTTTCAGCCCCCAAACTGGTTTGGGTTTAGTCTCTCCCCAGGTAAATGTGGAGAAAGTGATGGCAGCTGTGAGGTCTCTGCCTAGCTGATCAATGAGGTGTCACAAACAGGCTGTAGGTGACAGCAGGTGCTTGGAACCAAAGCCTGCCAGGCTTGGAATGGTGCTGGAGGTCAGCAAGCATGGAGCACCTCCATGGGGCTGTGGTAGATAGAATACAGAATGAACCAGGTAGGAAAAGACTTCAGGGATCAGCAAGTCCAACCTCTCACCCAGCACCATCTAATCAACTCAACCATGGCACCAAGGGCCTCAGCCAGGCTCTTCCTAAACACCTCCAGGGATGGGGACTCCACCACCTCCCTGGGCAGCACATCCCAAGGGCCAATCTCTCTTGCTGGGAAGAATTTTCTCCTCACCTCCAGCCTGAACCTCCCCTGGCACAGCTTGAGACTGTGTCCTCTTGTTCTGCTGCTGGGTGCCTGGGAGAAGAGACCAACCCCCACCTGGCTACAGCCTCCCTTCAGGGAGTTGGAGAGAGCAAGAAGGTCTCCCCTGAGCCTCCTCTTCTCCAGGCTAAGCAACCCCAGCTCCCTCAGCCTCTCCCCCAGGGCTGTGCTCCAGACCCAGGCTGTGAGTGCTGAGGGAAGGAGCAGGACACCTGGGGCTTGTCCTGCTGCCCACCACAGCCTCAGCTGCCACGGGGGTGTGTGGGAGGTGCAGACCATGCCTGAGTGCAGGTCACCACTAAACCACAGGCACAGGAGGAGACTTGCCATGGCAATGCAGCACTTCTGCTGCTGGGCTCTGTGGAGACTGAGCTGACCTGTGGTTTGCTGGAGAAGGTTGATGTCCACCTCAGAAGGTTTAGGCAGGTGCCCAGCAGGAAGCCAACAAAGACTTGTGTGTTCACTCCTTGTTCTCCAGACTGGGCACTGCTGGCAGCTGCCACCACAAGCACAATGTCCTTCAGCAGTCCTCCAGCCTGTGTCCCTGTTTGTCACCTCTGGGGAGCAGGCTGTGGCCTTGGCAGAGGACAGAAAGGACAAGAACTTCTTACCCTTCAGGATCTAAATTCATCTGGAGGTCTGAGCTGCTTTATTGCACCTCTGGCCGTGGTGCTGGGTGGGGGTCAAGGGCTGCTGCTGAGTCCATTATCCAACCAAGCCCCAAGGAGCTTCTCCATCAAAGCAGAGATCATTTTGCTGTGCCTTGGATAAAATATTGCCATTAGAAAGCTCCAGCTGCATGTTGTCAGGGTGGAAGTAAGGAGAGATTCCTGTTGTGTGGTGACTGACTGCAGCACAAGCCTTGGGAGGAGAGGCTGAGGGAGCTGGGGTTGCTTAGCCTGCAGAAGAGGAGGCTCAGGGGAGACCTTCTTGCTCTCTCCAACTGCCTGAAGGGAGGTTGTAGCCAGGTGGGGGTTGGTCTCTTCTCCCAGGCACCCAGCATCAGAACAAGAGGACACAGTCTCAAGCTGTGCCAGGGGAGGTTTAGGCTGGAGGTGAGGAAGCAATTCTTCCCAGCAAGAGAGATTGGCCCTTGGGATGTGCTGCCCAGGGAGGTGGTGGAGTCCCCATCCCTGGAGATGTTCACAAAAGGCTTGGATGTGGCACTTGGAGCCAGGGTTTAGTTGTCAGGAGGTGTTGGGTATTAGGTCCTAGGTTGGACTTGATGATCTCTGAGGTCTTTTCCAACCTGTTTGAGTCTATGATTCTATGACTCTAAAGCATGATGTGAAGCTCCCTAGTTTGGTCTTGAATCACAGAGCCCTCACAGAACCACAGGATCACAGATTGGTTTGGGTGGGAAGGGATCGTTAAAGCTCATCCAGTCGCCCTTTGCAGTCAGCAGGGACATCCCCAGCTACAGCAGGTAGCTCAGAGCCCCAAACCACTGACCTGCACTGGTCCTAGGGATGGGAGACTCGAGGAGAGGAGACTCGAGGAGAGGAAGGAAGGGAAGGGAAGGGAAGGGAAGGGAAGGGAAGGGAAGGGAAGGGAAGGGAAGGGAAGGGAAGGGAAGGGAAGGGAAGGGAAGGGAAGGGAAGGGAAGGGAAGGGAAGGGAAGGGAAGGGAAGGGAAGGGAAGGGAAGGGAAGGGAAGGGAAGGGAAGGGAAGGGAAGGGAAGGGAAGGGAAGGGAAGGGAAGGGAAGGGAAGGGAAGGGAAGGGAAGGGAAGGGAAGGGAAGGGAGGAAAAGGAGAGGAGAGGAGAGGAGAGGAGAGGAGAGGAGAGGAGAGGAGAGGAGAGGAGAGGAGAGGAGAGGAGAGGAGAGGAGAGGAGAGGAGAGGAGAGGAGAGGAGAGGAGAGGAGAGGAGAGGAGGAGGAGAGGAGAGGAGAGGAGAGGAGAGGAGAGGAGAGGAGAGGAGAGGAGAGGAGAGGAGAGGAGAGGAGAGGAGAGGAGAGGAGAGGAGAGGAGAGGAGAGGAGAGGAGAGGAGAGAGAGGAGAGGAGAGGAGAGGAGAGGAGAGGAGAGGAGAGGAGAAGAGAGGAGAAGAGAAGAGAAGAGAAGAGAAGAGAAGAGAAGAGAAGAGAAGAGAAGAGAAGAGAAGAGAAGAGAAGAGAAGAGAAGAGAGAGAAGAGAAGAGAAGAGAGAGAGAAGAGAAGAAGAGAAGAGAAGAGAAGAGAAGAGAAGAGAAGAGAAGAGACCAGGTTGGAAAAGACCTTTGAGATCATCCAGTCCAACCTCTCACCCAACACCATCTGATCAACTCAACCATGGCACCAAGTGCTTCAGCCAGGCTCTTCCTAAACACCTCCAGGGAGGTCTGGCTGACTCCAGTCTGCCCCATGAACCACAAGCTGTTGGGAATGACTCTGCTCATAGAAGTGTCTGCTTGGAAAGATCTTAAGCTCCTCAAGTTCATCCCTAACTTAGCATCACCCTGTACTCATCTGTTAGACCTTGTGCCTAAGTTTATCAGCCAAATGTCTTTGCCACTTCCCCAGGGATGGAGACTCCAGCACTGCCCTGGGCAGCCTGGGCCAGGCCTGGACAACCCTCAAGGGGAAGAAATTGTTCCTTGTGCCCAACCTGAACCTCCCCTGGGGGAACCTGAGGCCATTTGTTCCCTGGGAGAAGAGACCAAACTCCACCTGGCTCCAACAACCTTTTCAGGGAGCGTTAGAGAGCCAGAAGGTCTCTGCTCAGCCTCCTTTTCTCCAGGCTGGAACACCCCCAGCTCCCTCAGCTGCTCCTCACCAGCCCTGCTCTCCAGACCCTTCCCCAGCTCCATTGCCCAAGGCTCCATCCTCTAAAGCCCCTGTGAGACAGGGTGGATTCTCCTTTCCATCTACAAGCCCAAGAGCCACTGGAGCTGCTGGATTTCCTCTCCCTGATGGAGGCATGGAGTGGCTGTGGCTGCCCTCTGTGCAGACAGCCTGGATGTGAAGGGTGGGTGGAGAAGCTTTCTGCCATCAGAGTGTTTACAATAAATCATAGGATCTGGGGCTTCCCATCAAAACACAGAGGCCCACAGTGTAAATACATTGTCCTCAGCAACATGCATTTCAAGAGCTCCCCCACAGCTCATCTTCAGAGCTGCTCTTTCATCTCCTGCTCTGGACTGAGGGCAGGGAGCGGAGCTGCTGCACCTCCCCCATGAGCATCAGCGTTGGGGCTCAGTGATGCTGCTCTGAGCTGCAGGGTGATGCCAAGCCAGGGTCATCCTCAGCTCTCCTATCCTGCACTCTGCCCTGGTGAGGCCACAGCTGGAGTCCTGGCTCTGCTTCTGGGCTCCCCAGTTCTAAAGAGTCAGGGAACTACTGCAGAGAGTCCAGGGGGGGCTCCAAAGCTGCTGAGGGGCCTGGAGCAGCTCTGTGAGGAGGAAAGGCTGAGAGCCCTGGGGCTGAGAGCCTGCAGAAGAGCAGCCCCAGAGGGGAGCTGAGCAATGCTCAGCAAGAGCTAAAGAGCCTGTGGAGAGGCTGGGGTTAGACTCATCTCAGTGCTGCCCAGGGACAGGAAAAGAGACATCCACCACAGCCTGGAACCCAGGAGGTTCCACCTGAACAGGAGAAAGTGGTTTGGTGTGAGGGTGCTGGAGGCCTGGATCAGGCTGCCCAAAGAGGCTGTGGAGTCTCCTTGTGTGGAGAGCTTCCAAGCTCACCTGGCCACTGTGCTGCTGGGCAAGCTGCTGTGGGTGCCCTGCTTTAGCAGGGGGGTTGGAGTGGATGATCCCCAGAGGTCCCTCCCAACCCCCCCAGTGTGGGGATTCTGGGATTCTGGAGTCAGAATTAATTCTTCTCTTGACTTCATCCCTGAAAAATCTGAGTCTTGGGTCTGCTCCCAACCCCCCCCAGCAGTTACATGGACAGTTTGTGTTTGCACTTCCCAAGCAATGGAACCACTGAGGAGAACCAAGCATGGGGGTGGGGGGGGTTGGTTCTTGGATATCCAACATGAGTGTGGCAGGGACGAGCATAAAGACCTCTCTCAGTCCTGCTGGGGAAGGGTTGAATTTGCCCTCAGAGAGAGCACTGCTGAGGCTGCAGGTGCTAGGCTGTGCTGCTGTCCCAGGGCTGGGGCAATCACTCCCCACTGCTTCCTGCACCCAGGGCAGGCTCTGGGGAGCTTGGTGCCCACGCTTCCGCCCGGAGAAAGCTGGGAGCCCGTCGCAGCAGCCGCTGGTTAATTTATAACCTCTGGCTCTCCGGGGAAATGGCTGCAGATTAACCATGCCCAGGAAGCAGCTGGGACCCAGCCAGCCCTTCTCAGAGCAGGACGCTCAGGGACATCAATCCCAGCACAGCTTGGTGGGGAGCTGAGTCCCCAGGAATCGGTGGTGAGCTGCAGGACTCAGCCTGTAAAGCAGCTCTCTGGCCCTGCTGCTGTTGCCAGGAGCTGCTGGAAAAGATCCTCCAGCCCCAGGCTTGCTGGATCTGAGCAGCCTGTGGGTTGCAAGATGCTGTTCCATGAGTCAGGCCTGGCTTGTTGCTCATTTGAAGGGAGGTTGCAGCTAGGTGGGGTTGGTCTCTTCTCCCAGGCAGCCAGCACCAGAACAAGAGGACACAGTCTCAAGCTGTGCCAGGGGAGGTTTAGGCTGGAGGTGAGGAAGAAATTCTTCCCAGCAAGAGAGATTGGCCATTGGGATGTGCTGCCCAGGGAGGTGGTGGAGTCCCCAGCCCTGGAGGTGCTCAAATAAGGCTTGGATGTGGCACTTGGTGCCATGATTGAGTTGATCAGATGGTGTTGGGTGAGAGGTTGGACTTGATGATCTCAAAGGTCTCTTCCAACCTGGTCTGGTCTATTCTATTCCATTCCATTCCATTCCATTCCATTCCATTCCATTCCATTCCATTCCATTCCATTCCATTCCATTCCATTCCAATACATTCCATTCCATTCCATTCCTTTATTCTTTATTAGAATAAACCAAAACCAGGTTGGAAGAGACCTTCAAGATCATCGTGTCCAACCCATCAACCAATCCAACCCACCCAAACAGCTAACCCATGGCACCAAGCACCCCAGCAAGTCTCCTTCTGAACACCTCCAATGACGGCGACTCCACCACCTCCCCAGGCAGCCTATTCCAATGGGCAATCACTCTCTCTGTATAGAACTTCTTCCTAACATCCAACCTGAACCTCCCCTGGCGCAGCCTGAGACTGTGTCCTCTTGTTCTGGTACTGGGTGCCTGGGAGAAGAGACCATCATCAGCCTGTCTACAACCTCCCTTCAGGTAGTTGTAGAGAGTGATAAGGTCACCCCTGAGTCTCCTCTTCTCCAGGCTAAGCAGCCCCAGCTCCCTCAGCCTCTCCTCACAGGGCTGTGCTCCAGACCCCTCACCAACTTTGTTGCTCTTCTCTGGACTCGTTCCAGCAAGTCAACATCCTTTCCACTCCATTCCATTCCATTCCATTCCATTCCATTCCATTCCATTCCATTCCATTCCATTCCATTCCATTCCATTCCATATTGTTAGGTTGGAGATTAGGTTGGAGAACTTTCCTGAAAGGATTATCAAAGCCTGGCACAGGCTGCCCAGGGAGGTGTTGAATCCTCATCCTCCACCACCTCTCTGGGCAGCACATCCCAGTGGCCAATCTCTCTTGCTGGGAAGAATTTCTTCCTCACCTCCAGCCTAAACCTCCCCTGGCACAGCTTGAGACTGTGTCCTCTTGTTCTGGTGCTGCTTGCCTGGGAGAAGAGACCAACCCCCACCTGGCTACAACCTCCCTGCAGGGAGTTGGAGAGAGCAAGAAGGTCTCCCCTGAGCCTCCTCTTCTCCAGGCTAAGCAACCCCAGCTCCCTCAGCCTCTCCTCATAGCAGGTGGTGGAGTCCCCATCCCTGGAGGTGTTCAAGACAGGCTTGGATGTGGCACTTGGAGCCATGGTTTAGTTGTCAGGAGGTGTTAGGTATTAGGTCATAGGTTGGACTGGATGATCTCTGAGGTCTTTTCCAACCTGGTTGATTCTGTGATTCTATGATGCACAGCTTTGAAGCCTCTCCAAGGATGGGGACTCCACCACTGCCCTGGGCAGCCTGTGCCAGGCCTTGACGACTCTCAAGGGGAAGATATTGCTCCTCATGTCCACCCTAAACCAGGCTGACAATCCTTGCATCCCTGGGCAGGGACTTGTGCCTCTTGTAGGAGCTGCTTCTCCTCACAGGGAGCCTTCTGGGGGAGCTTCCTGCTGTCTCTGGGCAACCAGATCTCTGGGCTGACGTTCTTCCTGCTGCTCTTCCAGATAGAAGAGATTGGCTCTCTGTGGTTGCCTCTCTTCCATTTCTCAGCCTTTAATGGTCTTGAGCACTTGGCTGAGCCCTCTCACAGTTTCTCTGTTGGTGGTTGGTTTATTTTTAACTGGAGGCCAAATGAGCTGGTGAAAGGAGAGTGCAGACGTGCTGTGGGGACCGGGGCTGGGTGCTGAGGTGGTGTTGCCATGGTGTGTGGCACTTGTGTTGAGTATCAGAGAACCACAGAGTGGTTGCAGTTGGGAAAGACCTCGAAGAGGTTCAAGTTCAAGCAGCAAGCAGCAGTGGTGCTTGCAGCAAAGCCCTGGAGAGAGCCTCAGAGAGCTCATCCTGGTGCTGCTGGGAGGCTGGGGGCCAGGAGCTGCAGGAAGAGGTGCTGCAGGGATGTGCTCAGGGGGAGTGTGCTGCAGGGATGTGCTCAGGGAGAGTGTGCTGCAGGGATGTGCTCAGGGAGAGTGTGCTGCAGGGATGTGCTCAGGGAGAGTGTGCTGCAGGGATGTGCTCAGGGAGAGTGTGCTGCAGGGATGTGCTCAGGGGGAGTGTGCTGCAGGGATGTGCTCAGGGAGAGTGTGCTGCAGGGATGTGCTCAGGGGGAGTGTGCTGCAGGGATGTGCTCAGGGGGAGTGTGCTGCAGGGATGTGCTCAGGGAGAGTGTGCTGCAGGGATGTGCTCAGGGAGAGTGTGCTGCAGGTGCTGTTCCACCAAGGAGAGCTTCTCTGAGGCCAGGGTTGCATTTCTAAGCTTTCTAGAGGTGCCCTGCCGCTCTTCTGCAGGCTCTCAGCCCCAGGGCTCTCAGCCTTTCCTCCTCACAGAGCTGCTCCAGGCCCCTCAGCATCTCTGAAGCCTCCCCTGGACTCTCTGCAGTAGTTCCCTGTCTCTCTTGAACTGAGGAGCCCAGCACTGGACCCAGTACTCTGGCAGTGGCCTCCCTAGGGCAGAGCAGAGGGGAGGAGAGTGTCCCTTGACCTGCTGCTGGCCACACTCTTCTTCATGCACCCCAGGAGCTCAGTGCCCGTTGCTGGCTCAGGGAGGACTTGCTGCCCTCGGGCACTGCCAGGTCCTCCCCTGCCGAGCTGGAGATGGTCAGTCCCAACACGTTAAGCATTGTTTAGCAAGAAGCCTTTCAGGCAGGTGGTCAATTGAGTTTTGCCAAGGCAGCAGCAGCAGCTGGTGGAGCACAACAGGCCTTGACAGGTTTGCAGAGCTCAGATTTTATCTGCCTGCCCTCCCAGCCGGTGCCCTGTGGGAATGTGCGGCAGCAGCAGTTGGGTTCCGCTGCGTCACTGGGGAGGGCAGGTTGCCTGACTCACCTTCCCCCTGCTCACACCTCTGGCTGCTGCCTGAGTGCACAGTACAGAATTAGCCAGGCTGGAAAAGACTTCAGAGATCATCAAGCCTAACCTATCACCCAACACCATCTAAGCAACTCAACCACGGCACCAAGTGCCACATCCAAGCCTTTTGTGAGCACCTCCACAGATGGGGACTCCACCACCTCCCTGGGCAGCACATCCCCATGGCCAATCTCTCTTGCTGGGAAGAATTTCTTCCTCACCTCCAGCCTAACCCTCCCCTGGCACAGCTTGAGACTGTGTCCTCTTGTTCTGGTGCTGCTTGCCTGGGAGAAGAGACCAACCCCCACCTGGCTGCAACCTCCCTTCAGGGAGCTGTAGACAGCAAGGTCTCCCCTGAGCCTCCTCTTCTCCAGGCCAAGTTCCATGACCTTTGGAGAAGAAACAGCAAATGGCTTGGATGGGCTGGAGAGTGGGGTGAGAAACCTCATGAAGTCCAACAAGGGCAGGAGCAGGGGAGGAGGAAGCCCCTGCAGCAGTCCAGGTGAAGGGTGACCTGCTGGAAAGCAGCCCCATAGAGAGAGGGACCTGGGGGTGCTGGTGGACAAGTTCTCCATGAGCCAGCGATGTGCCCCTATGGCCAAGAAGGCCAATGGTCTCCTGGGGTGCATGAAGAAGAGTGTGGCCAACAGGTTGAGGGAGGTTCTCCTGCCCCTGCTCTGTCCTGGTGAGGCCACATGTGATTGGGAGACACCTGGTGAAGCTCACCTTCCACATCACAGCTTTCCTTGGGTCCTCTTCTGCAAGGAGAAACAAGCCCTTCCTGAAGGACTCACTGGAGTCTCCCATGGGTGACTGCCCAAGGGCAGAAACCTGTTTATTGTGTAAACCTCTCCTGCAGCTGGGGCACAGCCTGGGCCTTCGTGTCAACAGTCACAGGCTGATGGAAAGCTTGAGATCAGCACCCAGCAGCTGATGACATCTAACCCACCCTGAGTTAAACCTGGGCTGTCACTGCAGAGCTGGAAAGCCAGCAGTGAATCCTCACCACTCAGTGGGACCCTCACTCCAAGGACATTGAGGGGCTGGAGCAGGTCCAGAGAAGGGAAATGAAGCTGGGGAAGGGTCTGGAGAACAGGGCTGGGGAGGAGCAGCTGAGGGAGCTGGAGTGGTTCAGCCTGGAGAGAAGGAGGCTAAGGGGAGACCTTCTGGCTCTCTACAGCTCCCTGAAGGGAGCTTGGAAGCAGGTGAGGGTTGGTCTCTTCTCCCAGGGGATGAGTGACAAGGGGACAAGAGGAAACATCCTCTGCTTGCCAGGATGGATGATCCCTCAGGGAGCAGTCCTGGGACCAGGCTTGTTCAACATCCCTGTGGGTGCCATGGACAGTGGCACTGAGTGCAGCCTCAGCAGGGTTGCTGATGACACCAAGCTGTGTGGTGCAGCAGACAGCTGGAGGGAAGGGATCCATCCAGAGGGAGCTGGACAGGCTGGAGAGGTGGGCACAAGCCAACCTCAGGAGGTTCAACAAGACCAAGGGCAGGGTCCTGCAGCTGGGTGGAGGCAATCCCAGGCACAAATCCAGGCTGGGCAGGGACTGGCTGGAAAGCAGCCCTGAGGAGAGAGACTTGGGGGTGC
This sequence comes from Melanerpes formicivorus, assembly GCF_026170545.1. Lineage (NCBI taxonomy): Eukaryota > Metazoa > Chordata > Aves > Piciformes > Picidae > Melanerpes > Melanerpes formicivorus. The sequence goes on from NW_027142433.1 coordinate 2,649,421, forward strand.
TGGGGGAGGAGAAGCTCACCAGGAGCTCTCAGTGTGCACTTGCAGCCCAGAAAGCCAACCAGAGCCTGGGCTGCAGCAGGAGAAGTGTGGCCAGCAGGGCAAGGGAGGTGATCCTCCCCCTCTGCTCAGCTCTGGGGAGACCCCACCTGGAGTACTGCCTCCAGTTCTGGAGCCCCTATGGCAAGAGGGATGTGGAGGTGCTGGAAGGTGTCCAGAGAAGGGCCAGGAGGATGAGCAGAGGGCTGGAGCTGCTCTGCTGTGAGGACAGACTGAAGGAGTTGGGGCTGTTCAGTCTGGAGAAGAGAAGGCTCCCAGGTGACCTCATTGTGGCCTTCCAGGATCTGAAGGGGGCTACAGGAAGGCTGGGGAGGGACTGCTCAGGATCTCAGGCAGTGATAGGACTAGGGGGAATGGAATGAAGCTGGAGGTGGGGAGATTCAGGCTGGAGGTGAGGAGGAAGTTCTTCCCCATGAGAGTGGTGAAGCCCTGGAATGGGTTGTCCAGGGAGGTGGTTGGGGCCCTGTCCCTGGAGGTGTTTAAGCCCAGGCTGGCTGAGGCTCTGCCCAGGCTGATCTAGTGTGGGGTGTCCCTGCCCATGGCAGGGGGGTTGGAACTGGCTGATCCTTGTGGTCCCTTCCAACCCTGACTGATCCTATGGTACTATGATCTCAGTGAGGGGTCTTGGGTGAGCACTGGGGGCTGTGCTCCCACCTCTAGCTATGTCTGAGGTGTTTGAAATCACAGAACCCCGAGCTGGTTAGGCTTGAAAGGGATCTCTAAGAGGTCATCTGGTTGGAACCCCAGTGGTGGGCTGTGGTGGTGCCATTGTGTCCTGTGCAGGAGGAGTCAAGGAAACGGCAAGCTGCTGCTCTGCTGAGCTTTTATTCTGGCTGGCAGGCCACACAAGGGTCTGGAACACAAACAAGGCAGTCCTAAAGGCAAACAAGGATCTCAAAATAATTTTTCCATGCACTGAATTTCCCCTAAGATCTCAGGCAGCCAGAAGCACAAGAGATCAGAGCCAGAAACACTGCTCTGGTGGGACTGAAACACGAAAGGCAACACAGAGACACCTTCAGTGGCAGGCCAGGGCTGCCCTGCAGGTTGGAACGCTTGGGATCCCTGTCTGCAAGTCCATTCCTCCAGCCATGCCCCCTGGTGACCCCCATGGCTGGCACAGGGCTGCAACTCCCCCTCTGTAAACAAGTGCAGAGCAGACATCCTGCCCCATGTGCTGAGCTTTCGAGTGGCTTCTTCAGCTCACCCCACCCAAAGATGGGCAAAGTGCCTCCTGCCAAACACAAGTGTCCTGTTGCACTCCAGGCAGCCATGGTGCAATCAAAGGGTCTGAAGTGGGATAAAGTTAAACCAGCCCTGACATGAAACAACCACAAGGTCATGGCCAGTTCCTCTGGAGCCAAACAAATGCCTTCCTGCAGCTGACACAGGGCAGTGCTGCTTGGAGCTCTTCTCTCATCACCACATGCCTGGAGGTGGTCAAGGCCAGGTTGGATGAGGCCTTGAGTAACCTGATTTAGGGTAGGATAGGATAGGGTAGGGTAGGATAGGATAGGATAGGATAGGATAGGATAGGATAGGATAGGATAGGATAGGATAGGATAGGATAGGATAGGATGGGATGGGATGGAATGGGATGGAATGGGATGGGATAGGACAGGACAGGACAGGACAGAACAGAACAGAATAGAATAGAATAGAATTAACGAGGTTGAAAGAGACCTCAGAGATCACCAAGTCCAACCTCTCACCCAGCACCATCTGATCAACTCAATCATGGCACCAAGTGCCTCAGCCAGGCTCTTCCTAAACACCTCCAGTGATGGTGACTCCACCACCTCCCTGGGCAGCACATCCCAATGGCCAATCTCTCTTGCTGGCAAGAATTTCTTCCTCACCTCCAGCCTAAACCTCCCCTGGCACAGCTTGAGACTGTGTCCTCTTGTTCTGCTGCTGGCTGCCTGGGAGAAGAGACCAACCCCCAGCTGGCTACAGCTTCCCTTCAGGTAGTTGTAGACAGCAATAAGATCTCCCCTGAGCCTCCTCTTCTGCAGGCTTCAAGGAAGGTGTCCCTGCCCAGGGCAGGGGGTTGGAACTCGATGATCTTTAAGGTCTCTTCCCAGCCAAACCATTCTGTGATTCTACAAGAGAAAGCAGCACTGTCCCCTTGGAGCCAGGAAAGAGCTGCTATGAGGGGGGCCAGAAAGGAAAGATTTCTCCCAAGTGACAGGACAAGAGGAAATGGCCACAGGCTGCACCACAGGAGATTGAGGTTGGATATGAGGACCAATTTCTTCCCCCTTCAAAGCCTGGCCCAGGCTGCCCGGGGCAGTGGTGGAGTCCCCATCCTCTGAGGGGGTTTCAAAGCTGTGCAGGTGTGGTGCTGGAGGGCATGGCTTAGCACCAGACCTGGTTGGACTTGATGAGCTGCAAGGCCTTTTCCAGTGTAAGTGCTTGTGTGATTGGAAGGAGTTCTCCCTCTGTGTCCATGGAGGATCCCAGAGAAGCTGCAGGCTCCGCTGAGTGCTGCTGCTCAGAGCTGTCTGGGCAGAGGGTGACTCAGGCTGGTGCCTGAGGTCATCATGACATGGTTTGACAAGTGGCTGGGCTTGTTTGCTTGGTTTAGGACGCTTGTGTACATCCACTGAACAATGCCCCTCCCCCAGGCAGGAGGACAGGCTCACTGGGGCTCCTAAAATCATCTGCCTGAACAAATCTGGCTCCTGGAAGCTGCTTTTCTGTCACCTCCTCCTCCAAAGTGCTGAGGAGCAAATGGACCTGGGGAGCAGCACCACCAAGGTGCAGGCTCCAAGTGTGGTTCCACAGGCTGAAGGACACAGTCATAGAAACACAGAACTGATGTGGTTGGAATGGACCTGCAAGCTCATCCAGCCCAACCCTCAACCCAGCCATCAAACCATGTCCCCAAGTGCCATGGCCACAGGTTTCTTGAACACCTCCAGGCATGGGGACTCCCTGGGCAGCCTGTTCCAATGCCTGACCACTCTGGCAGGACAGACAGACTTAGGTCTGTTCTTTCAGTGGATTTCTCCTCCTTCTTAGACACATCATTTGGACACTGGGAAGAAGCTCTTGGACACTCAGGAAGAAGATCTTGGACACTGAGTAAGAAGATCTTGGACACTAGGAAGAAGATCTTGGACACTTGGGGAGAAGTTCTTGGACACTAGGAAGAAGTTCTTGGACACTGGGAAGAAGATCTTGGACACTAGGAGAAGATCTTGGACACTAGGAAGAAGATCTTGGACACTCAGGAAGAAGATCTTGGACACTAGGAAGAAGTTCTTGGACACTGGGAAGAAGATCTTGGACACTAGGAAGAAGATCTTGGACACTGGGAAGAAGATCTTGGACACTAGGAAGAAGATCTTGGACACTAGGAAGAAGATGTTGGACACTGGGAAGAAGATCTTGGACACTAGGAAGAAGATCTTGGACACTAGGAAGAAGTTCTTGGACACTGGGAAGAAGATCTTGGACACTAGGAAGAAGTTCTTGGACACTTGGGAAGAAGATCTTAGACACTCAGGAAGAAGATCTTGGATACTTAGGAAGAGGATCTTGGACACTCAGGAAGATGATCTTGGACTCTAGGAAGAAGTTCTTGGACACTTAGGAAGAAGATCTTAGACACTAGGAAGAAGTTCTTGGACACTAGGAAGAAGATCTTGGACACTGAGGAAGAAGATCTTTACTATGAGGGTGGTGGAACAATGGAATGAGTTGGAACCAGAGAACTGGAAGAGACCTCTAAGATCACCAAGTCCAACCTTGAACCTAAGACCACCATGGCCATCAAACCATGTCCCCAGGTGCCATGGCCACACATTTCTTGGAGGTCTGGGGGGTTGGTGTCTCCAGCAGCTCCCAGGGCGCTGCAAGCAGGATCTGTTTCCTTCAGTCCATGAGCACTGAGAGGCAGAGTCTGAGATGCTGTAGCCCTGTGGTTTGTGGCTGCCTTGTGAATGGAAGGCAGACACAAGCTCTCAGTTTGCACTCGAGGGCCACCCAGATAAAGTGAGCTGGATGGAGGCAGTGGCTTCTGCTGTCAGATGAATTAGTTTTGTTTGGCTGATCTGAAGATAAGGACTTGGATGAGGCAGCAGCAGCAGAAGGAAAGCCAGCAGCCAGCTTCTTGTTTGAGCAGTGACTTCTGCAAACAAAGGGAGAGGAGGGAAAATGAAAGCTCAGAGCAGGGAATCTCCAGCAGATCCAGGACTATGTTTGCCTTCAAGGCTCCTGAGTTGGGCACCTCGTGGCACACAGCCTGTGGTGGACAACTAGATGGTCTGGAAAGGATCATAGCATCACTTGGGTTAGAAAAGAGCTTTGTGTTCAGCACCCTCCCTCTGGTGTCAGACTCACAGAATCATTGTGCTTGGAAGAGACAACGAAGGTCATGGAGTCCAGCCACGAACCCAGCACTGCCAGGGCACCACTCAACCTCAGCACCACATCTCCACATCACATCCAGGGATGGGGACTCCACCACCTCCCTGGGCAGCACATCCCAAGGGCCAATCCCTCTTGCTGGGAAGAATTTTCTCCTCACCTCCAGCCTAAACCTCCCCTGGCACAGCTTGAGACTGTGTCCTCTTGTTCTGGTGTTGCTTGCCTGGGAGAAGAGACCAACTCCCAGCTGGCTACAACCTCCCTGCAGGGAGTTGGAGAGAGCAAGAAGGTCTCCCCTGAGCCTCCTCTTCTCCAGGCTAAGCAACCCCAGCTCCCTCAGCCTCTCCTCCCAGGGCTGTGCTCCAGACCCCTCCCCAGCTTTCTTGCCCTTCTCTGGACACCTTCCAGCAGCTCAACCTCTTTCCTAACCTGAGGAGCCCAGAACTGGACACAGGACTCCAGGTGTGGCCTAAGCAGTGCTGAGCACAGGGCAGGATGAGCTCCCTGCTGCTGCTGGCTGAGAGCTGAGCTCTCCTGTTAAACCTGAAATTTCCTTGTGGGAAGGACCTGACTAATGCCCACCCTTCCTGGCTCATTTTGAACCTTCCCATAGCTGCCATCTCTCTCAGATTGGTCTTCCTGGTGGAATGACTCCACCATGGAATGGTAGGGGTTGGGAGGAACCTCTGAAGGTCATTGAAGAGGGTCATGGACAGGGGAAACAAACTCTTTTGGGGGGTATTCATTTGGCCACATTGTAGGAACAGATTAGTCATGAAGCATCTCCACTGCTGAAGAACCATTTGGTGTTCATTCCAGTCCTGGGCAGGAGCATTTCCAACTGAAACAGCTGCTGTCAAACCAGGAAGAAGAACATTTCTGGTCTCTCACAGCCTGTTTATCACTCCCTCCATCTGCACAGAGTCATTTGATCACCACAGTCACAGCAGGCTTGTTCTGGGGAGGTGCTTTACAGGCTGCTGCATCAAAAACAGGCAAAGCTTTCTCACTTGTGCTACTCATCCCAGTGCCACATCCTCCTCCTCAGCAGATGACTTTGCTTCAGCTCCATGCAGAGGGAGGATTAATCAGGCCAGACCCACGTGGTGAGACCCCTGCCACCCCCAGGCCTCACAAGAGCATGAGGTCCCAGCAGTGGCTCAACAAAACCTTCTCAGGGTTAAGACATTGAAACCCAAATGAAGCCTCTTAATTCTCTCCTCAGTTCTTGTCTGTTTTGGCCCTTCCTTCCCTTGTCCCTCCAGGAAAAACACAGGGAGGAAGAAGGACTCTCTGAAGAATCCATCACAGAATGGTTTTGGGTTGGAAGGGACCTTCGAGATCATCCAGTTCCAACCCCCTGCCATGGGCAGGGACACCTCCCACCAGCCCAGACTGCCCAAGGTCTCATCCAGCCTGGCTTTGAACACCTCCAGGGAGGGAACATCCACAACCCCCCCTGGGCAACCTGTGCCAGTGTGAGCCTCTTTAATTTAAGCTCCTGAATCTGTTCCAGCTGTCCCCTGACAGCAAACCTATTTTTTCCTACCTCAAAGCCAGAAATTTCATCTCCAAACTCTACCTGAGGCCCCAAAATGTGACATTTTGCAGCTCAGTCATGAGCAGAAGGTAGGTTGCTGGTTGGACTTGATGATCTCAGAGGTCTTTTCCAGCTGAAACACCTCTGGGATTCTCTGGCAACAACAGCAATTCCATCTGCTGCCCTGGAGAATGGTTGGCAGGTGGGAGAAAGGATTGTTTGTCACTGTTAAGTCACCAAAGCCCAGAATCCCAGCATGATGAGGGGCAGAAGTGACCTCTGGAGATCATCCAGCCCAACCCCCCTGCTAAAGCAGGGCACCCACAGCAGCTTGCCCAGCAGCACAATGCCCAGCTGGCTTTGGGAGCTCTCCACACAAGGAGACTCCACAACCTCTCTGGGCAGCCTGCTCCAGGCCTCCAGCACCCTCACAACAAAAAACTTTTTCCTCCTGGCTTCCAGTTTGTGCCCATTGCCCCTTGCCCTGTCCCTGGGCACCACAGAGCAGAGTCTGACTCCATCCTCTTGCCCCCCACAGGTCCTTTATCTGTTGCTGAGCATTGCTCAGCTCCCCTCTGGGGCTGCTCTTCCGCAGGCTCACCAGCCCCAGGGCTCTCAGCCTTTCCCCCTCACGGGGATGCAGCAGCTTCTCCTGCAGATGCTGACAAGTTACCGAGGACCCCCTCCAATTCACAGTAAGGTTTGAAGGGGCTGCTTGGCCGGCGGAGCTCCCCTGCCGGCAGAGCCCTGTCCCTTCAGGCGGCCGTCCGGCGGATCTCCTCGGTCAGGGTGACGGAGCGCCCCTTCCACTCGCTGTTGGAGCACTTGGAGACGGCGCTGGCTGCCTGGCAGAACTTCTGGAGCAGGATCTTCCTGAGCAGCAGGTAAACCCAGGGGTCCAGGATCTGGTTCAGCGAGGCCAAGCGCACTGCCGTCAGGAAGAAGTTGCATTCCCTGTGCAGTTCGGAGCTCAGGGCCCCGCTGGAGAACCTCTTGCAGGGCTCGAAGGAGGTGCGGCTGAAGATCATCTTCAGCATCATGATCTGAGGGAAGGGAGGAGGAAAGGAGGAGACAGATGTTAAAAGGATGTTTGTGTCTGTGTATCACTCCATACAGAGCCAAAATCACAGCAGCACATCCCTGGTGGGGGCTGGAAGGGACCTCTGGAGATCATCCATTCCAACCCCCCTGCTCAAGCAGGGCACCCACAGCAGCTTGCCCAGCAGCACAATGCCCAGCTGGCTTTGGGAGCTCTCCACATAAGGAGACTCCACAACCTCTCTGGGCAGCCTGCTCCAGGCCTCCAGCACCCTCACAACAAACAAGTTTCTCCTCCTCTTCAGGTGGAACCTCCTGGGTTCCAGTCTGTGCCCATTGCCCCTTGTGCTGTCCCTGGGCACCACTGAGCAGAGTCTGGCCCCAGCCTCTTGCTCCCCACAGCTCCATTAGCTCTTGCTGAGCATTGCTCAGCTCCCCTCTGGGGCTGCTCTTCTGCAGGCTCACCAGCCCAGGGCTCTCAGCCTTTCCTCCTCACAGAGCTGCTCCCCAGGAGACCATTTGCCCTCTTGGCCCTGAGGGCACATTGCTGGGGTACAGTGCTGAGCCAGCTCTCAAGAAACTTGTTGTCAGGAAACCTTTTCCCCTCTCATCCCATTCCAAGTGTGAGCAGAGGAGCTCAGTGTGGGGATGGAGAGACAACCACAACACCTTCCAGGTGTCAGCAGGTTAATTGGCAGATCCCATGCTCAGAGGAGGCAGCAGAGGCTGTGTCCCTGCTCACAGAACACAGAATTAACCAGGCTGGAAAAGAGCTTTGAGATCATCAAGTCCAGCCTCTCGCCCAACACCATCTAAGCAACTCAACCATGGCACCAAGGGCCTCAGCCAGGCTCTTTTTGAGCACCTCCACAGATGGGGACTCCACCACCTCCCTGGGCAGCACATCCCAAGGGCCAATCTCTCTTGCTGGGAAGGATTTCTTCCTCACCTCCAGCCTAAACCTCCCCTGGCACAGCTTGAGACTGTGTCCTCTTGTTCTGGTGCTGCTTGCCTGCCTGGGAGAAGAGACCAACCCCCACCTGGCTCCAACCTCCCTGCAGGGAGTTGGAGAGAGCAAGAAGGTCTCCCCTGAGCCTCCTCTTCTCCAGGCTAAGCAACCCCAGCTCCCTCAGCCTCTCCTCCCAGGGCTGTGCTCCAGACCCCTCCCCAGCTTGATCCACCACAGGAAGCTGCGTGCTGGATCCTAGACCTTCAGGACACACTGGTGAGACACTGGAGCAGGTTGTCCAGGGAGGTTGTGGATGCCCTCACCCTGGAGGTGTTCAAGGCCAGGTTGGATGAGGTCTTGGACAACCTGGGGTAGCTGGGAGAGTCCCAGCCCATGTCAGGGGAGTTGGAAGTGGATGATCTTGAAGGTCCCTTGGGGGATTCTGTGAATTACTGAAGGAGGACCTTGGCTGGAAAGGTCCTGAGCTGACCTTGCAGGACTGGCTTGCAGAGGCTCATTTCCTCATGCTCACATTACCACAACCACAGGGGAGAGCTGAGCTCCTCAGAAGGATGTTTTGAGCAGCAAAAAAAAAGTATTTCCAGTCCTAAAAATGCCCTCACTGGTTCAAAAGCTGCTTTGTTCAGTGAGCTCTGAGGGTAGCAATTGGAGTTTAAGGTTAGGAGCTGAGCCAAATGGAAAGGGAGGGGGAAAAAAAAAGCTTAGCAGAGGAGTTTTGGGCAGGGAGTCAAGAAAAATCTCTCCAAGACAACCAAAAGCCTCCACATTTCCTTCTGCTGAAAGCCACAGACTGCATTTGGTGGCCATCTGACCTACATTTCCTTCTCCCCAGCCCCCAGCTGAGCTTTCCCCCCCCAGTGAAAGGTGATGGATTTAAGAGCCTGGTTCCCCAGACACCCAAAGTGCCACAGCTGGGGCGGGGGGGGGGGTGGGGTGGTTTAGGCTCTGCCTTTCAAATTTGGTTCCAGATTTTGAGCAGCAAAGTAGAGAAATGTAAATCAATCTCTCCTGGGTGTGAGAAGGGAAACCAAAGGGCATTCTGAATGATTCCATTGGAGAGAGACCTGCTGCAGGAGTGGCTGTACCACAACAGCCTGCCCTCTTCTGCTCTCTTCTCTGCCTGCTTCATGCTCTGAAGGGAGACTACTCTGCTTCTGCTTGACCTTGGCTGCAGTGTTTGGGGATAAGTGATGGTCTGGAGGAGGGCATTGAGTCCATCAGCAGGGAATGTGCAGATGACAGCAAGCTGGGGGCAGGAGTTGATCTGTTAGAGGGCAGGGGAGCTCTGCAGAGGGACCTTGCCAGGCTAGACAGATGGGCAGAGGCCAAGGGCAGGAGATTGAACACAGCCAAGTGCCAGGTGCTGCACATTGGCCACAGCAACCCCAGGCAGTGCTACAGGCTGGGGTCAGAGTGGCTGAGAGCAGCCAGGCAGAAAGGGACCTGGGGGTAGTGGTGGACAGCAGCTGAACATGAGCCAGCAGTGTGCCCAGGTGGCCAAGAAGGCCAAGGGCATCCTGGCCTGCAGCAGGAATCAGCAACCCAGCTTGGGTGACCCCAGCCAAGGTTTTCCCACGGGAGGCTGTAGTGTGGGCCAGAGAGGTCACATCTGGACTGCTGCTGTCCCCAGAAAGTGGGACAGCCAGGGCAGCAGTGAGCAGGAGCAGAGGCTCTGGGGGAGGATTTTCCCATTCAAAGGGATATTCTGGGTGCTAGATCAATAACCATTTGTTGACCTTGGAGAGGCTGAGATGGGTCTGGAACAGGAGAGGAGAATTGTTTTTGTTTCTCTAAATAGCAGCAGCTGAAGCCTCAGCCTCAGCCTCAGCCCTTCAGCAAAGTCAGCAGGAAAGCAAGGAGCCAGTGGTACAACCTTTTAGATGTGTGGAGAGAGACAGAGCCAGACCACAGCACAGACACCAGAGCCACACAGCCACAACCCTCCCACTTCCTCCAGCTGGTTTGGACACTGGCACAGCTGGGGCACTGTCACCAACAGACTGCCTGCTGTGCCCAGCAGAGCCAGCACCACACCTCCTCACCATTCACTTGGAGAATCAGAGAACTGTCAGGGTTGGAAGGGAGCTCAAGGCTCAGCCAGTTCCAACCCCCCTGCCATGGCCAGGGACACCTCACACCACAGCAGGTTGCTCACAGCCACATCCAGCCTGGCTGCAAACACCTCCAGGCAGGAGGCTTCCACCACCTCCCTGGGCAGCCTGTGCCAGGCTCTCACCACCCTCCTGGGGAACAACTTCCCCCTCACATCCAATCTCAATCTCCCCATTTCCAGTTCTGCTCCATCCCCCCCAGTCCTATCCCTCCCTGACACCCTCAAAAGTCCCTCCCCAGCTTTCTTGGAGCCCCCTGCAGATCCTGCAAGGCCACAATGAGGTCTCCTGGGAGCCTTCTCCTCTCCAGACTGAAGAATCCCAACTCCCTCAGCCTGTCCTCATAGGAGAGGTTCTCCAGCTCTCCAGCCCTTAGAAGACCTCTCAGATCATCAGTTCCAACCTTCAAGCATCCTGATGGGGACTGCAGGGTTGCCATGACCCAAAGGGCAGCATCAGAGAGTCAGTAAATGGACTGTGCCCACTCAGAGCCCATGGAAACCACACCACGTTTGCCATTCCCAGCATCCCAGCAGGGTGGGGGTGGAAGGGACCCCTGGAGACCATCCAGTCCAACCCTGCTGCTAAATCAGGGACAGCCACAGCAGCTTGCCCAGGATCACAGCAGCCAACAGTGTGCTCAGGTGGCCAAAGAGGCCACCAGCATCCTGGCCTGGATCAGCAGCAGTGTGGCAGGGCAGGGATTGTGCCCCTGGGCTGGGCACTGGGGAGGCCACACCTCAAATCCTGGGTTCAGTTTGTGGGACCCTCACTCCCAGAAGGACAGTGAGGTGCTGGAGCAGGTCCAGAGAAAGGTCTGGAGAAGAGGGAATGGTGAGGAGGAGCTGAGGGGCCTGGGGTTTTTCAGCCTGGAGAAGAGGAGGCTGAGAGCCTCCAGCTCTCGACCACTCCCCAAAAGGCGGCAGGGGTGAGGTGGGTCCCAGAGCACAGAGACTGCAGGAAAAGCTGAGCAGACAAAGCAGCTTTGCAGAACTCCACAGGGGAAGTTCCATGCTTCCCATTGCTGCTGCTGCCCCACAGGGAGGTGACCTCTTCCCAAGTTCACTCTGGCTCCTGTCCACGGCACCCTGAGGGGCAGGAGTCCTCCACACAACCATGAAACACACAGGAAGCCACTGCCAGCCAGTAGCCCTTCAGCTGGCCCTGCCTGGCACTGGGAGCAGCAGGCGCCTTGCCAGGCAGTCAGGTCACCTTCCACAGGCAAGGCTCTGAGGAGCTCTCCTTCCCTTAGCAGCTGGCCAAGAGCCTTCTGGAGCTGTCAGAGGTGTTTAGCACAGGTTCTGCTCCATTAGCTCTTCCCATTAACACTTCCTACAGACCCACTCTGCAGAGCTGTGCCCTCTGACTGTTAAACCACCCAGGGGAACCACAGAGTGGTTGGGTTAGAAGAGCCCTTCAGGATGGAAGTCCAACCATGAACCCAGCACTGCCAGGTCACCACCAAACCACATCCCTCAGCACCACATCTCCATGGCTTCGAAACCCTTCCAGGGATGGGGACTCCAGCACCTCCCTGGGCAGCCTGCCCCAGTGCCTGACCACTCCTGCAGGAAGGAAATTGTCCTCATGTCCAGCATAAACCTCCCATGGGGCAAATTTCTTTCTCTTCTCCTGTTGCTTGTTCCCTGGGAGAAGGGAACTGACCCCTCCTCACTCCAACCTCCCTGCAGGCAGTTGTAGAGAGCCAGAAGGTCTCTGCTCAGCCTCCGTTTCTCCAGGCTGAGCAACCCCAGCTCCCTCAGCTGCTCCTCACCAGCTGCTCCTTTTCCACCAGACAGCTTTTCAGCCACTCTGCTGCTAGCCTGCAGCTACAGGCTGGGGTCAGAGTGGCTGAGAGCAGCCAGGCAGAAAGGGACCTGGGAGTAGTGGGTGACAGCAGCTGAACATGAGCCAGCAGTGTGCCCAGCTGGCCAAGAAGGCCAAGGGCATCCTGGCCTGCAGCAGGAAGAGTGTGGCCAGCAGGAGCAGGGAAGTCATTCTGCCCTGTGCTCAGCACTGCTCAGGCCACACCTTGAGTCCTGTGTCCAGCTCTGGGCTCCTCAGGTTAGGAAGGAGGTTGAGCTGCTGGAAGGTGTCCAGAGAAGGGCAAGAAAGCTGGGGAGGGGTCTGGAGCACAGCCCTGGGAGGAGAGGCTGAGGGAGCTGGGGTTGCTTAGCCTGCAGAAGAGGAGGCTCAGGGGAGACCTTCTTGCTCTCTCCAACTGCCTGAAGGGAGGTTGGAGCCAGGTGGGGGTTGGCCTCTTCTCCCAGGCAGCCAGCACCAGAACAAGAGGACACAGTCTCAAGCTGTGCCAGGGGAGGTTCAGGCTGGAGGTGAGGAAGAAATTCTTCCCGGCAAGAGAGATTGGCCCTTGGGATGTGCTGCCCAGGGAGGTGGTGGAGTCCCCATCCCTGGAGGTGTTTAGGAAGAGCCTGGCTGAGGCACTTGGTGCCATGGTTGAGTTGATCAGATGGTGTTGGGTGAGAGGTTGGACTCTGTGATCTCAAAGATCTTTTCCAACCTGGTCTGGTCTGGTCTGGTCTATTCTATTCTATTCTATTCCATTCCATTCTATTCCATTCCATTCCATTCCATTCCATTCCATTCCATTCCATTCCATTCCATTCCCCTATCCTATCCTATCCTATCCTATCCTATCCTATCCTATCCTATCCTATCCTATCCTATCCCATCCTATCCTATCCTATCCTATCCTATCCTATCCTATCCTATCCTATCCTATCCTATCCTATCCTATCCTATCCTACCCTACCCTCTGCAATGTTCCTGATCACTCAGGTTCTGAAGGGAAAAGAAGAGGACAATTCCTCATCTCAGGGCTTTTCTGTGGACATCAGAAAGCTGCTTGAACCCTCAGGTGAGAGGGGCAGAGCCTGCTGCTGTGCTCTCCACTCCTCACTGGCTTTGCAGTGGTGGTTTCATGGCTTGCCTTCGTCACCAGCTGTTAATGATCAGTAGGAGGTGAGCTGCCAGCCTCTGGCTGCCCTTGGGGCAGGGCTAGCTTGGAGATGTGTGGAATTTATAACTAATTTACAAGGCTAAGTTCATTCATTTGAGCTGCTTTCCATTTTTCACCTCCTCCCCACTGGCTGTTAGTGCTGCCAGCCCTTCCTCTTCTCTCAGCCCCAGGTTCTCTGTGCACAAGGAGGAAGAATCCTTCTCTGGCCATGAAATGCCTTTCTCATAACTTCAGAATTACCACAGCTAGCTCCAGCCCTTCCCTGCTCGTGGATCCACTGACAGCAGCAGAAGTTGTCCCCTTTCAGATGGGGTATTTGGCCTCCTGTCCCACATGTCCCACAGCATAGCCAGCAGGGCCAGGGAGGGGATTCTGCCCCTCTGCTCCACTCTGCTGAGACCACAGCTGGAGCTCTGGGGCCAGTGCTGGAGCCTCTGTGCCAGGAAGGATCTGGACGGGCTGGAAGGTGTCCAGAGAAGGGCCAGGAGGAGGAGCAGAGGGCTGGAGCTGCTCTGCTGTGAGCACAGACTGAGGGAGTTGGGGCTGTGCAGGCTGGAGAGGAGAAGGCTCCCAGGAGACCTCATTGTGGCCTTGCAGGATCTGCAGGGGGCTCCAAGAAAGCTGGGGAGGGACTTGTGAGGGTGTCAGGGAGTGATAGGACTGGGGGGGATGGAGCAAAACTAGAAATGGAGAGATTGAGATTGGCTGTGAGGAAGAAGTTGTTCCCCAGGAGGGTGGTGAGAGCCTGGCACAGGTTGCCCAGGGAGGTGGTGGAAGCCTCCTGCCTGGAGGTGTTTGCAGCCAGGCTGGATGTGGCTGTGAGCAAGCTGCTGTGGTGTGAGGTGTCCCTGGCCATGGCAGGGGGTTGGAACTGGCTGAGCCTTGAGCTCCCTTCCAACCCCAACAATTCTATGAATCTCTGTCAGAGACATGGATTCAGCCTCCTCTAGTCCTAATCCATAGATTTATGGGATGGTTTGGGTTGGGAGGGACCTTGAAGATCATCGAGTTCCAGCCCCCTGCCACAGGCAGGGACACCTCCCAGCAGCCCAGATTGCTCAAGCCCTCATCCAACCTGGCCTCAGACCCCTCCAGGGAGGGAGCATCCACCACCTCCCTGGGCAACCTGCTCCAGTGCCTCACCACCCTCACTGGAACGAATTTCTTCCTAATCTCCAGTCTCCATCTCCCCTCTCCTGGCTCAAAGCCATTGCCCCTTGTCCTAGTACTACAAGCTCTGGTATAAAGCCCCTCCCCAGCTCTCCTGTAGCCCCTTCAGGTGCTGGAATCTTCACGAGGCACTCAGTTTGAGGAGAAAGCAATGGTGTTAAGTGAGGAATAACAGAGAAGTGGAAAGAAATGCTAAGGTCCTTTAGAAACCAGGGATGAAAAGCTCAGAGTGCTGCTGCACATCAGCCAGGGGGAAGACCAGGAGGCCCTCACCAAGCCATGAAGCACCAAAGGAAGTTTTGTCATGAAGTGGGAACAAAGAAAAGCTGGTCAATGGCTGTTTGCCATGGGCACAGGGCTCCAGCACTGTAACCTCACATGTTCCCCCTCACTGAGGAGCAAGAAGGATCTGGCTCCCCCTGTCCCACCACCTTCAGACCTCTACGGTGCTATGGAGTGGGTAGAACATGTTGAGCAGGAGCATAACCTGCCCTGCCTGCCTCTGCAGCCTGCAGCCAGCACCAGCTGTCCCCTGCTGCATCTGCTCAGTGCCTGTGGCTCTGTGCCACAAGCGCTGCCCACATCAGTGTGCTGCCCCCAGACCCACGGTCTCCTTGCACTCTCCTCCCCTCGGCTTTGCTCAAGGTCCCTCCCTCTGACACCAGTTCCTTTGCCTTGTATTCCAAACGTGCTGCACTTGGGCTATCCTGATGGACCTCTCTCTCCCAGCTTCCCTCCTGCCAGCCTTCCATACCTGATATCCCCCAAACTCTGTGCCTGTCCCTGCTCTCTCTTCTCAGGGGCCATGCTTGCCCGTGCAGTTGGTGACGAACCTGAACTGAGGTTCCCGGTGGAAACCTCCTGCCCTAAAGGAAGGAGGGAGGGAGGGAGGGAGGGAGGGAGGAGGTCTGGGGTGACCCCAGGATGGGTGGCAAGGCGACCTACCAGCAGCGGTGACCAGCAGGCTGAGAGGACACACATGATCCCCAGGAGCTGGATCAGCGTCTCCATGGCGATCCTTCCCCACTGCTTGCTGGAGCGCGGCGCGGTCGCCTTGGTCCGACACCGGGACACCAGAGCCTCGATGGTGGCCAGGTTGCAAGCCACCGTCACCACCAGGGACAGGAGCCCCAGGACGGCGAAGGTGCAGGCGAAGAAGAGGCTGCCGGCCAGCTGGCTGCCCCCGGTGCCGATGAAGCACCACGTCCCGGGCCACTGCAGGGTGTAGTGGCCCAGGCCGGCGATGGGCAGCAGGGCGAAGGCCAGCACGGTCAGCCAGATGCCCAGCAGCACCGCCCTGGTCACCCGTGTCTTCATGTGGCTGGCGTACCAGTGGGGCGCCCGGATGGCCAGCGTCCTCTCCACGGCCATGGCGCTGGCGATGAACAGCGGGCAGAGCCCGAACACCGTCATGCTGAAGCCAAAGAAGGAGCAGAGGTGACCCGAAGGGTCGACGGCGTCCCAGGAGCGGTTGGCCAAGTAGACGGAGATGACGATGGGGCTGGTGAGCAGCTGCCCCAGCAGGTCGGTGAGCGCTAGGGAGCCGATGCACAGCAGGAAGGACCTTTTCCTCCGGCTCTCCTTAGCCCGGTAGCTCCGGGAGACCAGCAGCATGGCCAGGGCATTGCCCACGATGCCAGTGATCATCATGGTCAGGGGGAACGCCACCGACACGGCGCTGCAGCTCTCGGCCGCCGCCGCCGCCGCCCGCCCCGTCCCGTTGCCTCGCTGCCCCATGGCGCTGGGCTCGGTGCGGTTGGGGTCGCCCTGGCACTGCTGCCAGGGGCTCATGGCAAAGGGTTACCGAGGCGGCGGCAGCGGGGAGCCGAGGGGCCGCTCCATGACAGCGGGCAGCGCGCAGGGGACCAGGAGGCACGGAGAGGAGCGGGCGGGAGCCGTTATAAGGCGGAGGGCGTGCGGGGGGACGGAGCCTCCCGTCCCGAGGGGAGGGGACGGGCGGAGCAGCTCTGGCCCCTACCGCACCGCCCTCAGCCGCCAGCCCGGGAGCGCTGCCCTGGCCCCAAGGAGGCGTCTGGGGAGCCGGGAGCACCGGCAGTCCACTGACACGGCGATAGCTTCCCGTGGGACGGGGATAGCTCCCTCTGGGATGGGATGATTGCCTCTGGAACGGGGATGGCTCCTTCAGGATGGGGATGGCTCCTTCATGGACGTAGCCGCCCGCCTCAGGGGCGGGGCTGATTCCTTTAGCTCCATCAGAATCGAGGATGGTTCACTTCGGGATGGGAAGGTCTTCATGGACGTGGTCGCCTCTCTCAGGGACGGGAGTGGCCGCATCTGAAACAGGAATGGCTCCATCTGAACTAGGAGTGTTCCCGCAGGGACGGGAATGGCTCTCTCAGCGTCGGGGGGATGCTCCCGGCCGCTTCCCAGCACGACGGCGTTGACTTGTGCCGCTTGAGCCCGGCCCTAGAGCTCTGCTGCCCCCGGGTGGCACCGCGGCGGTCCCCGTCCTCTCCCTCGGGAGCCCGGCCTCGTAGCCGTAGACCTTTGAAGATCATCCAGTCCAACCCGTCCGTGACAGAGCAAGGGCCAAGGGGCACAAATTGGAACCCAGATGATTCCGTCTGAGCAGGAGGAGAAGGTTCTTTGGTGTGAGGGTGCTGGAGCCCTGGAGCAGGGCTGCCCAGAGAGATTGTGTTCTCTGGAGAGCTTCCAAGCCCACCTGGCCATTGTGACCCTGGGCAAGCTGCTGTGGGTCTCCTGCTTTAGCAGAGGGGTTGGACTGGATGATTCCCAGAGGTCCCTTCCTATGCCCATCACACTCTGATGCACATACTGCTTCCTCTGACCCATTAGAGATGGAGCACAAAGAACATACCCCTGGCACTCAGAGCAATAAAATCATAGAATGGTAGGGGCTGGAAGGGACCTCTGGAGATCATCCAGTCCAACCCCCCTGGCTAGAACAGGGGCACCCACAGCAGCTTGCCCAGGATCACAAGGGCCATCTGGGTTTAGAAGCTCTCCAGAGACTGCACAGCCTCTCTGGACAGCCTGCTCCAGGGCCCCAGCACCTCCTTTACAGGTGGAACCTCCTGGGCTCCCATTTGCACCCATTGCCCCTTATTCTGTCACTAGGCACCACTGAGAAGAGTCTGCCCCCTTCTTCTTGACACCCACTCTTCAGACATCAGAAGGATTCCCTCTCAGGCTTCTTTTCTGTAGGCTCAACAGCCCCAGGTTGGACTCTGTCCAGTAGTTCCCTGTCCCTCATGAACTGGGGAGCCCAGAGCAGGCCACAATGCTCCAGAAGGCAGTAGAGTGGAAGTAGAACCTCCCCTCAACCCTCTGGCCACAATTGGCCTTCTTGGCCACGAGGGCACATTGCTGGCCCATGGCTAACTTATTGTCCACCAGCACTCCCAGGCCTTTCCCCAGGCAGCTGCTTTCCAGCAGGTCAACCCCTATTGGTTGGCAGCTGCTGAAGGAGCCACACTCTCACTCTCTTGCTGGGTATCTGAGTGGTAGAAGTTCCAGACTGACTGATTAATGGCATCCTGGCCTGGATCAGGCAGTGTGGCCAGCAGGAGCAGGGAAGTCATTCTGCCCTGTGCTCAGCACTGCTTAGGCCACACCTTGAGTCCTGTGTCCAGTTCTGGGCTCCTCAGATTAGGAAAGAGGTTGAGCTGCTGGAAGGTGTCCAGAGAAGGGCAAGAAAGCTGGGGAGGGGTCTGCAGCACAGCCCTGTGAGGAGAGGCTGAGGGAGCTGGGGTTGCTTAGCCTGGAGGAGGCTCAGGGGAGACCTTCTTGCTCTCTCCAACTGCCTGAAGGGAGGTTGTAGCCAGGTGGGGGTTGGTCTCTTCTCCCAGGCAAGCAGCACCAGAACAAGAGGACACAGTCTCAAGCTAGGCCAGGGGAGGTTCAGGCTGGAAGTGAGGAAGAAATTCTTCCCAGCAATAGAGATTGGCCATTGGGATGTGCTGCCCAGAGAGGTGGTGGAGTCCCCATCCCTGGAGGTGTTTAGGAAGAGCCTGGCTGAGGCACTCGGTGCCATGGTTTAGCTGATCAGATGGTGTTGGGTGAGTGGTTGGACTTGGTCTTTCCCAACCTGGTTATTCTTTTCTTTCCTATTCCTATTCTATACTATTCTAATCTGCCCTAATCATAAACCACCTTAATCCTAATCCGCCTTAATCCTAATCTGCCTTAATCCTAATCCGATTCCACCCTAATCCTAATCCGCCTTAATCCTAATCCTAATCTGCCCTAATCCTAATCCACCCTAATCCTAATCCGCCTTAATCCCAATCTTAATCCGCCCTAATCCTAATCCGCCTTAATCCTAATCCTAATCCGCCTTAATCCTAATTCTAATCCGCCTTAATCCTAATCCTAATCCGCCTTAATCCTAATCCTAATCCGCCTTAATCCTAATCCTAATCCACCCTAATCCTAATCCTAATCCGCCCTAATCCTAATCCGCCCTAATCCCAATCCGCCCTAATCCTATTCTGCCTTAATCCTAATCCACCTTAATCCTAATCCTAATCCAGCTTAATCTCAGACCACCTAATCCTAACCCACCCGTCCTAATCCTAATCCACCTAACCCATCCTAATCCGCCCTAATCCGATTCCGCCCTAATATATCGTAATCCTAATCCACACTAATCCTAATCCACTCTAATCCTAATCTGCCCTAATTCATCCTAATCCTATTCTATCCTACTCCACCCTAATCATAGTATTACAGTATCATAGTATCAGTCAGGGTTGGAAGGACCACAAGGATCAGCTAGTTCCAACCCCCCTGCCATGGGCAGGGACACCCCACACTAGATCAGCCTGGCCAGAGCCTCATCCAGCCTGGACTTAAACACCTCCAGGGACAGGGCCTCAACCCTGGACAATCCATTGCAGGGCTTCACCACTCTCATGGTGAAGAACTTCCTCCTCACATCCAGCCTGAATCTCGCCACCTCCAGCTTCATTCCATTCCCCCTAGTCCTAATCCATCCTAATCCTATCCTATCCTAATCCTATCCTGATCCTATTCCAATCCTGATCCTATTTTAATCCCGATCCTATCCTAATCCTGATCCTATCCCAATCCCTATCCTTATCCTATCCATATCCATATCCTTATCCTAATCCTATCCTTATCCTAATCCTATCCTTATCCTAATTCTACCCTATCCTAATCCTATCCTACCCTAATCCTATCTTTATCCTAATCCTATCCTTATCCTTATCCTAATCCTAATCCTAATCCTAATCCTATCGTATCCTAATTAGTACCAGTTAGTACCAATCCTATCCTAATTAGTACTAGTTGGATGAGGCCTTAAGCAAGCTGGTCTAGTGGGAGGTGCCCCTGCCCATGGCAGAGCTGGAACTGGATGATCTTCCAACCCAAATCCCGTTCCATGAAGGCTTGCTGGTGTCTCCAAGAGAAAAGGACTCACTGCACAGTTAACTCACAGCTTTTATTTACACTTTGTTTTTTGTTTTCCTACAGAATAATTTTTGCCTTACAGGTGTTTGGGTTTTTTAATCTAAAGCCAAATGAAACCATCATCTTTCCCTCCCCTCCTCCCCCCCCCCTTGTGTCTGCCTGCTAAAGTTAAAAACCTCTCATCCCTTTGAAGCACAGCAACGATTCCAATACAAAGCACAAGGAGAAAGAGAGAGGGAAAAAAGAACAAACTCCCCCAAAACCTCCTCCTCAAAGAGAAAAATAACAACAACAAAAAAAACCCCAAACCAAAAAGAAAGGGGGGGGAGGGGAACCCCACAACCCCAAAAAAGGAGCTAAGAAGAAAGCATCTATCAGCTCTGATGTGCACAGGTTTGTTAGGCCTGGGGGACTTGGCAAAGAGGCACAGTGACAAGCCTACAAAAACCACCCTGCTCTTGTGCAGCCCCTACACAAGGTCTGAGCTTTGGAAGTGGAAAGCATTGGAAAGAGGAGAGGGCAGAGCACTTAAGCTGCAAAACAAAACGAAACAAAAGGTAATTAAAGAGGTTGTTTTGTACACACACACAAAAAAAACCCCACCACCACCAACCCACCACCCCAAACCCCCTTCTTGCTTGAGTGTCTTCAGCAATGGAAATAAAGGCTTGGGGTTTTTTTTTTTTGGGGGGGGGGGGGGTGTGCAGTTGGGGGTTGAACAGGAAAAAAAAAACCCAAACAACCCCAACCCCTCCCCCAAAAGGTAGAATCTGGAGGAAGATTTTGGAAGTGGGGGAATCAAAATGCTCTTAAAAAAAAAAACAACCCCCCAAAAAAAGATCACTTCCCCTCAGGTAGAGAATGAATTGTCCTTCCCATACTTACCTTGTGTGTGGTGGCACTGCTGGGATTTAAAACCCTTTCCTAAAGCCCAAGGGAGCTCAAGAGAGGCCACTGCTAGCGAAATCGAGGCGATGAAAGCATTTTAAGCCATAAATGCTTCTTGAAAAGGGGGAGGAGGGGGAGGAAAGACACAACCCAAAGCAACAAACCCCCCCCCCCCCAAAAAGAGATTGCTGAGGAACATCTGGAAGAGGCCAAACCTTTCTACTCCTTTATTCTTAAATAAAAATGAAATTGCAATCCCTTGAAAAGGCTAAGCCAGCCCTCCCCCTACCCCCCAAAAGGGGATTTTGCAGGGGGCCTGCAGAAGCTTCACTTGATCCCAAGAAGCTAATTCCACACTCAAACAGCAGCTCCTCAAGAGGATCCTGTGTGTCAGTCAGGATCCTGGAGTCCAGGGTCCACACAGTGGGAGAGCCACTGATGGCAGCAAGTGGTTCCTAAAGAGGGGCACTCAAGCAGTGGAGAGGACAGTGCTTGATGCCTCACCCACCCTCACTTGGAAGGAATGAGGTCTAACTCTACAGAAGCCTAGGATGGATTGGGTGTTTCACAGCTACTTTGCACTGAGCACAGCTAAAGAGAGGGGCATCCAGCTCTACTTTTACTTCAGCACAGGAAAATAACAAAGACTTAGAGCTAATTACTCACTACTGTCATCCAAAAGGTGACACCAGCCCTGCAGCTACCTTAATAATCTCTTGTGGTCCCATTCGAGCTACATCAGACAACCTCAAGGGGTGGATGCAGAAAGCTCACAGGCTCTTCCCCTGCTCCTCAGATACTGACCTGAAGAGCATCCTCAGGCACCATGGGTGAGCTGGGGAACATCCTCAGGCACCGTGGGTGAGCTGGGGAGCATCCTCAGGCACCGTGGGTGAGCTGGGGAACATCCTCAGGCACCGTGGGTGAGCTGGGGAGCATCCTCAGGCACCGTGGGTGAGCTGGGGAGCATCCTCAGGCACCGTGGGTGAGCTGGGGAGCATCCCCAGGCACCGTGGGTGAGCTGGGGAACATCCTCAGGCACCGTGGGCGAGCTGGGGAGCATCCTCAGACACCGTGGGTTGAGCTGGGGAGCATCCCCAGGCACCATGGGTGAGCTGAAGAGCAGAGCTGTGGGAGGCCATATCCAACCTGCACCTGCTCAGACACGTTACACCAGAGCCAGGAATCCCTTAAACCGAGCCTTTAAAAGTTAACAAACCTCTCCCTAGCCAACCAATTCCAAACTTTCACACCTCCTGTGGGCAGTTTATGGCTTAAAATGCTACCTCAAGGCTTTTCTGTTGTTGTTGTTGTCTGATGAATGAACAAAGCTGCAGGTTTCCAGCAAGCAAGGACAGACATGCACCTCTACTAGCAGATTCAGCACTTCTGACCAAGTTTAAGACACCAACTCTGTAAAAATGTCTCATGCACTGACTGGATTTTGTTTTGCTGTTGTTGTTTTTCCTGTTGATTTCTTTTGTTTGCTTTTGTTTTGTTGGGGCTTTGTTTGTTTGGTTTGTTTGAAATGTGTGAGCTTTGTGCACGTTTATTTCTTTTTAGAGCTGGTGCGGGACCCCGAGTGAGAAGATCCAGAGGACGATCTGCGGCGTCTGCAAGACAGAAAAGGGGAGAAAGCATGCAAAGAAATGAGGTGGGAGCTCCTTCTAGCAGCCCCCCCACCCCCCTCCCCCCCTTTTCTTTTTCCTCTTGAGTAGTTTGCATCCTACTATTACAGTGAAAGGATATCTGAGAAAGGGGCTCCTAGGATCCTAGGAAGAGCTCGAAACCACTTGAGACTCATCGAGTTCATATCAAACACATGCCCCCCCCTTTCCTCCTGCCTCAATCCTCCCCCTCCCCAAAATATAATCTAAACTTAACCCTGGAAATAGAATTTTGATTGCTAATTGCAGGACTGGCTGGGGAAAAATCAACCACTGGTGTGCACATCAACTGCAAGAAGGGCGACCGATGCAAGAGGGATCAGAGGTGAGAAAGGTGACCCAGCTGCAGGCACTGGGGGGACCCAGCTGCAGGCACTGGGGGGGGACCCAGCTGCAGGCACTGGGGGGATCCAGCTGCAGGCACTGGGGGGGGACCCAGCTGCAGGCACTGGGGGGGGGCCCAGCTGCAGGCACTGGGGGGATCCAGCTGCAGGCACTGGGGGGGACCCAGCTGCAGGCACTGGGGGGGGGGCCCAGCTGCAGGCACTGGGGGGATCCAGCTGCAGGCACTGGGGGGACCCAGCTGCAGGCACTGGGAGGGCACCCAAGTGCAACAAGGGTGCCCAACGCAAGAAATGTGGATCAACTGCAAGAAGGGTGAGCTGGCTGCAGGAATGGGGACACACCTCCAAAGAGGGCAACACAGCTCTCTCCATGCTCCCAGCAAGAGGAAAGGCAATTTACAGAGCTTTTAATAATGACCTGAGAGGAACCTCCTCTGAATCTCAACTGCTGGGATTCAACTCCTGCCCTGTGAGGAACCTCCTCTGAATCTCCACTGCTGGGATTCAACTCCTGCCCTGTGAGGAACCTCCTCTGAATCTCCACTGCTGGGATTCAACTCTTGCCCAGTGAGGAACCTCTTCTGAATCTGAACTGCTGGGATTCAACTCCTGCCCTGTGAGGAACCTCCTCTGAATCTCCACTGCTGGGATTCAACTCTTGCCCTGAGAGGAACCTGCTCCGAATCTCGGCCCTCTTGCCCTGAGAACCCTTCAGACCCAAATGGAACAAAGCCCAGAGAGGCAGACCTAACAGGCAGACATTTCAACTACAGCCAATGCTTATGCTACATAAACCCAAACCTTTCTGGTGACCGTGATCTCGATCGTCTTTTTTTGCGGTCGCCAGCTGAAGAGGACCGAGAGCGACTTCTCTTCTTGCTTCTCTCGGGGGAAGAGGAGGAACGAGAGCTTGAGTAAGATCTTTTTCTTGGGGTGGAAGAACCCCTGTAGGACCTGGAGCTGGATCTTTATTGATTAAGAAATAAATCAGATTTAATTCTGGCAGTAATTATATGGGAAAAAAAACCCAAACCAAACAAAGCAAAAGCACAACAAAGCAACACAACCAAAGGCAAAGGACAACAGAGACAGGCTGCGTGAGGGCTCCCTACTCTAGTGCCACCACAGCATGGCCACATCAGCATCTGGCTGCTTTCATACTTACTCCTCAGTTACCTGCCAACAAAGCCTCTACTGCTGTGGAGCTTCCTCTAATAAAGTTTGCTAAATACTGTTTCTTGATGCAGGTTTGGAAACCACCGTCCAGCACTCACCAGCCCTCCTCCCTTCAGCCTTTGCTCCTCCAAGCCCTCCTCCCTTCAGCCTTTGCTCCTCCAAGCCCTCCTCCCTTCAGCCTTTCCTCCTCCAAGCCCTCCTCCCTTCAGCCTTTCCTCCTCCAAGCCCTCCTCCCTTCAGCCTTTCCTCCTCCAAGCCCTCCTCCCTTCAGCCTTTCCTCCCCCAAGCCCTCCTCCCTTCAGCCTTTCCTCCTCCAAGCCCTCCTCCCTTCAGCCTTTCCTCCTCCAAGCCCTCCTCCCTTCAGCCTTTCCTCCTCCAAGCCCTCCTCCCTTCAGCCTTTCCTCCTCCAAGCCCTCCTCCCTTCAGCCTTTCCTCCCCCAAGCCCTCCTCCCTTCAGCCTTTCCTCCCCCAAGCCCTCCTCCCTTCAGCCTTTCCTCCTCCAAGCCCTCCTCCCTTCGGCTTTTCCCCCTCCAAGCCCTCCTCCCTTCAGCCTTTACTCCTCCGAGCCCTCCTCCTTCAAGCTCTCCTCCTTCCAGCCTTGCCTCCTCCAAGCCCTCCAGCCTTGCCTCCTCCAAGCACTCCAGCCTTGCCTCCTCCGAGCCCTCCAGCCTTGCCTCCTCCAAGCCCTCCAGCCTTGCCTCCCAACTTTCCTCCCAACTTTTCACCATTTTCTCCAAACCTTTCAACTTTTCACAGCCTGTTAAGCTTTGAGCTTGAGAACCAGATTTAACCCCAATCAACCCATTAATAATGGTTCTTGGCTTGCAAACCAAACCACCAGTTTAACCCTGAGACTTCCCTACCGCTGGATATTTCACACTGGAGTTTTTAATCAAGCCCTGAGTAGGACATGAAAAGCCTTCAGAAGATCTATTTACAAACCTCAAAGTGAATTTGTGTGGAAAGCAACCAAACTGCTTCACACCCCCACCCCTCCCCTCTTTACATGCAGTCTTTTGGATGCTTCACAAAGGATAAAACCAAAGCAGCTTCACTCCAAAATCATTTTGGCTATCTAAAAAGCCAAGGAAAAAAACACCCAACCTATTGGTGGGGGAAAAAAACCCAAAAGAACAGACTGAAAGTCCTAACCTGCAACTGAAATGACAGAAAAACAGCTAAGAGGATTGAGGGTTTCTTTTCCCCCCAAGAAGTTGGATTAAATCTTTAAGAGAAAGCCAACCATCACAGAATGTGTGCTGTGGGTGAAGGGTTTGCAGGGTGCTCACTGTACAGAACACCACAGTCCTGCTCCTGACACGCTGAGGACACTTGGTGGATGCCTTACAACATGCCAGCTGAGACCCCAGAGAGCAGAGAGATGATCTTCCTCCTCCTGCAAACCCCCCAGATTCCATCTCAGCTGACCCTTAGGGCATCATCCCCAGCAGTTTTGTCACCAAAGCGTGGTGGCAGCAGGTGGGGTTTGCTCTTCCCAACTCAGCCTTCCTTCCTTCCAGGTTCCAAACTCTCTGCCTGCCTGGAGGTGGGACAGCTCTTCATCACAAGAGGCATGTCCTGCTAACAGGACACCTGAAGGAACCTGCATGCTTTGCTGACTCCACCACACAGCTCAGCCACTGCTCCCTCCACGGGCAGCAGCCAGCTGGAACTGCTGGCAGCTGCCCCCAAGGTTCACTACTGACACTTTCAGATGGTATGAAGGTAACAGCAGCACTGTCTAGTGGGGGTCAGATATGTTAGCACCTTCCCCCTGGGCCAGAGGAGGTTTAGGCTGGACATGAGGAACAATTCCTTCCCTGCAAGAGTGGTCTGGCATTGGAACAGGCTGCCCAGGGAGGTGGTGGAGTCTCCATCCCTGGAGCTGTTCAAGAAATGCTTGGCCATGGCACTTGGAGACATAGCTTGGTGGCTGTGGTGGTGTTAGGTTGAAGGCTGGACTCAATCTTAAGAGGACTTTTCCAACCCAAACAATTCTATGATTCCCCCAACACAAAGCCAGGAGTATGGTCTGCTTTCCAACACTCTTTGACATGAAGTAGAACCAGCAAAAAGTCCTGAGGCAAACACACAAACACCAAAATCCTTCTTCCTTCCTAGTGAAGATCTGTGGTGTCCACTCCTCCACCTCAGCCCAAACTAAAGCCCTTCAACCCAACCCTCTCACTCTCAAGGAATACATCTGTGGTGGTAACAACCAGGTGCAGAGACTCCAGCAATTCTGAGAACAAAAGGAGCCAGTGCTCTGCTGTGGTGAGAGTACTGCTCACCTGCAGGACTGTGCACAGCTCTGGGACCCCCAGCATAGGAGAGACATGGACCTGCTGCAGCAGGTCCAGAGGTGGCTACAAAGATGATCAGAGGGCTTCAGCACCTCTCCTATGAGGACAAGCTGAGGGAGGTGGGGTTGTTCAGCCTGGAGAAGAGAAGGCTCCAGGGAGACCTTGGAGTAGCCTTCCAGTACCTGAAGGGAGCTACAGGAAGGCTGGGGAAGAAATTGTTTAGAAGGGCCTGTGGTGATAGGACTAGGGGAAATGGTTTGAAACTCGAGCAAGGTAGGGTTAGGTTGGACATCAGGAGGAAGTTCTTCACAATGCAAGTGGTGGAACACTGGAACAGGTTGCCCAGAGAGGTGGTTGAGGCCTCATCCCTAGAGACATTCAAGATCAGACTTGATGTGGCCCCTGGGCAGCCTGCTCTAGTTGAAGGTGTCCCTGCTGCCTGCAGGGGGGGTCGGACAAGGTGACCTCGGAGGGTCCCCTTCCAACCTGATGCCATCTGTGAACCTGTGCAATGGGGTGTTTTTTTTGACCAGGATGAAATCAACCAGAGGTTGGTTCCTCTGCCCTTGTGTTCTCTCTGCAAGGACAGAGTGCTACCTCATTCACCTGGATTTCGACCCACGAGATCTAGATTGTTCTCTGGAACTGGAACGAGATCTTGATCTGGAACTGGAAGAACTTCTTGAATGGGACCTGAAACAACAGGGAAGTGGGTTTTTTTTTTTCCCCCCAGTGTCTGACTGGGAATTCAGCAGAAGATCTGCAGTTGTTAGCAGCAAGAGACAAACCATGAAGCAACACAGCTTGGCCTAGAGCTACTGGAGAAGTGACCATTCCCTCCTACTCCCCCAGTCATCACCACGGGCACGCTCGGCAAACAGGCAACTGGACAGGGAGAGGGTGCAGCAAAACCAACCAAGTCAGCTTTGAATGACAGAGACATTAAACAGGACTGCAGTTACCTGGCAAAATGAAACCACTGCACATCTACTCACTGCTTCATGAGCTCCAGGCCTTAACTTTTGGTTTGTGCTTTAACCTGAAAACCAGCAAGCTGCTTGGAAAGTAGAGCAAGGAAAAGAATTTGGGCTAGCTAGCTCCTCAAGGCAGGGCTCACGAGTGTGTTGGCAGCAGTTGTGAGCTTCCAGAGATTCACAGATCCAGAATTTCACAGATCCACAGAGCCAGAGAATGGTTTGGGTTGGAAGGCCCCTTCCCTGCCATAGGCAGGGACACCTTCCACTAGACCAGGTTGCTCGAGGCCTCATAAAGACTTTCTCCTGCATCAAACATCAGAAGTGAGTTAATCCTTCTCTGAAAAAGCAGACAACATTAACACTGTTTTAGCTAGTCAGAATCATGCTCCATTTGTTTTCCATGGTGATGATCTTGAAGGTCTTCCCCCACCTTAAATGATTCCATGAGTGTGGGATGCTATGGTTTTCTTTAAAGCACAAACCACAAAATGGATCTACCAATGGCAGCAGAGGTGCAGGAGCCACTGGAAGGAGGCAGCACTGCAGTCAAACTCTAACCATATCTTCAGGGCAAGTATCTTCCACCTGCTGTCAACCTCCCAGCTGCTATCACCACCAGCTCCCTTTCATTTGGTGTGCCAAACAAAGGCAGTGTGAGCATAACCCAAGGGTGACATTGACCAAAACCACCTTAAACAGCACAAACAAGCATCCACAAGTGGCAGGGGTTACTGCCAATGAACCAGCTGTAGCTAGAAGCAAAAAGGTCACCAGGAGATTGCAAGATCTCCAGCCAGTTTCCCTTAGGACAACCTCCTTTGACTTTGCTGTTGACATTTGTGAATTAAGGAACAGAGTTAATGGCCAGAGGAGGTTCCTCTGTCTTCTTTGACCTGCCCACTCCCCAAAATAGCTCCTGCACTCCAATGTAGCCTGTGCTGGCTGCACTGTCCTCACAGAGGGCAACACAGCCATGTCCTGGCTGAGAACAAGGCCTCATAAGCCAGCACTGGGCCCTTGTGGACAAGAAGGCCAATGGGCTCCTGAAGGGCATGAAAGAGTGTGGCCAGCAGACTGAGGGAGGCTCTCTTGCTCTGCCCAAGGGAGAATATAGCTGGAGTCCTGGGTCCAGGTCTGAGCTCCCCAGTTCAAGAGGGACAGGAAACTACTGGAGAGAGTCCAGGGGAGGCTCCACACATGCTGAGGGGCCTCAAACATCTCTGTGAGGAGGAAAGGCTGAGAGCCCTGGGGCTGTTGAGCCTGGAGAAGATCAACCTGAGAGGGGATCTGCTCAATGCTCAGCAAAAGCTAAAGGGTGGGGGGAAAGGATGGGGCCAGAGTCTTGTCAGAGTGCAGAGAAGGGCAATGAAGCTGGTGAAGGTTCTGAAGAACAGGTCTGGTGAGGAGCAGCTGAGGGAGATGGGTTTGTCCAGCCTGAAGAAAAGGAGGCTGTGGGGAGACCTTCTGGCTCTCTACAACTCCCTGAAAAGAGGCTGCAGCCTGCTAAGGCTTGGTCTCTTCTCCCTAATAAAATGCCACAGGACAAGAAGAAATGGCCTGAAGTTGCAGCAAGGGAGGCATAGCTTAGATACTAGAAGAAACTTCTTCCCTGAAAGGGTTCTCAAACACTAGAACAGGCTCCCCAGGGAAGTGGCTGAATCCCCCATCCCTGGAGGTGCTTACAGGAGGCAGATAGTTGGTGCTGGTTTAGCAGCAGCCTTGGCAGAGGTAGAGAATGGTTGGACTGGATGATCTTAAAGGGCTTTTGTAACCTCAAGTTCTATGATTCTATGGCTGCCCTCATATGCCACCTCCTCCCACTTCAGCAACATTCTGCTGCTCTCTCTCATAGAATGGTTTGGATTGGAAAAGACCTTTAAATATCATCTAGCCCCAACTCCCCAGCCAGGGGCAGGGACCCCTCCCACCAGAGCCCGCTGCTGGAGGCCTCAGGGATTCAGCACCTCAACGCTGCTACCAAACTGCACCCCCTTGAATCAAGCAGCCTGCAAAAAGCAAATTGTTAAAGAAGCTGGAGGTTCATTGGAAGGGCTCAGCAGAAACATCAAGTTCATTTAAACCAACTATTAGAGACCCAAGAAGCCTCCCTGAGGCTCAGGAGGAGGTCAGGCCGGGACACGATCTCCCTGGGTAGATAAAAACCGTTAACGACCTTCAAACCAAAAGTGTCAAAGCAATCCAAAAACTAAAGAAACCATTAAAACAAAAAGGTAAATAAAGAAGTTAGATACTGACATTTTGCCTGGTGTTACCCTTGACCTGTACCCGTTTACCTGGACCTAGACCTTGAGCTTGAGTGAGAGGATGAGCGCGACGAAGAGCGCGAGTGAGAAGAGCGCGACTTGGAACGGCTGCGCCGGGGGGCTTTCTTCTTCTTGGTACTGTCCTCTTCCTCACTGGCATCAAGATTGTATTTGGAAAGGTCAGCATCATCTTCATCCTCATCCTGAAAAGTGCAGAGACAAAGGCAAAAAAAAAACCCAGCATCACTGTTTTGGTAGTTTACAATAGAACAGAATTAACCAGGTTGGAAAAGGCCTCGGAGAGCATCGAGTCCAAGCTCTCACCCAACACCATCTGAGCAACTCAGCCATGGCACCAAGTGCCTCAGCCAGTTCCCTACTAAACATCTGCAGGGATGGGGACTCCACCACCTCCCTGGGCAGCACATCCCCAGGGCCAATCTCTCTCTCTATGAAAAACTTCCTAACATCCAGCCTAAACCTCCCCTGGCACAGCTTGAGACTGTGTCCTCTTGTTCTGCTGCTGCTTGCCTGGCAGAAGAGACCAACCCCCACCTGGCTCCAACCTCCCTGCAGGGAGTTGGAGAGAGCAAGAAGGTCTCCCCTGAGCCTCCTCTTCTCCAGGCTAAGCAACCCCAGCTCCCTCAGCCTCTCCTCCCAGGGCTGTGCTCCAGACCCCTCCCCAGCTTTCTTGCCCTTTCCTCTGTTGGGTTTTCTACTTCTTGCAGGTGAGGGGTTGGTGTCTTCTGCCTAGGGTCAGGTGACAGAATGAGAGGAAATGGCCTGAAATTGGGCCAGAGGAGGTTTGGGTTGGACATGAGGAGCCAATTTCATTCCTGCAAGAGTGGGCAGGCATTGGAAGAGGCTGCCCAGGGTGGTGGTGGAGTCACTGTTCCTGGAGGTGTTCAAGAAATATATGGCCGTGGCACCTGGGGATGTGGTTCAATGGCCATGGTGGTGTTGGGTGTATGGTTGGACTCAACCTTAGAAGAGTATGATAAAATGTGACTGGAAACTTTGTGTTTCAAAGCAAATGATTAAAAGGCCTGCAAAAAAAACCCCACCACCTGAATTCCCATTGTCTGTTGTTTCACAGAATCAGAATGCTTTGGGTTGGAAGGAACCTTAAAGGCCATCTAGTTCCAACTGCCTGCTCAAGCAGGGCACCCACAGCAGCTTGCCCAGCAGCACAATGGCCAGCTGGCTTTGGAAGCTCTCCACACAAGGAGACTCCACAACCTCTCTGGGCAGCCTGCTCCAGGCCTCCAGCACCCTCACAACAAACAACCTTCTCCTCCTGTTCAGATGGAACCTCCTGGGCCCCAGTCTGCATCTGTTGCCCCTTATACTATCACAGGATACCTCTAAGAAGAGTCTGGCCCCATCCTCTTGCACCCCCCAGGTCCTTTATCTCTTGCTGAGCATTGCTCAGCTCCCCTCTCAGGCTGCTCCTCTGCAGGCTCAACAGCCCCAGGGCTCTCAGCCTTTGCTCCTCACAGAGATGCTGCAGGCCCCTCAGCATTATGGAGCCTCCACTCATCTCTCTTGAAGTGGGGAGCCCAGAACTGGCCACCAGACTTGAGATGTGGCCTCACCAGGGGCAGGAGAACCTTCCTGGACCTGCTGGCCACACTCTCCTTCATGCCCCCCCAGAAGCCATTGGCCTGCTTGGCCACGAGCGCACATTGCTGGAGCACAGATAACTCACTGCCCACCAAGACTCCAAGGTCCTCCTCCATGGAGCCTTGCTGGCCAGAAGTGCTGGCTCTGGTGTTGAGGAGAAACCAGCTTGTGCCCAGGCTGTAGAGAAGCTGCAGGCATCTCCACTGAGAGCTGCTCCTCTGAATTGCTCTGAAGGCAGCTAAAAAATCCAGGCCCAGCTCTACCTGCCCAACACTGAGCTGGAGCAATGAAACATTGACAGTAAATCAACCAACAGCACACTACCTCATCCAATTTGTATTTGGAAAGATCTTCATCCTCATCCTCCTCATCTTCTCCTTCAGATTCCTTATCTTCCACTTCCTTCAGGATGGAGGCAGGACCAACTGGCTTCCCTCTGTACTTTTTCTTCTTGCGTCCAAACTGCAAAGATTCATTGGATCAGGAGAGGAGGGACTCAGAAATCATCCCCAGCTGCTTTGGGCTGATCAACTCACAAGAAAATAAAGCAACAGCAAGATACAAACTACAAAACTTCATTGCATGAGGAGAGGAGGGACTCAGACATCATCTGCAGCTGCTTTCGGTTGGCAGCCTCAGGAGAAAGCAAAGCAACATCGAGGGGCAAGGCGGTGGCGCTCCAGGGGAAGGAGAAGGGTCACTGAAACATCAGCCAGCAGCAAGCAGCTTTGTCAAGAGAGGCTTGCTTTAGATCAAATGGATGGATTAATGGCAGAGAAGATCCATGTAAATCTGAGGTTAATAGGAGATCAATTAATAGTGGGGCCCATGGGATGCCCTTGTGAAGCACCTGGTGGAACACAACCTGAGCGCGGCTGGGGCCAGCTCCCAGGGAGGTTCAACTCATCCACCTTGCACCACTTCAATGTCAACTCATTCCTAGGTTTTCACCCCAAAAACCAGACCAGCTTCAGTCACTCTCAGTTCACAGACTCAGGGAATGGCTTTGGTTGGAAGACACCTTGAAGATCATGGATGGATCAAAGATGTTGAGGGAGCTGGGGTTGCTTAGCCTGGAGGAAAGGAGGCTCAGGGGAGACCTTCTTGCTCTCTACAGCTCCCTGAAGGGAGGTTGTAGCCAGGTGGGGCTTGGTCTCTTCTCCTAGGCAAGCAGCACCGGAACAAGAGGACACAGTCTCAAGCTGTGCCAGGGGAGGTTTAGGCTGGAGGTGAGGAAGAAATTCTTCCCAGCAAGAGAGATTTGCATTTGAAATGTGCTGCTCAGGGAGGTGGTGGAGTCCCCATCCCTGGAGGTGTTTATGAAGGGACTGGATGAGGCACTTGGTGCCATGGTTTAGTTGATAGATAGTGTTGGGTGAGAGGCTGGACTTGATGATCTCCAAGGTCTTTTCCAAGCTGGTCTGGTCTGGTCTATTCTATTCTATTGCCAGCCCCCCTGCCATAGGCAGGGACACCTTCCACTAGACCAGGCTGCTCAAGGCCTCATACTACCTGGCCTTGAACACCTCCTGAGCATTTGACAAGGAGGTGAAGCACAATAGAAGCCACCAAACCCAAAGGTCTCCAAGCCAGCCAGCCCAGCAGGTGTCTCCCCAGCCCTCACCTCATCGTACTCCCCGTCCGACTCCTCGCGCTCGATGTACTCCACGTTCTCTCGCTCGTTGAAGCCTCCTCCGTAGCCTTGAACAAGAGGGAAAAGCAGACAAGCTCATCAGCTTCACCAAGCTCAACCACAACAAGCACAGAGTTCAATCACAGAATCAACTAGGTTGGAAGAGACCTCCAAGATCATCCAGTCCAACCTCTCACCCAACACCATCCAATCAACCAGACCATGGCACCAAGTGCCTCAGCCAGGCTCTTCTTGAAGATCTCCAAGGAGAGTGACTCCACCACCTCCCTGGGCAGCACATCCCAGTGGCCAATCTCTCTTGATGGGAAGATTTCTTCCTAACATCCAGCCTAAACCTCCCCTGGCACAGCTTGAGACTGTGTCTTCTTGTTCTGGTGCTGCTTGCCTGGGAGAAGAGACCAACCCCCACCTGGCTACAACCTCCCTGCAGGGAGTTGGAGAGAGCAAGAAGGTCTCCCCTGAGCCTCCTCTTCTCCAGGCTAAGCAACCCCAGCTCCCTCAGCCTCTCCTCCCAGGGCTGTGCCCCAGACCCCTCCCCAGCTTTGTTGTCCTCCTCTGGACACCTTCCAGCAGTTCAACCTCTTTCCTGAACTGAGGAGCCCAGAACTGGACACAGGACTCAAGGTGTGGCCTAAGCAGTGCTGAGCACAGGGCAGGATGACTTCCCTGCTCCTGCTGGCCACACTCTTCCTGCTGCAGGCCAAGATGCCCTTGGCCCTCTTGGCCACCTGGGCACACTGTTCAGCCTACTATCAACCAGCACCCCCAGGTCCCCTTCTGCCTGGCTGCTCTCAGCCACTCTGACCCCAGCCTATAGAGCTGCTTGGGGTTGCTATGGCCAAAGTGCAGAACCCTGCACACAGCCTTATTAAATCTCATCCCATTGGCCTCTGCACATCTGCCCAGCCTGGCAAGGTCAGTCTGCAAGTTGAGGATGAACTTTTCCCAATGATGTTCTGGAAGCTTCCAGTGGATTTAGGACATTCCCACAGCAGGAACTGAGGTGATCTCTAGAGGAACCTAAATTGTTCCCACAGGTTTTTGCTGCCTGAGGAGAAGAGACTTCAGGGAGATCTTCTGGTGGCCTTTCAGTCTTTGCAGGGGCTGAGAATAAAGCTGGCAACAAACTTTTGAGCAGGGCCTGTTGTGACAGGACAAGGGGGGATTGGTTTGAAATCAAAGAGGGAGATTCAGGCTGGATGTGGCCGTGAGCAACCTGCTGTGGTGTGAGGTGTCCCTGCCACACTGGCTGAGCCGTGAGGTCCCTTCCAACCCTGACAGTTCTATGATTCAGACTGGAGAGAAGAAGGAACTATTTGACACTGAGGGTGGTGAGAGCCTTGCCCAGGCTGCCCAGGGAGGTGGGAGCTGCCCCACTGCAGGTCAGGCTGTCTGGGGCTCTCTGCTCTAGTGGACTAGATGGACCCTGAGAGTTTCCTTCTCACTCAGATCATCCTGTGATTCCATCTTTAAAAGACTGGGAAATACAAACCAAATCAAAACAACAGCAACAACAGCACCCCCAAACCACCCAACCAAACCAGACCCACCACTACCACACAAACAACACCCATCCAACCAACCAAGCAACCAAAGAAAAGCAGTTTCAGGTTTATAGCTTTGCTGAGCCTCCAGCTTCCCAGAGGAGCCTTGGTGGGGCTGCAGTGCCTGAGAACCACCTCAGGCTGGCTAAGCACAAGGAGCCAGGCCAAGGGGTACTGCCCTCAAAGAACACAATCCCACCTCTGAAAGCCTCCCAGCAGCCAACTGGAGAAGCCAGCACCAAAAGCTGAGCTGAAGGCAACGCTGGCTTAGGGCCCTCCCAGCTGCTGGCCTTGCTACAGCCAGGTCCCACTTGCACAAAGCCTGCCTGGTGGCTTCTGGGCCATGGCTGCTCCAACAGCTGAAGCATGCCATGCCATAAAGTCTCCTGGAGATCCTCAGAGAGCAACAGGAATAAATGCATTAGAGCTGGGCTGAATTGGGCAAGATTTGCCTGAAAATCCTTCCTGCTGCTTTTTATGAGGGGAGTGGAAAACCCCCAGAATCCCAGCAGCTACTCCCAGAATCCCAGCATGGGGGTGGGGTTGGAAAGGACCTCTGGAGATCACCCACTCCAACCCCCCCTGCTAAAGCAGGGCACCCACAGCAGCTTGCCCAGCAGCACAATGGTCAGGTGGGTTTGGAAGCTCTGCAGCGAAGGAGACTCCATAACCTCTCTGGGCACCCTGCTCCAGGGCTCCAGCACCCTCACAACATCTCCTACTCTTCAGGTGGAACCTCCTGGGGTCCAGATTGCACCCATTGCCCTTTGTGCTAGCAGTCTGCTCCAGGGCTCCAGCACCCTCACAACATCTCCTACTCCTCAGGTGGAACCTCCTGGGGTCCAGACTGCACCCATTGCCCTTTGTCCTAGCAGTCTGCTCCAGGCCTCCAGCACCCTCACAACATCTCCTACTCTTCAGGTGGAACCTCCTGGGGTCCAGATTGCACCCACTGCCCTTTGTCCTAGCAGCCTGCTCCAGGGCTCCAGCACCCTGACAGCAAAGAAGTTCCTGAAGGTGTCCCACAGCACAACCAGAAACTTAGTCTGAAGGACACCAGAGCCTGACAATGGAACCAAACATCCTGAAGTATTAACATATTGAAGCAAAGAGGCAAACTTTGAGGATCTAAAAGGCTGCAGGAAATGCTATTGCAGATTGTTATTTCACATTCTTACAGCCCTAACAATACCAAAAGGATTCTTTTTCCTTTTACTAACACACTCTGTGCTCCTCTCCAGGCTGCTCTTTTGCACCCAGAGTCACAGAATGCTTCTGGTTGGAAGAGACCTTTACGAGCATGGAGTCCAACCATGAACCCAGCACTGCCAGGGCACCACTAAACCATGGCCCTCAGCACCACATCTACCTCTCAGGGAAGGAGGACTCCACCACTGCCCTGGGCAGCCTGGGCCAGGTCTTCATGATCCTCAAGGGGAAGAAACTGTTCCTCATGCCCAACCTAAACCTCCCCTGAAGGAACCTGAGGACATATCTCCTGAGAAGAGACCATCCCCAACTCACTCCAACCTCCTTGCAGGGGGGAGAGCAATGAGGTTTCCCCTCAGCCTCCTGTTCTCCAGGCTAAACAACCCCAGCCCTGTCACCTGCTCCTCCCCAGCCCTGCTCTCCAGACCCTTCACTGTCTTTGTTGTCCTCCTCTGGACTTGCTCCAGCCCCTCAATGTTGTTCTTGGAGTGAGTGGAACAAAACTGGACCTAGTTTTTGAGCTGTGGCCTCCCCAGCCAGTGCCCAGCAGAGGGGAATTTAGTCCATGCACACTGATTCTCCACCTTGGAGTGAGGAGGCCAAAAC
This sequence comes from Melanerpes formicivorus, assembly GCF_026170545.1. Classification (NCBI taxonomy): domain Eukaryota; kingdom Metazoa; phylum Chordata; class Aves; order Piciformes; family Picidae; genus Melanerpes; species Melanerpes formicivorus. Next base: position 2,685,331 of record NW_027142433.1, read on the forward strand.
TGAATCTAGTTTTTGAGCTGTGGCTTCTTCAGTGCCCAGCAGAGGGGAATTTAGTCCATGCACATCAATTCTCCACCTTGGAGTGAGGAGGCCAAAACTGAATCTAGTTTTTGAGCTGTGGCCTCCCCAGTCAGTGCCCAGCAGAGGGGAATTCAGTCCATGCACATCAATTCTCCTGCTGCCCCCACTGCAGAGGTGCAGTATAAATAGCCCCAGCCCTGCTGTAAGGACATCTCCTGCTCTACTTACAGGCTTCATGCTTAATTCAGGAGGAACCTGAAATGTGTCACAGTGTGACCAGCCCTCAGCACACGTTGGGAGACAAATGGTCTCATCTCCACAGCCACAAACCCTGCTGGCTGACTGCAGAGCCAGCTCTGGATGGACATTATGCAGCCAACAGGCTCCTGGGAGTTTAATTAACTGCTGGTTTGCTCCTTCCAAAGTTCTCAGTGTCCAAAGCAAATGTTTAAGGTGAGTGCCTGCTGAGCTTCCAGGTGAAACCATCACACAATTCATACACTTCTCAAAACAATCAGGTCCAGGAAGCTACAGATTTGCTCACATCATGAAATGGTTTAGCTTGGAAGGGACCTTGAAGTTCCAACCCCCTCTCCCACTGGGCCAGGTTGCCCATCTAGCCTGGCCTTGAACACCTCCAGGCAGGCAGCATCCACAACCTCCCTGGGCAATCTGTGCCAGGGTCTCATCACCCTCCCTGGAAACAATTTCTTCCTCATCTCCACTCTGTCTCTCCTCTGCCAGCTCAAAGCTATTGCCCCTTGTCCTGTCACCACAAGTCCTTGTATAAAGCCCCTCTCCAGCTCTCCTACAGCCCCTTCAGGTAGCAGAAGGCTGCTCTAAGGTCTCCTTGCAGCCTTACCCTCTCCATACTTGGTGCCATGGTTTAGTTGTCAGGAGGTCTTGGGTGACAGGTTGGACTTGATGATCTTTGAGGTCTTTTCCAACCTTATTGGAGTGGAGGTGGAGAGGTGGTGGAGTCACCATCATTGGAGGTGCTCAGGAGGAGACTTGCTGGGGTGCTTGGTGCCATGGGTTAGTTGATTAGGTGGGTTGGATTGGTTGATAGGTTGGATGTGATGATCTTGAAGGTCTCTTCCAACCTGGTCTGGTCTGGTCTATTCTATTCTACTCCGTTCTATTCTACTCTATGATTTATACTGACCAGCCCCAACTCTCTCAACCTGTCTTCCCAGCAGAGGCACTCCCAATCCTCAGATCATCTTCATGGCCTCCTCTGGAGCTGCTCTAACAGCCCCAAGTCCACAGCAGGGTGTTTTTTCACCAGATTCAGACACAAAAAGGCAGACAAAGCCCAACTGTGAGAGCAGTGCAGCCCCTACACCTGCAACATCATTCAACTTTGCTTACAATCACAGCATCAATAAGGCTGGAAAAGACCTCAGAGATCATCAAGTCCAACCTGTCACCCAGCACCTCCTGACTGACTAAACCATGGCTCCAAGTGCTTGGTTCTGCTGTGACCCAAACCAAAACCCACCCCAGAAGCCTTTAATTATGAAATGAAACAGGATTTGAAAGCAGGAGCTCACCTGTCCTCTCCTCCAACTTGGCATACTTTGGAGTGTTACACATGTTACATTCTGATCTTCTGGCCCAGTTCACGTTGCCACATCTTGGGAGGTCAGAAAAGCCAAGAAGAGGAATAAGAAACTCTGAATTTAAAGCAATAATGATACTACAAAGGCATTTCAAAGAATGACAATCAGGTCTCTGCCAAGTTTCAGTAATTATCTGCAGTCACCAGCACAACAGGACTCCCAGGGTCACCAGGAGATAAAGAAGCAGCAAGGGCTGCTGGGTGTTCCACCAGCCCCAAGCCAAGAGCAACACCTTCACACCAAGCACATCAGGGAGGAAGAGGAAAATCCCAGCATGGAGAGGTTGGAAGGGACCTCTGAAGGTCATCCACTCCAACCCCCCTGCTAAAGCAGGGCAGCCACAGCAGCTTGCCCAGCAGCACAATGCCCAGCTGGCTTTGGGAGCTCTCCACACAAGGAGACTCCACAACCTCTCTGGGCAGCCTGCTCCAGGCCTCCAGCACCCTCACAACAAACAGCCTTCTCCTCCTGGTCAGATGGAACCTCCTGGGTTCCAGTTTGTGCTCCTTGGTACCACTGAGCAGAGTCTGCCTCCAGCCTCTTGCCCCCTTTATCTCCTTTATCTCTTGCTAAGCATTGATCAGATCCCCCCACAGCTCCTTTATCTCCTGCTGAGCATTGCTCAGCTCCCCTCTGGGGCTGCTCTTCTGCAGGCTCCACAGCCCCAGGGCTCTCAGCCTTTCCTCCCCACAGAGCTGCTCCAGGCCCCTCAGCATCTTTGGAGCCTCCCCTGGACTCTCTCCAGTAGTTTCCTGTCCCTCTTGAAGTGGGGAGCCCAGAACTGGACCCAGGACTCCCACTGTGGCCTCACTAAGGCAGTGTAGAGCAGGAGGAAAACCTCCCTTTGCCCTGCAGGCCACAGCCTTCTTCATGCCCCACAGGAGACCACAGCCACAAGGGCACCCTGCTGTTACATGACTAATTTGTCCTCCCTCAGCACTCCCAGGGCCTTCTCCACAGAGCTGCTTTCCAGCAGGTCAGCCCCTTCCCAGTGCCCAGCAGAGGGGAATTCAGTCCATGCACATCAGTTCTCCACCTTGGAGTGAGGGGGCCAAAACTGGACCTAGTTTTTGAGCTGTGGCTGCTGCATGGTGCTGCTCCTCCCCAGGTGCAGGACTCTACACTTGAGCTCTTAAGCTTCCCCTCTGCCCAGATCTCACTGGATGGTGGTGCAGCCTGATGCTCTACCAGCCAATCCTCCCAGCACTGGGACCAACAATGGTGCCCTGGAACTCTGCCATCTCCCACTGCAGAGCAGCAGAAATGGAGACCCCTCAGGCTGAAACCTGCCAAGCTCTGGCAGTCAAAGGCACCAAAAAGTCAAACTCCCCTGAGGTGACACCTGGCTTCAGCAGCCCAACCTGAAACCCTGCCAAGTGCTCCATGCTCAGAGCACCTTTCCACACAGCACTTTAGCAAGAGTCCTTTGCTAGTTCAGATCTCCACATCCCCCACTGAGGGCTTGGAGAAACATCCCCAGATGTCACTATGAGCTCAACTTCACTCATTAAACACTTCTTAGGGAATGTTAACAAGAATCTGGAAGGGAGGTGTTGCTTCCACCCACCCACTTCTTCTGAGCTGGGGAAGTGCCTGGGCTTAGCAAACAAAACCAACAACTTTTACTTGCCTTGGCTTCTTCTAACCCTTTTGCAGCCACCTGAAGAAGCTGAAGCCAAACAAACAAGAATGAACACGACCATCACAGCCATAGACTACCAGGGGGATGTTCTGAGTGCAGATCAACAGCTAGAGGGTCAAGAGGCTGGGGCCAGACTCTGCTCAGTGGTACCCAGGGACAAGACAAGGAGCAATGGGCACAAACTGGAACCCAGGAGGTTACACTTGGAACAGGAAGAGAAACCTGTCTGGTGTGAGGGTGCTGCAGCCCTGCAGCAGGCTGCTCAGAGACTGAGTGTGGGCTTGGAGAGCTTCCAAGCCCCCCTGGATACGGTGGTCCTGGGCAGGCAGCTGTGGGTGTCCCTGCTTTGAGAGTGGGGCTGGACTGGACGACCTCCAACCCCCACCATGCTGTGGGATGCTGTGACTATCTGTCAGTTTAGACCCCTCATCATCAGTCCAAGCCCACTGATAACTGATCAAAGGAGGTGCCTGTGGCTCCAGGAGAACACCCTGCAGCCTTTCACCTACGTTTTACACTGCCAGTCATTAGCACTGAAGAGGCCACGACTCTTTTCAGCCAGTGTCTTTCCTATTTCAGTCCCTCCAGCTTTCATCATCTTGGCTTCTGTTGTCTTTTCTGCAACAGAAAACGAAACAGACAAACCCAAACACTTCTCAAACGCTCTGCTTTCAGAGGAAGCACAAAGATGTTTGCATTCTGGGCAGGCAGAAAGAGAGGAGGAGAAAAAGACAGATCGTCTGAGACTGACCTCTGCCACATCTGTTGCAGCTGGTTCTTCTGGCAAAGTTAACATTCCCACACCTGGAAACGAAAGCAGAAAAGAGAATGAAGGCGCTGGTTAGCTGAGCCGCGACGGGAATCACGGAATGGTTTGGGCTGGAAGAGACCTTCAAGATCATCTAGTTCCAACCCCCTGCCATGGGCAGACGGCACCTCCTACTCGATCGGGGTGCTGGAGGCCTCATTCAGCCTTGCTTTGAAGGCTGCCAGGGAGAAGCACCCACGGGACACTCAAAGAATTAACCAAAGCTTCTCTATTTCAAACCCTATTTGCTCCGAATTTAAACACCACGTCTCTCGGGCCGTGCTCGCCCCCCGCGGCGCGGGCTGGTGGGTGCCTGAACCGTTCCACCGAGGGGCCAAGGGGCTGTAAAAGCCCCCTGGGAATTTCAGCCCAGCCCAGCCCGGCGTGAGGGCGGCCGCCCCCCGAGACCCCGCACCCGCGGCTGCTCCGCGGGATCGCCGGCTGCGGGGCCGTGGCGGAGCCGGGGCGGCGCGTGCCGATCCCCGCATCCCGGAGCCCGGCTCACTTCTTGTCGGGGCAGATCCAGTCCCCGTCGCTCACGCGGAAATTCTTGGTCGACATCTTGGACGCCACCGAGCCGAGAGCCGAGCGCCCAGCGCCGCCGCCGGGGAAGAGGACCTGGGTCCTGCGGCCGGCCGGGCTGCCCGCCCGCGCCTGCCTTCCGCCGGCCCCGCAGGGCCGCGCCGCCGCCCCCAGACATTTTTGGTCAGGCAGCGATGAGGACACCTCAAGACGGGGAACACGCGCCCCCAAGCGGGCCGGAGGGCCGTGTGCGCCAGGCGCATGCGCAGTGACCCGCGGCGGCGGCGCCCGGGGGCGGGCTGGGGGTCTGAGGGGGGAAAGCTGGAGGGGGCCAGCGGGGAGGGGGGCAGCAGGGAGGGGGCCAGCAGCTTCCTCAGCCCTCAGGGGTGTAAAGTCGCTCGTGTGCGACCTCATTTATTCAAGGAAGGGGCTATTTCCCCACCAGGTGTCGATATAGCTCTGTCAGCCCGAGCTGCAGGGGCACAGCCACCCTGGCTCCCAGAGCAGCTGCCCAGAGGAGTTCAAGGCCAGGCTGGATGAGGCCTTGAGCAGCCCTGATGGAGCAGGAGGCGACCCTGCCCACGGCAGGGAGTTGGAGCTGGCTGCTTTTTAAGGTCCCTTAGTAACCCAAACCGTTGAATGGCTCCGTTGCCCTCGGGAGGAAAGCCTGGCAGAGAATTCCTCCCAGGCACCTGCTCTCCAGTGCAATAAAGAAAGAAACAGTGAAAGCTGGCTGAAAAGAGGCCTTGTTTCCAGAGATGAGAGACTGGGCAAGGGTCAGGCTGCTTCCCCAGCAAGTGTCAGCCTAGCCCTGCAGCTGGCTCAGGGCAGCCCCAGGCACTGACACAGGCTGGGCAGGGATGGCTGAGAGCAGCCCTGGAGAGAGGGACCTGGGGGTGCTGGGGGAGGAGAAGCTCAGCAGGAGCCAGCAGTGAGCACTTGCAGCCCAGAGAGCCAAGCAGAGCCTGGGCTGCAGCAAGAGAAGTGTGGCCAGCAGGGCCTGGGAGGGGATTCTGCCCCTCTGCTCCACTCTGCTGAGACCACAGCTGGAGCTCTGGGGCCAGGTCTGGAGCCTCTGTGCCAGGAAGGATCTGGAGGGGCTGGAAGCAGGAGCAGGGAAGTCATCCTGCCCTGTGCTCAGCACTGCTTAGGCCACACCTTGAGTCCTGTGTCCAGTTCTGGGCTCCTCAAATTAAGAAGGACATTGAGAGACTTGAAGGTGTCCAGAGCAGGGCAAGAAAGCTGGGGAGGGGTCTGGAGCACAGCCCTGGGAGGAGAGGCTGAGGGAGCTGGGGTTGCTTAGCCTGCAGAAGAGGAGGCTCAGGGGAGACCTTCTTGCTCTGTACAACTACCTGAAAGAAGGTTGTAGCCAGGTGGGGCTTGGTCTCTTCTCCCAGGCAAGCAGCAGCAGAACAAGAGGACACAGTCTCAAGCTGTGCCAGGGGAGGTTTAGGCTGGAGGTGAGGAAGAAATTCTTCCCAGCAAGAGAGATTGGCCATTGGGATGTGCTGCCCAGGGAGGTGGTGGAGTCCCCAGCCCTGGAGGTGCTCAAGACAGGCTTGGATGTGGCCCTTGGAGCCATGGTTTAGTTGTCAAGAGGTAACAGGGTGATAGGTTGGACTTGCTGATCTCTGAGGTCTTTTCCAACCTTATTGATCCCATGATTCTCTGAATCTCTGGTGTGACTTTAGTGCCTACAGCAGGTGGCACTTGAGTTCCATACAACTTCTCTAGACCCTGTTGTTATTGCAGATTAAATCCTGGGTGGTGTTTTTGGTCTGTGGGTTTTGCTGGAGGTTTTTTTTTTTTGGGGGGGTGTGTGTGTAATTCAGGAGAGAGATTTTAAATATCAAGATACTGATAACTCTGACAATGAAAAAAGCATCACTGTCACCCTGTGTGATTGGCACTGGGAATGGATGGCAGGATGAGCTCTGAGCTGCACCTCATGCAGAGCTGTACATTGGCAAAGAGCACAGAACAGCATCACAGAATGGTTTGGGTTGGGAGGGACCTTCAAGACCATCCAGTGCCAACCCCTCTGCCATGGGCAGGGACACCTCACACCAGCCCAGGTTGCTCAAGGCCTCACCCAACCTGGTCTTGAACACTTCCACGGTGCTACGGTGTCTGTCTCCTTCCAGACCTCCTGCAAGCAGGCTTTTCCCACTCTCACCTGCGGAATGGAATGGAATGGAATGGAATGGAATGGAATGGAATGGAATGGAATGGAATGGAATGGAATGGAATGGAATGGAATGGAATGGAATAGAGAAGAGAGGAGAAGAGAAGAGAAGAGAAGAGAAGAGAAGAGAAGAGAAGAGAAGAGAAGAGAAGAGAAGAGAAGAGAAGAGAAGAGAAGAGAAGAGAAGAGAAGAGAAGAGAAGAGAAGAGAAGAGAAGAGAAGAGAAGAGAAGAATAGAGTAGAATAGAATAGAATTGAATTAACCAGGTTGGAAAAGACCTCAGAGATCATCCAGTCCAACCTCTCACCCAACACCATCTGATCAACTCAACCATGGCACCAAGTGCCTCAGCCAGGCTCTTCTTAAACACCTCCAGGGATGGGGACTCCACCACCTCCCTGGGCAGCACATCCCAATGACCAATCTCTCTTGCTGGGAAGAATTTCTTCCTCTCCTCCAGCCTAAACTTCCCCTGGCACAGCTTGAGACTGTGTCCTCTTGTTCTGGTGCTGGGTGCCTGGGAGAAGAGCCCAACCCCCAGCTGGCTACAACCTCCTTTCAGGGAGTTGGAGAGAGCAAGAAGGTCTCCCCTGAGCCTCCTCTTCTCCAGGCTAAGCAACCCCAGCTCCCAGCTCCCCAGGCTGAGGGGAGACTTTCTGGCTCTGTACAACTCCCTGAAAGAAGGTTGGAGCCAGGTGGGGGGTGGTCTCTTCTCCCTACTAACAAGTGACAGGATAAGAGGAAATGGCCTCAAATTGGCCCAGGGGAGGTTTAGGTTGGACATGAGAAACAATTTGCAGCCCAGAGAGCCAAGCAGAGCCTGGGCTGCAGCAAGAGAAGTGTGGCCAGCAGGGCCAGGGAGGGGATTCTCCCCGTCTGCTCCACTGCTGAGACCACAGCTGGAGCTCTGGGGCCAGTTCTGGAGCCTCTGTGCCAGGAAGGATCTGGAGGTGCTGGAAGGTGTCCAGAGAAGGGCCACGAGGATGAGCAGAGGGCTGGAGCTGCTCTGCTGTGAGGACAGACTGAGGGAGTTGGGGTTGTGCAGTCTGGAGAGGAGAAGGCTCCCAGGAGACCTCATTGTGGCCTTCCAGGATCTGCAGGGGGCTCCAAGAAAGCTGGGGAGGGACTTTTGAGGGTGTCAGGGAGTGATAGGACTGGGGGGGATGGAGCAAAACTAGAAGTGGGGAGATTCAGTTTGGATGTGAGGAAGAAGTTGATCCCCATGAGGGTGGTGAGAGCCTGGCACAGGCTGCCCAGGGAGGTGGTGGAAGCCTCCTGCCTGGAGGTGTTTGCAGCCAGGCTGGAGGTGGCTGTGAGCAACCTGCTGTGGTGTGAGGTGTCCCTGGCCATGGCAGGGGGGTTGGAGCTGGCTGAGCCTTGAGGTCCCTCCTATGATTCTATGATTTCTTCCCCAGGCTGCCCAGGGCAGTGCTGGAGTCCCCATCCTTGGAGGGGATTTCTCAGTTGTGTCCTTGCTGGCAGCTCTATTGCTGATCCAGGCCAGGATGCTGCTGGCCTTGTTGGCCACAGTGGCAAGTGCTGGCTGAAGTTCAGCTGCTGTCAACCAGCACCCCGAGGTTATTTTCCACTGGGCAGTCTCCAGCCACTCTGCCCCAAGCCTGGAGCCCTCATGGGGTGGTTGTGACCCAAGCGCAGGACCCGGCACTTGGCTTTGTTAAACCAAGCAGAAATAGTCTAACAAGAGGCAGTAAATACTAATACTTGATGGTGCCTTTAGGCTTCACTTCAGGATTGTTGAGGTGCTGATCTCCTGCTGCTTTTCCCCTTCTTGCAGAAGGCTTCATTTCAATATCCACTCCCTCTTTTCACCCCAGCTGGTGAACAATTTGTCTTGGATTCCTCTTTCTCTCTCGGAGCATTTCGGCTTCAAATGTGGGTAAGGATTTGATAATAACCAAGTAAATGAGAAACACATCACCCATCACTTGAACCTAATGGAACCCAACAGCTGAAAATGAAAAAAATGGACAGAGAGCTCTTTAATTGGCCTCTCTCTAGACAGCCAATTCCTACCAACAAGCCCTGAAAAATCGCTTTCCCTGAAGAAAAACTCAGAGGTACAAAGGGAGAGGGAGATGTGAGCCAGGGAATGAAATGAAGGTCGCCTTCAGAGCTCACTGATCCAGCTTCTCACCTCCCTTCCTGAGGTGACATCTGCCTGCCACCCATTTACTGAGCAAAACGGGGCACCTGGGCTTGAAGCATCACTTTAAAGCACTTAATACACTTCCAAGGTGTGATAATTAATACTGATTTCAGATCTAGGAGTTGAAAGAGTGCAGTTTGCTTCCATCAAGGAAGCTGGACTGAAGGTTGGGCTGGATGGTCCTGAAGGTCCCTTCCAATGAGTCAAAGGTTAGGCTGGATGATCCTGAAGGTCTCTTCCAGTGGGTCAAAGGTTGGGCTGGATGGTCCTGAAGGTCTCTTCCAATGGGTCACAGGCTGGGCTGGATGATCCTGAAGGTCTCTTCCAATGAGTCAAAGGTTGGGCTGGATGATCCTGAAGGTCTCTTCCAGTGGGTCAAAGGTTGGGCTGGATGGTCCTGAAGGTCTCTTCCAATGGGTCACAGGCTGGGCTGGATGATCCTGAAGGTCTCTTCCAATGAGTCAAAGGTTGGGCTGGATGATCCTGAAGGTCTCTTCCAATGGGTCAAAGGTTGGGCTGGATGATCCTGAAGGTCTCTTCTACTGGGTCAAATTTTGGGCTGAAAGATCCTGAAGGTCTCTTCCAGTGGGTCAAAGGCTGGGCTGGATGATCCTGAAGGTGTCTTCCCATGAGTCAAAGGTTGGGCTGGATGATCCTGAAGGTCTTTTCCAATGGGTCAAAGGCTGGGCTGGATGATCCTGAAGGTCTTTTCCAACCCACTATGTTCTGTGATCAGGAGAAAACTAACTCTTGTGAGAGCCTCTTTCCCTCAGTGTCATTGAGCAGACACACAAATAATGGGTGGCTGTTGGGTTGCAAGTGTGCCTAAACAAGATGGTTATCATCTTTGGCAGCAGAATGGGCAGCAGGACTGAGGTACCCTCAGAAAGTTTGCTGGTGACACCAACTGTGTGCTGCTCTTGACACCCTGGAGGGAAGGCATCCATCCTGAGGAACCTGGAGATGCTTGGGAAGTGGGCCCAAGCCAGCATCATAGCATTCAACATGACCAAGTGCAAGGCCTTGGCCTGGGTTGGGGTAATCCCAAGCATAAATCCATGCTGGGTGAGGAGAAGGACTTGGGGGTGCCACTTGATGGAAAACTCAACATGAGGCAGCAATGGCTGCTGGCAGCCCAAAGCCAGTTGTGTGCTGGGCTGCATCAAAACCAGTGTGACCAGCAGGATTAAAGAGGAGATTGTGCCCCTCTGCTCTACCCTGGTGAGACCTGCCCTGGAGCAGTGCATCCAGTTCTGGTTCCCCCAACACAAGAAGGACAGGGGACTGCTGGAGCAGATACAAAGGAGGTCATGCAGATGATCTGAGTGCTGGAGCACCTCTCCCATGGGGACAGGCTGAAAGAGTTGGGGCTGTTCAGCTGGGAGAAAAGAAGACTCCAAGGAGACCTTAGAGCAGCCTTCCAGTACCTGAAGGGAGCTACAGGAGAGCTGGGGAGGGACTTTGTACAAAGGCTTGAAGTGACAGAATGAGGGGCAGTGGCTGACAGGATGGGGGGCAGTGGCTGACAGGATGGGGGGCAGTGGCTGACAGGATGGGGGGCTGTGGCTGACAGGATGGGGGGCAATGGCTTTGAGCTGGAAGAAGGGAGATTGAGGCTGGAGATGAGGAAGGAATTCTCTCCAGTGAGGGTGGTGAGACCCTGGAATAGGCTGCCCAGGGAGGTAGTGGAGGAGTTCAAGGTTGGATGAGGTCTTGAGCAGCCTGGGCTAATGAAAGGTGTCCCTGCCCATGGCACAGGGGATGAAATTCGATGATCTTTAAAGTCCCTTCCAACCCAACCCATTCTAATAGTCTCTGTTTGAGGAGGAGGAGAGTTGGCAAATCCTCACTAAATCATTGAAATGTGGGGCTGAGAGGGCTTTGCCCAGGTTCAGGGGTACAGGTAGTTAAAGAGCTCAGTTCCAGACCAGACAGCTGCTGGTTTAATCCCAGAGCAGCCCCCCAAGCTGTGCTCTAAACCCTCTCCTAATCCATTTCTGTCATTTGTAGCTGAGCAATGAGTCACCAGCAGCAATGCTGACCCAAATCCTGCTCTCTGCAGATTAAACAGCAGCAGTTTGCCTGCCCACCAGCTGACACACAGAAAGCCTGCCTCTGCTCTCTTGGAGAGCATCCTCTGGCACGTGTCAAGAGCCTGGCCCTCTGCACTTCAACCAGGAATTTAACTTCCCTCTTTGCCTTTGTTTCCTGGAACTTTGATCTTTGTTGATACTCAGCTCTAGGCTGTCCCCAGCCAACAGAACCTCCCCTCACATCACTTGCTGGAGTAGGTCCAGAGAAGGGAGCTGGGGAAGAGGTCTGGAGGTCTGGTGAGGAGCAGCTGAGGGAACTGGGGTTCCTTAGTCAGGAGAAAAGGAGCCTGAGGGGAGACCTGGCTCTCTAGAACTCCCTGAAAGGAGGTTGAAGCCAGCTGGAGGTTGGTTTCATCTCCCAGGGAGTACAGGACAGGAGAAGAGGAAATGGCCTCAAGTTGCCCCAGGGGAGGTTTAAGTTGGACATGAGGATAAAACTGAGGAGCCCGGAACTGGACACAGGACTCAAGGTGTAGCCTAACCAGTGCTGAGCACAGGGCAGAGTGAAGGAAACACTTTGCCTGAGCTGGGGGTGAAACCACATCAGCATTCAAAGGAAGAGCTTCTGGAGGCAGGGGGGGAAGGGGTGGAGGGAGTGCTCAGCAGGGCCTGTGGTGGCAGGAGGAAGGGCAATGGTTTGAAACTGAAGCAAGGGAGATTTAGGCTGGGCATTGGGAGGAAGCTCTGCAGAATGAGGGTGGTAGAGCAAGTTGCCCTCATGAGGCTGAGGCCTCACTCCTGGAGACATTCAAGATGAGACTTGGGGTGACCCTGAGCAGGGTGACCTAGTTGCTGGCTGCAGGGGGGGTTGGTCAGGATGACCTTTGGGGGTCCCTCCCAACCTGATGAAGTCTAGAATCGGTGAATGTGGGAGTCTGCTCCGGAGGGGCCTGTGTGTTGCCACCTGCTTTGCACATGAGCTTGCTCCTGCACCTCCAGCATCTAGTGCAGGAATAGCATGGGCTTTTGATGTGGAGATGGGCAGGAAGGATGAGAATGGACAATATTTCATCATCCCCTTTTTACTCCCAAACAATAACAGTCTGTTCTCCACCCGAGCGCTCCTTGCTGCTGACAGGAGCCTGTCCTGCAATCAGAGAGAGGCTTTATTGACTCCAGCCAATTCCACCTGTCAGACAGTTGGTTTAGTTCCTCTGACTCCTTCCTGGAAATAAATAAGGACTCATGATCCACTTCACTCTCCTGACAGGGCAAGTCCAAATCTGTATTTGCCCACAATTGAGCTGACATTTGCAGTCCAGGCTGGGGCTTTCCCTTCGAGCCTCGGGAGTCCTGCTTGAGGTTGTTAAACTGGCATCTCCAAAGCAGATGGAAAATGAAGTGATGTTGCCCTCCTCACTCAGGAGAAGTAACCTTAAAAGGCTGTGTGAGAGCCAGGCAGGTGAGAGCCACAGATTCACAGAATGGTAGGGATTGGAAGGGGCCTCTGGAGATCATTGCGACCGCCCGCCCTGCCCCGGCAGAGTCGCCTCGTGAAGGTCACACAGGAGCGGGCCCAGGTGGGTTTGGAATCTCTCTCTCCAGAGATGGAGACTCCACCACCTCTCTGGGCAGCCTGCTCCAGTGCTCCACCACCCTTCAATTTAAGAAGTTCCTCCTCATGTTTAGGTGAAACTTCTGATGTTCAAGCTTTGGCCTTCTCCTGTCACTGGGTGCCACTGAAAAATGCCTCTGGACAACCACCCTTGAAGTATTGATCATAGAATCAGAGAATCAGCCAGGTTGGAAAAGACCTCAGAGATCATCAGGTCCACCCTATGACCTAATACCTAACACCCCCTGACAACTAAACCCTGGCTCCAAGTGCCACATCCAAGCCTTTCTACAACACCTCCAGGGATGGGGACTCCACCACCTCCCTGGGCAGCACATCCCAATGGCCAATCTCTCTTGCTGGCAAGAACTTCCTCCTCACCTCCAGCCTAAACTTCCCCTGGTGCAGCTTGAGACTGTGTCCTCTTGTTCTGCTGCTGCTTGCCTGGGAGAAGAGCCCAACCCCCACCCGGCTACAACCTCCCTGCAGGGAGTTGGAGAGAGCAAGAAGGTCTCCCCTGAGCCTCCTCTTCTCCAGGCTAAGCAACCCCAGCTCCCTCAGCCTCTCCTCACAGGGCTGTGCTCCAGACCTCTCCCCAGCCTCATTGCCCTTCTCTGGACTCATTCAAGTATCTTCCTTCTTAAACTGAGGATCAGATGGAGCCCTTTAAGTTCAGGCTTGTGGCCCTGAGCAGCCTGCTTTCGCTGAAGGTTGCTTACTGCAGGGGGTGGGTGTGGGTGGGTTGGACAAGATGACCCCTGGGGGGGGTCTCCTTTCACCTGATGCAATCTGGAAGCTGTGTTGCCATGACACCTTGCCCACCTGCCTTGCACATGAGCCTTCTCCTCCTCCTTCAGCTTCTCCTGGTGATGTGTTGAAGAAAAAGCATCCCTGAGATCAGCCAATATTTATCACTTTCCCCCAGGTTTGTTTGAGCTGGGTGTAGGTGAGCTGCAGGAAAAATCAAGCCCCAGCTGACAGCTCTAATTACTGGGGTTCACAGGGAAAACACAAATAAAAGGGGCCAATTTCCCAGGGAAAATAAACCAAACCTGTTTAAGCAAGAGCACTTAACAGGCAGGTGCAGCAGGAGTGAAGCTGAGGCATAGGGAGGGGGAAAAAAGAGCTGATATAAATACATATATCTATAGATATAGATTAAAGAGCTAGCTTGGAGAGGGCTCATCATTTAAGGAGCCTTTGTCAAACAAAACAGGATGTGATTAACCTTCCCCCATGCTTGTCCTCCCCTGCTCTTCTCACACTGCATGGTACCACCACTAATTAGTGTGGTGGCTGAAGGAGCTGTGAGATGTCCTCTGCTCACCCCGGCGAGGAGCCTTTGTCACCATGGCATCTGAGCCCCAGAGGTGGCCTGGCTGCAGCAGCACTGCTGGAGTGGTTCCCTCACACCCACCTGGAGGGGTTCAGATGAAATCCTCCTTCTTGGTGATGGATGTTGAGGCTTTTAACAAGCTAATTTTGCAGTCATTTGCTTCTCCTCTCTCTCCTGGTGCCCATAACTCACAACTGTCCTCAGCTTTGGGCAGCTGTGCTCCTGGCACAGCTGGAAATGCTTGCAGAGAGGAGTTGAGGTGCTGGGCTGGCCAGGAGGTTGGGTTTTCACACCACTTTGGCATCTCTGCCTTTAGGCTTGATTTCTGTGGTGGGCAGGGTGAGGAGATCCCTACAGTGGCTTGTGTGGAGGAATGGAATGGAATGGAGTGGAATGGAATGGAATGGAATGGAGTGGAATGGAGTGGAATGGAATGGAATGGAATAGAATAGAATAGAATAGAATAGACCAGACCAGACCAGACCAGGTTGGAAGAGACCTTCAAGATCATCATGTCCAACCTATCACCCAACACCATCTAATCAACTAACCCATGGCACCAAGCACCCTACCAAGTCTCCTGAACACCTCCAGTGATGGGGACTCCACCACCTCCCTGGGCAGCCCATTCCAATGGGCAGTCACTCTCTCTGTGCAGAACAATGGTCCCTGTGAGGAAGGCAGGGCTGTGGTCCTGGCCAATGCAAGGCTGAGAACAAGGGGACACCTGCTCACAGGCTCACAGGATGTCAGGGGTTGGGAAGGACCCAGAGATCATCCAGCCCAACCCCCCTGACAGAGCAGGTCCATACAATCCAGCTCAGCTCACACAGAACACATCCAGATGGGGCTGGAAAGCCTCCAGAGAAGGAGACTCCACAACCTCTCTGGGCAGCCTGCTCCAGGGCTCTGGGACCCTCACAGGAAAGAAGTTCCCCCTGGTGTTGAGGTGGAGCCTCCTGTGCTGCAGCTTCCATCCATTAGAGATGGGGGTTCAGCAGACAAAATCCCAGAAGCCCAGCATGGTGGGGGTTGGAAAGGACCTCTGGAGATCATCCACTCCAACCCCTCCTGCTAAATCAGGGCACCCACAGCAGCTTGCCCAGGATCATAGTACAGCAGGGGTTGGAAGGGACCTCTGGAGATCATCTAGCCCAAAGCCCTTGCCAAAGCAGGATCACCCTGGAAGGCATCCAGGTGAGCCTTGGAAGTCTCCAGAGAAGGAGGCTGCGCAACCACTCTCTGGGCAGCCTGCTCCAGGGCTCCAGCACCCTCACAGCAAAGAAGTTTCTCCTCCTGTTTTAAGTGGAACCTGCTGTGTAAAGTCTGACTTGGTCACAGAAATAATGAGTTCCTTCACACCAGAGAATTTAAATCAGTGTTTTTCACTCTCTATGTGTAAATAAAGTGGGCTTGGCAAAACATCCCTTACTCTGGCCATCTGTCTCCAAAAACAGATAGCAAAAGTCCACTCACACCCAGCTGATGGAAATGAACAGCCCCAAAAGAGTGAAGAGCCTGGAGGGGCCTCCATGGGCTGCTGAGTCGTCTCCCAGAGGCTCTCATCGAGGGTCAGGGCTGTGCTGGCCACCAGACAAGGGGCAGAGGCTCCTCATGAAGCCCTCTGCTTCCCAAAGGGAGGAGATAGGGAAGAAGGGAGAGAGGCTGCTGGGGTGGGAAAGGAACCAAACCAGCTGGGGTGGGAAGAAGAACAATGCCATGGGATAGAGACACAGAGACACAAACCAAGGTGGAACCCAACCCCTGGTGGCAATGCTGGCACCATGGGCACCACTGCTGCTGGGGGCAGGCACTGGGCAAGTCCCAGCCTGGACTCAGCAGCAGATGGGAAATGGATTCTGGAGCTGGATTCAGGAGCACAGGGATGGGGATGGAAGGCAGAAGGGACAGAGTCCTCCTGGGACATTGGCCAGGGAAGAAGAGGCTTGACCCTGGTGCTCCCTCAGCTGTCTCCTGCAGATGCCACCCATGGGCTGCAGTCCCTTGCTGGGCAATTGAAGGTCCTGGCTGCTCTTCCCCACAGGTGCCAGCTCTGCCTTCCTGCCCCCCAGCATGGGGCACAAGCTGTGGCAGTGCCCTTGGTGTGGGCAGGAGCAAGTGCAAGGCAGAGGCTTTCTGCAGCCCAGCCCAGGCAGTGCCTGTCCCCATCAGGCTCTCAGTGCTGGCAGCAGCCCCTGGCTGCAGACATCCACCCTGAGCCCCAGAGAGAGCCAGCCCTGAGCAGGGGCTGAGCTCAGCAGCCACAGCTCTGAGCACAACCTGCTCTGCTCCAGCCCCAAGCAGGACAAGTTTCCTCCCTACAACCTGAGGGTGTCCAAGGAGAACCCTGAGTGCTCCTTCCCTGCCAGGGACTTTGTGAGTCCTCCTGCACTGCTGCCCACCAGCCAGAATGCAAAAGCAACTTGGTGTCCTGGTTTTTGCAGGCAGTTCTGCTGCAAAGGTGCACATTTCAGTGAAGACACTTGCTCTGTTCCCAGAACTCTCAATTGCAGTCTCCTCAGAGACACAAAGTCGTTCTGACAAGTGTCCTATTTACCGCGAAATGAATGGGCTGCCGAGGAGAGGCCTCCCTGCCTTGCCCTCTGCTTTCTGTGAGTGTGGAAGAAAACCCTGGAGGAAAATTTGTTTCTCCTTAAATTGCAATGATCAATAGAATGAAGACTTCAAAGCACATCTTCAGTTCACATCCTGCTTCCAACCAGCCTGCCACACCAAACCAAGGGAATCCGCTCCGGGCACGGGCTGGGGCCCCTGGTCAGGAGCTGTGGAGAGATTTCAGCACCCAACAGACTCATAGGGCCATAGAAGGGGTTGGAAAGGGCCTGGAATGATTTGACTTAGAATCATAGAACTGGAAGGGACCTCAAGGCTCAGCCAGCTCCAACCCCCTGCCATGGCCAGGGACACCTCACACCACAGCAGGTTGCTCACAGCCACCTCCAGCCTGGCTGCAAACACCTCCAGGCAGGAGGCTTCCACCACCTCCCTGGGCAATCTGTGCCAGGCTCTCACCACCCTCCTGGGGAACAACTTCTTCCTCACAGCCAATCTCAATCTCCCTATTTCTAGTTCTGCTCCATCCCCCCCAGTCCTATCCCTCCCTGACACCCTCACAAGTCCCTCCCCAGCTTTCTTGGAGCCCCCTGCAGATCCTGGAAGGCCACAATGAGGTCTCCTGGGAGCCTTCTCTTCTCCAGCCTGCACAACCCCAGCTCCCTCAGTCTGTCCTCATAACATAGAAAATCACAGAATCAACAAGGTTGGAAAAGACCTCAGAGATCATCAAGGCCAACCTGTCACCCAAGACCTCATGTGCTCCAGCCCTCTGCTCCTCCTCTTGGCCCTTCTCTGGACACCTTCCAGCACCTCCAGATCCTTCCTGGCACAGAGGCTCCAGAACTGGCCCCAGAGCTCCAGCTGTGGTCTCAGCAGAGTGGAGCAGAGGGGCAGAATCCCCTCCCTGGCCCTGCTGCCTCTGCTTTTCTTGATGCAGCCCAGGATGTGATTTGCTTTCTGGGCTGCAAGTGCTCACTGCTGGCTCCTGTTGAGCTTCTCCTCCCCCAGCACCCCCAGGTCCTTTTCTCCAGAGCTGCTCTCCAGCCAGTCCCTGCCCAGCCTATAGCAGTGCTTGGGATTGCCCTGAGCCAGCTGCAGGACCTTGCCCTTGGTCTTGTTGAACCTCATGAGGTTGTCATGGGCTCAGCTCTGCAGCCTGTCCAGGTCCCTCTGGATGGATCCCTTCCCTCCAGCTGTCTGCTGCCCCACACAGCTTGGTGTCATCAGCAACCCTGC
This sequence comes from Melanerpes formicivorus, assembly GCF_026170545.1. Classification (NCBI taxonomy): domain Eukaryota; kingdom Metazoa; phylum Chordata; class Aves; order Piciformes; family Picidae; genus Melanerpes; species Melanerpes formicivorus. The sequence goes on from NW_027142433.1 coordinate 2,703,096, forward strand.
TGAGGGAGCACTCAGTGCCACTGTCCATGGTACCAACAGAGATGTTAAACAAGACTGGTCCAGTACTGATCCCTGAGGGCCTCCACTTGGACATGGACCATTGACAGCCACTCTGAGTGCGTCCCTCAAGCCAGTTCTGTATCACTGAATGCCTCTTCCATGGAACCCATCATGCACCAGCCTGGAGACCAGGATGTGGCACAGGACAGCGCCCAAGGCTTTGCTCAGCTCCAGGTCAGTGATGCCAGGTGAAGGACTTGATGATCCTGGGGGTCTTTTCCAACCCAAACAATTCTCTGTCTGTGATTCTATGATCACCCAATTCCAACTCCCTTGCCACGGGCAGGGACACCTCCTGCAAGGTCAGGCTGCTGAGAGCCTCATCCAGCCTGGTCTCAAACCCTGCTGCCCATTTCCCCACCCCCAGCTCCGTGCGAGTGGGGAATGAGTTTTGTCCTTTCTGTCTTAGCAGCTCTTGCTTTTGGTTAGTGACAGAAGTTTGGAGGGCTCTGCAGGATCTTGAAGTTGCTATGGTTATAAGCCAGCCATTCCTGGAGTCTCCTCAGTGCAGCTAGGGAAGAATAAAACCCAAGCAATTCCCCAAAGCAGGAGGTTTTCAGATGTTTCTTCTGCTGTCCGTGGGGAACGAAGGTGGCAAAGTAGGTTAGTGCCATCCTCTTTCTTCTGCTAATATAAACCTCATTTGCAGCCTGAAACTTTGCTAGTTAGAATGCATCCCAGGAGGGTTCCAGCTTAGAACTTTGGGGCTAATTTCTACAAGCATGTGCACTTTTCTCCCCCACCCCCCCCAGTTAAAGCTATCCAAGCATCCTCTTCTTTCTTTCCTTCCCTGGTTGTCTTCCTTCATCTTCACAGCCCTCTCTGGCTCCTTTTCTGCTGTAGACACAGCAGAAAGAACAATCTCACAGCATCCCAGCATGCTGGGGGTTGGAAGGGACCTCTGGAGGTCATCCACTCCAACCCCCCCTGCTGCAGCAGGGCACCCACAGCAGCTTGCCCAGCAGCACAATGCCCAGCTGGCTTTGGGAGCTCTCCACACAAGGAGACTCCACAACCTCTCTGGGCAGCCTGCTCCAGGCCTCCAGCACCCTCACACCAAACAAGTTTCTCCTCCTCTTCAGATGGAGACTCCTGGGTTCCAGTTTGTGCCCACTGCCCCTTGGCATCCTTGGAGCCTCTGCTGGACTCTCTCCAGTAGCTCCTTGTCCCTCTTGAACTGGGGAGCCCAGAAGTGTGCCCAGGATTGCAGATGTGGCCTCATAGGGCAGATGAGGGAGAGAAGAACCTTCCCTGGCCTGCTGGCCACACTCTTCTTCATGAACCCCAGAACACCATTGGCCCTCTTGGCCACAATGGCACACTGCTGGCTCATGGGCAGCTTGTTGTCCCCCAGCACTCACACATCCTTCTCCACAGAGCTGCTGCCCAGCAGCTCACCCCCTCATCTGTGCTGGTGCAGGGAGTTACTCCTGCCATGGTGAAGGACTCTACACTTGCTCTTGTTGAGCTCCATGAGGTTCCTCTCACCCCACTCTCCAGCCTGTCCAGGTCTGGCTGAATGGCAGCACAGCCTGATGGAGTGTCAACCACTTCTCCCAGTTTGGTATCACCAGCAAAGTGGTTGAAGGTCTGCTCTGTCCCCCCATCCAGGTCATGGATGGAGATGTTAAACAAGAGATGTTAAACAAGATTTAACACATGGAGAGGTTTAACATGGAGATGTTAAACAAGATTTAGCACATCCAAGTGCCAGCTTCTACACATTGGCCACAGCAACCCCAGGCAGTGCTACAGGCTGGGGTCAGAGTGGCTGAGAGCAGCCAGGCAGAAAGGGACCTGGGGGTAGTGGTGGACAGCAGCTGAACAGGAGCCAGCAGTGTGCCCAGGGGGCCAAGAAGGCCAAGGGCATCTTGGCCTGGATCAGGAAGAGTGTGGCCAGCAGGAGCAGGGAAGTCATTCTGCCCTGTGCTCAGCACTGCTTAGGCCACACCTTGAGTCCTGTGTCCAGTTCTGGGCCCCTTAGGTCAGGAAAGAGGTTGAGCTGCTGGAAGGTGTCCAGAGAAGGGCAACAAAGCTGGGGAGGGGTCTGGAGCACAGCCCTGGGAGGAGAGGCTGAGGGAGCTGGGGTTGCTTAGCCTGGAGAAGAGGAGGCTCAAGGGAGACCTTCTTGCTCTCTCCAATTGCCTGAAGGGAGGTTGTAGCCAGGTGGGGGTTGGTCTCTTCTCCCAGGCAAGCAGCACCAGAACAAGAGGACACAGTCTCAAGCTGTGCCAGGGGAGGTTCAGGCTGGAGGTGAGGAAGAAATTCTTTCCAGCAAGAGAGATTGGCCCTTGGGATGTGCTGCCCATGGAGATGGTGGAGTCCCCATCCCTGGAGGTGTTTAGGCAGAGCCTGGCTGAGGCACTTGGTGCCATGGTTGAGTTGATCAGATGGTGTTGGGTGATAAGTTGGACTTGATGAGCTCTGAGGTCTATTCCAACCTGGTTACTTCTGCAAGAGTGGAGCCAGCACTGCCCCCTGGGAAACACCACAAGCTACAGGCCTCCAACTAAATTCTGCACCACTGCTCACAGCCCTGTCACTGTCCACAACCATCATTACTAACACACCTCCGAGGGGTCCCTCTGCACCAGGCTGTGAAGCTCCTCCCTTGGCCCAGGAGATGCTGCACCCAGGTGTTGCCATCTTCCCTCTCCATCTGGAAAACCTCTGGGCCTCCATCCCTGCACCCCAGCCCAAGGCAGCAGGTAATTGGTGGCAGCAGGTAATGAAGAGTGACAATTTCATCTTTAAGCTATTTATCAGTGGGTGCTCTGCACATCAGGTGTCTCAGGAACATGACAACCCTTGTCAGCAAGAGATGAGAGCTCTGTGACAGGCTCTCAATTGCATTGCCTCTCCCAGCTCTTCCAGTGTTCACACCACCTTCAACCAGCTTCATTCCTCAGTCAGAATAAAGGGACCAAGCCCCAGTGAGAGCACAGCCAGACATCTCAGTTATTCTCCTCAGTCCTACCAACACACTTCCTGTTGCTCCTTTGGTGACTTCAGAATGTCTGGGTTCATCAAAAACATTAAATGGTCTGGGTTGGAAGGGACCTTAAAGATCATCTAGTTCCAAACCCTCTGCCATGGTTAGGGACCTTAAAGATCATCCAGCTCCAAACCCTCTGCCATGGGAAGGGACTTTAATGATTATCCAGTTCCAAACCCTCTGCCATGGTAAAGATCATCCAGTTCCAAACCCTCTGCCATGGGAAGTGACCTCAAAGATCATCCAGTTCCAAACCCTCTGCCATGGTAAAGATCATCCAGTTCCAAACCCTCTACCATGTGAAAGGACCTTAAAGATCATCTGGTTCCAAACCCTCTGCCATGGGCAGGGACACCTTCCCCTAGAGCAGGTTGCTCCAGGTCCCATCCAACCTCCAGGGAGGGGCAATCCACAGCCTCCCTGGGCAAGCTGTTCCAGTGCCTGCCCAGCCTCAGTGGAAAGCTGCAGTGGGATGGGAGAGGACCCAAGCACAGGAATCCTCTAAACCCTCGAGGGTTGGGAACTCTTCCCAGTGTCAGTGGATTTACTCAATTTACTCAGGAGGCTTAAACCTTCAACAAAGCAAAAACCCCCAACCAAACAAGAACAACAACAACAAAAAGCCCAACCCCAAGCAGCTCTCTTTTACCTCAGACATAAATCAGCTTTCCCAAGCCATATGGATGCTTTATTTTTGTCCCCAGCATGTTGCCATGCGACTTGGAGAGGCATCAGCTCCTTCTCAGTGATTGCCATGAAATCTCCATCCAGCTCTCTTCATTGTGTCGTTGTTAGGAGCTTTGAGTGACCTTCCATCCCTCTGCCCATATCCTGTGCAGTTCTCCACTTCCAAACAAGCAAGCCACAGCCTCTTGACCTTTCTTCCATGGTCCCTTCTCATCAGCAGTGCTCCTGAAGGACATGGAGGCAGACTGGTCCTTCTGGTGGCTATTAAACCTCGAGAGTGCTCTTCATTCTTCTTTTATTGGCATGCCAGCATCCTCCCACACAAACCAAAGAGACACTCAGAGGAGGGTGGGGGCGTGGGGTGGGTAGAAAAATTCAGTTTCTGAATGGTTTGGATCCAAGAAACAAAGAACAAAGTCCAAATCATTCAAACCTTGTGGGTATGACAGCAAGAGCTTTGGAAAATGAAGATAAGGGCTGGGGAGACACTGGGACAGGTTGCCCAGGGGGGTCGTGGATGTCCCCTCCCTGGAGGTGTTCAAGGCCAGGTGGGATGAGGCCTTGAGTGACCTGGGCTGGTGGGAGGTGTCCCTGCCCATGGCAGAGGGTTTGGAACTGGATGATCTTTACCATGGCAGAGGGTTTGGAACTGGATGATCTTTAAGGTCCCTTCCCATGGCAGAGGGCTTGGAACTGGATGATCTTTACCATGTCAGAGGGTATGGAACTGGATGATCTTTACCATGGCAGAGGGTTTGGAACTGGATGATCTTTAAGGTCCCTTCCCATGGCAGAGGGCTTGGAACTGGATGATTTTTGAAGTCCCTGCCCATGGCAGAGGGTTTGGAGCTGGATGATCTTTAAGGTCCCTGCCCATGGCAGAGGGTTTGGAACTGGATGATCTTTACCATGTCAGAGGGTATGGAACTGGATGATCTTTACCATGGCAGAGGGTTTGGAACTGGATGATCTTTAAGGTCCCTGCCCATGGCAGAAGGTTTGGAACTGGATGATCTTTGAGGTCCCTTCCCATGGCAGAGGGTTTGGAACTGGATGATCTTTAAGGTCCCTGCCCATGGCAGAGGGTTTGGAACTGGATGATCTTTAAGGTCCCTGCCCATGGCAGAGGGTTTGGAACTGGATGATCTTTACCATGGCAGAGGGTTTGGAACTGGATGATCTTTAAGGTCCCTGCCCATGGCAGAAGGTTTGGAACTGGATGATCTTTACCATGGCAGAGGGTTTGAAACTGGAAGATCTTTAAGGCCCCTTCCAACCCAACCCATTCAATGAATATGGATCTTCCTCTGCTCTGCACTTAACCACTTCACAGCCTCATCACAGAATCATAAAACTGCCTTGGTTCCTTTCCCAAGGATGGAGACCATCAGTGGGACAGGGCTGTGGATCACTGACTGCTGCTGTATGTCCCTCAGGCTGCTCCCTGTGCTTGCAGGACTGGCTGCCAGTTCCTTCAGTGTGTGGTAGCCCTGAGCTTGGCAGAGACACTGGGGTGGGTGTGTGTCAGAGCCACTTTGGGTAGAGTCCATCTCCTTGACCTACACAGCAGAGACACCAAAATGTGTTGACCTACAACATGTCAGCCCTGCAGGACTTCTGGAAAGTAAATTCAGTCACAGAATCCCAGCATGGTGAGGTTGGAAGGGACCTCAAGGATCAGCCAGCTCCAACCCCCCTGCCATGGGCAGGGACACCTCACACCACAGCAGGTTGCTCACAGCCACATCCAGCCAGGCCTTAAAGACCAGTTCAGGAAAGATGTTGAGCTGCTGGAAGGTGTCCAGAGAAGGGCAAGAAAGCTGGGGAGGGGTCTGGAGCACAGCCCTGGGAGGAGAGGCTGAGGGAGCTGGGGTTGCTTAGCCTGCAGAAGAGGAGGCTCAGGGGAGACCTTGCTGTGTACAACTCCCTGAAGGGAGGTTGTAGCCAGGTGGGGGTTGGCCTCTTCTCCCAGGCAAGCAGCAGCAGAACAAGAGGACACAGTCTCAAGCTGTGCCAGGGGAGGTTTAGGCTGGAGGTGAGGAAGAAATTCTTCCCAGCAAGAGAGATTGGCCATGGGGATGTGCTGCCCAGGGAGGTGGTGGAGTCCCCATCCCTGGAGGTGTTTAAGAGGGGACTGGCTGAGGCACTTTGTGCCATGGTTGAGTTGCTTAGATGGTGTTGGGTGAGAGGTTGGGCTCAGTGATCTCTGAGGTCTTTTCCAACCTGCTTAATCCTGTGTTCAGCATCACTGTGCTGTGCTGCTCCCCTCCAGCTCTGCCTGAACCTCCTTGAGCCGGACCATAAATATTCAGTACCGGAGATGTAAACAGCAGCTGCAGCAGCTCCGTGGTGAGGATTCATTTAGTGGGTGAAGGACCCAATCATCCATCTCCTGAGCAAACCTCCATCTGTAGCTTTTGAGGGGATGTTGAGGTGGGGTTTGTATTAACTGCAAAGCCACAACTCATTTCCAGAAGTGGTGTGGAAGATGTCTCTGTGCAAGCGCACGGCAAAGCCCAAATGGATTCAGGCCATTGAGGGATGGAAATATTTGAGTGATTTGAGGTTTCAGCTGAGCACATCCAGGAGAAAACAACTTGTCCTCAGCAGTTCTAAAGCTTCCATGCCTGGTGGTTAAATTCTTGAGAGCAATTAGGCTTTTTCTTTGTGCTTATTCTTCCTTCGGTTCCACTTCTCGCGTCTTCAGCCCGAGCTCCATAGTTCCTTATGCTTCAAGAGCAGCTCTTCACTTCAAGGGGAAATGCTGCTACGTCTCCATGTGAGACAAGTACCTCATCAGCTTCCTTCAGCACAGTTTACTGGAGAACAACCCTAAGTTTCTCCATTTATTTCCACCTAATGCCTTTGCAACTCCCCCAGAGCTCATCTTGCCCTCCACAGGCTGCTGGTGGCAGGAATCTTCACATTTACCCAGTAAACCTCTCATATTTAGATCAAGCTGTGCTTCACAGACCTGAGTCACACAGTCATGGCACCACAGAGCTCTGGAGATCACCCAGTCCAACCCCCCTGCTCAAGCAGGGCACCCACAGCAGCTTGCCCAGCAGCACAATGCCCAGCTGGCTTTGGAAGCTCTCCACACAAGGAGACTCCACAACCTCTCTGGGCAGCCTGCTCCAGGCCTCCAGCACCCTCACACCAAACAAGTTTCTCCTCCTGTTCAGGTGGAACCTCCTGGGTTCCAGTCTGTGCCCATTGCCTTTTGTCCTGTCCCTGGGCACCACTGAGCAGAGTCTGGCCCCATCCTCTTGCCCCCCACAGGTCCTTCAGCTCTTGCTGAGCATTGTTCAGCTCCCCTCTGGGGCTGCTCTTCTGCAGGCTCCACAGCCCCAGGGCTCTCAGCCTTTGCTCCTCACAGAGCTGCTCCAGGCCCCTCAGCATCTTTAGAGCCTCCTTCTGTAGCTGCCTGACCCTCTTGAACTGTGGAGCCCAGAACTGGACCCAGTGCTGCCGGTGTGGCCTCCCCAGCAGCACAGCCCACACCACCCACTCCTTTCCAGGCAGTTCATAACCTTGCCCATGTATTTCTCCATTCCCCCCTGCAGCTCTGTGCAGGATCTTCTGGAGCCAACATTTACTTGCAGGTTTATTTTTAACCTCCAGGCAGTTCAGTGTTTCCCCCACGTTAATCACCAGCAGCAGCATCTCCAAATCCTGCTGCACAGTCAAAGTTCAGCCCTTCTGATAATACTTTCCCCCTCTCAGGCATGACTCAGCCCATCACCACCTTGACCATAATCAGGGTGCTAATGGATTAGCAACGTGGTGAGAGCCAATTACTGGCAGATCAGGATTTTGATGCTTTGAAATATCAGAGGTCACAGAGAAAAAAACAGGGAATTAGCTCTGCTTTTACAACAAGGCTTTGATTGTCATCACATTTGGAGGAGTAATTAATTATCTGCAGGCACTAGAATCACAGAATTGTTTGGGTTGGAAAAGACCTCCAAGACCACCAAGCCCAACCATCAGCCCATGGGTGAGTTGTTTAGGTGGGTTGGATTGGTTGATGGGTTGGACATGATCATCTTGAAGGTCTCTTCCAACCTGGTCCATTCCATTCCATTCCATTCCATTCCATTCCATTCCATTCCATTCCATTCCATTCCATTCCATTCCATTCCATTCCATTCCATTCCATTCCATTCCATTCCATTCCATCCCATTCCATTCCATCCCATCCCATCCCATCCCATCCCATCAACCCAACCCAACACCACCACGGCCATCAAACCATGTCCTCAAGTGCCATGGCCACACATTTCTTGTACCCCTCCAGGGGTGGTGACTCCACCACCTCCCTGGGCAGCCTGTTCCAAAGCCTGACCACTTTCACAGTGAAGAAATTGTTTCTCATGTCCAACCTAAACCTCCCCTGGCACAATTTCAGGTCATTTCCTCCCCCTCTAGCACCAGATACTAGGCAGAAGAGACCAAACCCCTGCTGACTCCAACCTGCTGTCAGGGAGTTGTAGAGAGCCAGGAGGTCTCTCTTCAACCTCCTATTCTCCAGGCTAACCAACCCCAGTTCCCCCAGCTGCTGCTCACAAGAGGAGTTGTGGAGTCTCCTTGTCTGGAGAGATTAGACATTGGCACAGGTAGCTCAGGGAGGTGGTGGAAGCCTCCTGCCTGGAGGTATTTGCAGCCAGGCTGGATGTGGCTGTGAGCAACCTGCTGTGGTGTGAGGTGTCCCTGGCCATGGCAGGGGGGTTGGAGCTGGCTGAGCCTTGAGGTCCCTTCCAGCCCTGACAGTTCCATGACTCTATGACTCCAAACCCAGCTGGCCATAGTGATGCTGGGCAAGCTGCTGTGGGTGTCCTTGCCTTAGCAGCAGGGTTGGACTGGATGATCTCCAGAGGTCCCTTCCAAACGTGGCAGGCTGTGTTTCCAGCCCTGCTCCAGCTGTCCATGAGTCATCTTGGGCTTGAGTATCTCCCAACATCAGAGGCTGCACAGTTGGTTTGGGCAACATATTGCAGTCTCCTGTTGCCCCCACCATAAAAATATGCTTTCTGTGGCTGAACTCTCACCCTTGAGATACTCATCCAGAGGCACACAACAAACCAATGAGGGGAAAATCATAGAATCACAGAATGCTCTGGGTTGGAAAGGACCTCAAGGCTCAGCCAGTTCCAACCCCTCTGCCATGGGCAGGGACACCTCACACTGCAGCAGGTTGCTCACAGCAACATCCAGCCTGGACTTAAAGACCAGCTCAGGAAAGAGGTTGAGCTGCTGGAAGGTGTCCAGAGAAGGGCAAAAAAGCTGGGGAGGGGTCTGGAGCACAGCCCTGTGAGGAGAGGCTGAGGGAGCTGGGGCTGCTTAGCCTGCAGAAGAGGAGGCTCAGGGGAGACCTTCTTGCTCTCTCCAACTCCCTGAAGGGAGGTTGTAGCCAGGTGGGGGTTGGTCTCTTCTCCCAGGCAAGCAGCACCAGAACAAGAGGACACAGTCTCAAGCTGTGCCAGGGGAGGTTTGAGCTGGAGGTGAGGAAGAAATTCTTCCCAGCAAGAGAGATTGGCCATTGGGATGTGCTGCCCTGGGAGGTGGTGGAGTCCCCATCCCTGGAGGTGTTTAAGAGGGGACTGGCTGAGGCACTTGGTGCCATGGTTGAGTTGATCAGATGGTGTTGGGTGAGAGGTTGGCCTGGATGATCTCTGAGGTCTTTTCCAACCTGGTTAATCCTGTGTTCAGCATCACTGTGCTGTGCTGCTCCCCTCCAGCTCTGCCTGAACCTCCTTGAGCCGGACCATAAATAAATAAAGATCCTGCAGTTCCAGCCCCCTGCCCTGGGCAGGGACACCTCCCACCAGCCCAGCTTGCTCAAGGCCTCCTCCAGCCTGGCCTTGAACACCTCCAAGGAGCTCATGCACCCCCCCAGCAGGGATTTTCCCCGTGTGTTTCTCAGCCCTGTCTTTGAATGTCCTCAGTTGATGATTAATTTCCTGGCATTAGTTAAAAATAGATTCATTATTTGTTTTAACTCCTTTCAGCCCATCCTGGGACTGCTTTTAATTAACTACTAAACCACTTTCCCTCTACTGCTGAAGATTCCTGACGTCTGCAGCTCACCTTGAAGACAACCAGCACGCAGCAGACTGTTACAGGCAGGTGATACAAAGGCAGTAGGGTTTGGGCTGCTGGGCAGGGCTCAGGAAACTTGAGAGGCATCCAAGGCAGGGAGGTTGGAGAAGATGATCTGTGAGGTTCCAGCCAATCTAAACCATTCCATGCTCAGAACTCAGAATGCAGAATTAACCAGGTTGGAAAAGATCTCTGAGATCACTGAGTCCAACCTCTCACCCAACACCATCTGATCAACTCAACCATGGCACCAAGTGCCTCAGCCAGGCTCTTCCTAAACACCTCCAGGGATGGGGACTCCACCACCTCCCTGGGCAGCACATCCCAAGGGCCAATCTCTCTTGCTGGGAAGAATTTCTTCCTCACCTCCAGCCTAAACCTCCCCTGGCACAGCTTGAGACTGTGTCCTCTTGTTCTGGTGCTGTTTGCCTGGGAGAAGAGGCCAACCCCCACCTGGCTACAACCTCCCTTCAGGGAGTTGGAGAGAGCAAGAAGGTCTCCCCTGAGCCTCCTCTTCTGCAGGCTAATCAACCCCAGCTCCCTCAGCCTCTCCTCCCAGGGCTGTGCTCCAGACCCCTCCCCAGCCTCATTGCCCTTCTCTGGACACCTTCCAGCAGCTCAACATCTTTCCTGACCTGAGGAGCCCAGACCTGGACACAGGACTCAAGGTGTGGCCTAAGCAGTGCTGAGCACAGGGCAGAATGACTTCCCTGCTCCTGCTGGCCACACTCTTCCTGCTGCAGGCCAGGATGCCCTTGGCCTTCTTGGCCCCCTGGGCACACTGCTGGCTCCTGTTCAGCTGCTGTCCACCAGTACCCCCAGGTCCCTTTCTGCTTGGCTGCTCTCAGCCACTCTGCCCCCAGCCTGTAGCACTGCCTGGGGTCATGGTGTGGTGGCTGTGTCACCACATGGAAGCCCTGCACCTCAGAATCATGGTGTGGTGGCTGTGTCCCCTCCAAACCCAAAGCCTTCTGCTAGCTGTGGCAGATACCCACCAAAACAGCCCTCTGGGATATGTTTGCATGTCCAAGGGGGTGGTGGAGTCACCATGCCTGCAGGTCACCAGGAAATGTGTGGCCATGGCACTTGGGGCCATGGTTTAATGGCCAGGGGGATGCTGGCTTGATGGCTGGACTGGCTGATTTTATAGCTGATTCCAGCCCCTCAAAACATTCTCTGATTCTTCAGCTGCAGGCTGGCAAATTGTTGAAGTTAAAGACCATTTATCCCCCAGGAAGTGCAGAGATTATTCTCTGGGTCTTAGTCAAAAGGATACCAATCCTCCCTTTAGGAAATCCATAGCTCAAGCTCCATCCTCAGCCCAGGCACAAGATACAAATCTGGAAATTGGAGAGCTCTGAGAAACAAAGGAGAGCTCCTCAAAGGCCTGCCATGTGGTGCCTTCCAGAGCTCCCAGCTTGGGGGGAGGGGGGGAGGGAAGGAATGAAAGAGGAGGGAAATAAAGGATTATTTGGGTTTTGATTTCAGCCACCTCTGGCTCAGTGCTCTGTGTGTTAGTGGCAGACAGCTTCGGGTGATAGGCTCTGTGTGGATGCTCCTGGAGATTAATAGCCACATCAGACTAATCTAGGGAAAGTGAAGCTATTTCTTTGTACCTGGCAGAGAGAGAGGGTGTGGATCAATCCTGGGGGGAAAGCAGCTCAGAATCCTCTTCACAGACACATGCCAAAGAGGGAAGAGACCCACGGTGAATTGAGTCACAAAGGGGGTCCTGGGGTCTGGAGAAGAGAAGGCTCTGGGGACACCTTATGGCTACATTTCAACAACCTGAGGGGAGCAATTTCTGCCCTGGAAGGGTTGTCAAAGCTGAGCCAGGCTGCCCAGGGCAGTGGTGGAGTCCCCACCCCTGGAGGGGTTTCAAAGCCATGGAGATGCGGTGCTGAGGGAGGCGGTTTGGTGGTGACCTGGCAGCACTGGGCTCATGGTTGGACTGGATGAGTTTATAAAGATCTCTTCCAACCCAAACAATCCCATGGCTGTGTTCTGCAGAGCTCTACAGTCCTTTAAGAAGCTGCTCCCTGCTGTGTGCCAGCTGTAGCTGCACCACAGTGACCTCACTGCCACCTCCACGCTGGCAGCGCTGCCAGCTCCTGACTGCCTGAATGCACCTGGGGACAGCCAGCACCTGCAAGACATGGCACAGGTCCACATTGCCTGAGACACCCCATGCTCACCAGTTTGCTGCCTCCCTGGAGGTGTTCAAGGCCAGGCTGGATGAGGCCTTGAGCAGCCTGGGCTAGTGGGAGGTGTCCCTGCCCATGGCAGGGGAGGTGGAACTGGATGAGCTTGAAGGTCCCTTCCAACCCAAACCTCTGTGATCACATCATACAATCATAGAAGTGTTTAGGGTTGGAAGGGAGCTCAAGGCTCAGCCAGTCCCAACCCCCCTGCCATGGCCAGGGACACCTCACACCACAGCAGGTTGCTCACAGCCACCTCCAGCCTGGCTGCAAACACCTCCAGGCAGGAGGCTTCCACCACCTCCCTGGGCAACCTGTGCCAGGCTCTCACCACCCTCCTGGGGAACAACTTCTTCCTAACAGAGGCTCCAGAACTGGACCCAGAGCTCCAGCTGTGGTCTCAGCAGAGTGGGGCAGAGGGGCAGAATCCCCTCCCTGGCCCTGCTGGCTCTGCTTCTCTTGCTGCAGCCCAGGCTCTGCTTGGCTCTCTGGGCTGCAAGTGCTCACTGCTGGCTCCTGCTGAGCTTCTCCTCCCCCAGCACCCCCAGGACCTTCTCTTCAGGGCTGCTCTCCAGCCAGTCCCTGCCCAGCCTATAGCAGTGCTTGGAATTGCCCTGAGCCAGCTGCAGGACCTTGCCCTTGGTCTTGCTGCACCTCATGAGGTTGTCATGGGCTCAGCCCTGCAGCCTGTCCAGGTCCCTCTGGATGGATCCCTTCCCTGCAGCTGTCAGCTGCACCATGCTTCACCAGAGGTTTATCTTCAGAAAAGAATGGAATACAAAAGGTAGGAAAAGGTTTTGCTCCTGGTCAGCCAGGAATTCTTATCCTGGTGCCCTCCTAATGTATTGTCAGACAAATGCTGAGGCTGCTGGCAAGGCTTCCACTGCTCCACTCTGCTGAGACCCCTCCTGCAGTGCTGGGGACAGCTTTAGAGTCCTCAGCACAGACCTGGAGCTGTTGGAGCAGGGCCAGAGGAGGCCACAGCAGTGCTGGGAGGGCTGGAAGCCCTCTGCTGGGAGGCCAGGCTGAGAGAGTTGGGGTTGCTCAGCCTGGAGAGGAGAAGGCTCCAGGGAGAGCTGCTGGTGGCCTTGCAGTGCTTCAAGAGGCTGAGCAGAAAGCTGGGGACAGAGTTTTGAGCAGGGCCTGCTGTGACAGGACAAGAGGGGATGGTGTGAACCCAGAGATGGAGATTCAGACAGGAGAGAAGGGAGAAATGTTTGACAGTGAGGGTGATGAGGCTCTGGTTTTGGTTGCCCAGAGAGCTGGGAGCTGCCCCAGACCTGGCACCACTGCAGGTCAGGCTGTTTGGGGCCCTGAGCAGCCTGCTCTAGCTGCAGCTGTCCCTGCTGACTGCAAGGGGGGGGTTGGACTATGATGACCTTTAAAGGTCTCTTCAGCCCAAACCTTTCTGTGACTCCCAAAGGTTTCATTAATTAATTTCTCCTGAGCAGTTGGTATTTTCCAGTGTCCAAGCCCAGCCTTTCAGTGGGTTTTGGTGAATCATCCCTCAAAGCTTTATGGGTTTGGGTTTGGGGTTGTTCTTTTTCATCCCCCTCCCCCCCCCCCTTAGCTCCTGTTTGTGCAGAGCATCAATCATTCCCCTCCTTGACAGGGAAAAAAATGGTTTTGAAATCTGCCTTGCTTTATTGTTCTCCATTACATAAATGAAATGATTTATGGAGCGAGGAAAGGACAGAACAGAGGAGGAGGAATTGTCTGAGCGTCTTAGAACTTGTTTGCTTCATCCTCAGGTTTTTATTCTCCTGTTGGCTTTGGGGTTTGGTTTTTGGGTTTTGGGTTTGTTTCTTTTCCTTTTTGGTTTGCTTGTGTGTTGTTTTTTTCCCTCCTTGACTTGTGTTTGCACTCAGGAAGCATCTGCTGGGCTCTGCTTCAGAGCTGTTCCACCATAGAATCAACCAGGCTGGAAAAGACCTCAGGGATCATCAAGTCCAACCTATGACCTAATCCCTAACACCTCCTGACAACTCAATCATGGCTCCAAGTGCCACATCCAATCCCCTCTTAAACACCTCCAGGGATGGGGACTCCACCACCTCCCTGGGCAGCACATCCCAATGGCCAATCTCTCTTGCTGGGAAGAACTTTCTCCTCACCTCCAGCCTAAACCTCCCCTGGCACAGCTTGAGACTGTGTCCTCTTGTTCTGCTGCTGCTTGCCTGGGAGAAGAGACCAACCCCCACCTGGCTACAACCTCCCTGCAGGGAGTTGGAGAGAGCAAGAAGGTCTCCCCTGAGCCTCCTCTTCTCCAGGCTAAGCAACCCCAGCTCCCTCAGCCTCTCCTCCCAGGGCTGTGCTCCAGACCCCTCCCCAGCTTTCTTGCCCTTCTCTGGACAGATTCAAGACATGTTCAATATCACAAGATAAGTAAGATGTTAGAGTGCTCCTCAAGCTTGGGCAAGACCCAGTTTCTCCAAGCTTCAGCCTGCAGAAGAGCAGCCCCAGAGGGGAGCTGAGCAATGCTCAGCAAGAGCTGAAGGAGCTGTGGGGGGCAAGAGGCTGGGGCCAGACTCTGCTCAGTGGTGCCCAGGGACAGGAGAAAGGGCAATGTGCACAAACTGGAACCCAGGAGGTTCCACCTGAATAAGAGGAGAAACATCCTTGATGTGAGGGTGCTGGAGGCCTGGAGCAGGCTGCCCAGAGAGGTTGTGGAGTCTCCTTGTGTGGAGAGCTTCCAAAGCCAGCTGGGCATTGTGCTGCTGGGCAGGCTACTGTGGGTGCTCCTGGCTGTTTGCTCCCCATGAGCTGGGAGAGCTTCTCTTCAGGCTGGGCTTAGGGTGCAAGAGTAATCTCAGTGGGAGCAAGTCTTGCACTGTGGGCTTGTGCTTATGCCCTTGGGCTGGAATCAGAGGCATCAGTTCCTTCCCATGCCATGGACTTTGTTCCAGTCAAGCACAGAATCATAGAAGAGAATCAGAGAAACATTAAGGCTGGAGATGCTCTCTAAGACCATCGAGTGCCAACCCCACCACAGCCCCAAGGGCCATGGCCACAGGTTTCTGGAATACCTCCAGGGATGGGGACTCCACCACCTCCCTGGGCAGCCTGTGCCAGTCCCTGACCACTCCTGCAGCAGAGAAATTTGTCCTCCTCTCCAGCCTAGCCCTCCCCTGGCGCAGCTGGAGGCTGCTTCAATCTTTCATGGGGGTTGGATTGGCTGAGCTCCAGAGGTCCCTTCCACCTCTCACCAGGTTTGGATCCTGGCACTCTGTGAGGCAATGGAGCTGATGTGAAGAGCTTTTAGGAGCCTTCAGCCCCTTGTTTCTCAGAAGCCTGCAGCCTGGCTGCTGTGGCTCAGCAGGGAGGGTGACCAGGATCAGAGCAGGTGATGGGATCAGCACCGGCGCTTCTCCCCTTGCTGCGGAAGGTGGTGGCCTTGCCATGGAAACAGGGGCACCAGGCACACACATACACAAGTGCAAATGGATCAAAATTGTTGTTGCCATGGAGATGGGAGACAAATGATGCTCTGCACAGGTTCATTGATGGCGTTGTGTCAGACATGCAGGTGCCACCGGGGCTGCAGGGTGCTTCACCAGGGGCTGCTTCCAGCTCTCCTCACTAACAACCCAGACAAAGACTCGCAGAGGAGTCCTCCTGTGAGTACCTCTCATGCCTTTGGTTGTACTCAAGTGCCCCAACCAATGTTGTCCCTGATGCCAGCAGAGAGGCTGGGATAGGATAGGGGAGGATAGGATAGGATAGGATAGGATAGGATAGGATAGGATAGGATAGGATAGGATAGGATAGGATAGGATAGGATGGGATGGGATGGGATGGGATGGGATGGGATAGGGTAGGGTAGGGTAGGGTAGGGTAGGGTAGGGTAGGGTAGGGTAGGGTAGGGTAGAATAGAATAGAATAGAATAGAATAGAATAGAATAGAATAGAATAGAATAGAATAGAATAGAATAGAATAGAATAGAATAGAATAGAATTAACCAGGCTGAAAAATACTTCATGGATCACCAAGTCCAACCTCTCCCCCAGCACCATCTGATCAACTCAACCATGGCACCAAGTGCCTCAGCCAGGCTCTTCCTAAACACCTCCAGGGATGGGGACTCCACCACCTCCCTGGGCAGCACATCCCAATGGCCAATCTCTCTCTATGAAGAATTTCTTCAACACCTCCAATCTAAACCTCCCCTGGCACAGCTTGAGACTGTGTCCTCTTGTTCTGGTGCTGGGTGCCTGGGAGAAGAGCCCAACCCCCACCTGATGCTGTTCCTTATGCCATCTAAGTATAACACCAACTGTGGACACTCCATTCCCTTCATGGTGTTTTATTGAAGGACCTTCAGGTAGCAGGAACCCCCCAGGTGTCCATGCCTTGAAGAAACATCTTTGTGGTCCAGGGCACAGGGCTGGTGAGGAGCAGCTGAGGGAGCTGGGGTTGTTCAGCCTGGAGAAGAGGAGGCTGAGGGGAGAGCTTCTGGCTCTCTACAGCTCCCTGAAAGCAGGTGGGAGCCAGGGGGGGGTCAGGCAAGAGGAAATGGCTTTAAGTTGCTCCAGGAGAGGTTTAGGTTAGACATAAGGAGCAATTTCTTCCCTTTGAGGGTTGTCAAGGCCTGGCCCTGCTTGCCCAGGGCAGTGGTGGAATCTCCATCCTGGGAAGGGTTTCAGAGCCAGGGGGATGTGATGCTGAGGGCCATGGTTTAGTGGTGGCCTGGCAGTGCTGGGTTAATGCTGGGACTCCATGATCTTAACCAAACCAACACCAGGACCCTGTGACTTGCCTGTACCCTTGTGGAGCCCTGGTGTAGACTAATTCTGGGTAAGAAGAATCTCAGATGAAACTTAGCCACTTTTGGTGGCTGTTTAGTCATTCTGGGGCAGACAATGGCAGGGAAGGATCATTTATCTTCAGCTCCTCCTTGGAATAATCAGAGAAACAATTTTGCAGCTCTGTGTTCTCTGTTGCTTCTCCATTTGTGTTCCTTATTGCTGGCTAGGAGTTTCCATTCAGGGTGTGTGCAAGTGATTGCAGTCCTCCACGCAGTGTTTATGTGATGCAGTCAATATTTTATGATTCCTTTCTTCTGAAGTCTCTCTAACTGGCAGCACCTTGCAGAGAAATTGGATTTGCTGCTGTTGAACAGAAATCTCTGCACGTCTGAAAAGGGAGATGGAAGAAACAGAGGGGTGGGGGGGAAGCAGGGAAGTTGGCTTAGGACATCTGGAAGGAGAACAAAACTCTGCTGGCACCCCAAGAGCTGGGGCTGTCGACCTCTGTGTGAGCACAGCTCTGAAACAGAAGCCAGGAGTGGAAGTCAGAGGTGGATTTGCCAAGCGTGGCACAGGTGAGGCCACACCTCGAATCCTGGGCTCAGTGTTGGGCCCCTCATTCCAAGAAGCATCTTTCTAAGATCAAGCCTAAACCTCCCCCTGTGCAGCTGCAACTGTGTCCTCTTGTTCTGGTGCTGGGTGCCTGGGAGAAGAGGCCAACCCCCAGCTGGCTACAACCTCCCTGCAGGGAGTTGGAGAGAGCTGCTGGGGAGGGCTCAGGAAACCTGAGAGGCATCCATGGCAGGGAGGTTGGAGTAGATGATCTGTGAGGTTCCATCCAATCTAAGCCATTCCATGCTCAGAACACAGAATACAGAATTGACCAGCTTGGAAAAGACCTCAGAGATCATCAAGTCCAACCTCTCACCCAACACCATCTGATCAGCTAAACCATGGCACCAAGGGCCTCAGCCAGGCTCTTCCTAAACACCTCCAGGGATGGGGACTCCACCACCTCCCTGGGCAGCACATCCCCAGGGCCAATCTCTCTTGCTGGGAAGAATTTCCTCCTCACCTCCAGCCTAAACCTCCCCTGGCACAGCTTGAGACTGTGTCCTCTTGTTCTGCTACTGCCTGCCTGGGAGAAGAGACCAACCCCCACCTGGCTACAACCTCCCTTCAGGGAGCTGGAGAGAGCAAGAAGGTCTCCCCTGAGCCTCCTCTTCTCCAGGCTAAGCAACCCCAGCTCCCTCAGCCTCTCCTCCCAGGGCTGTGCTCCAGACCCCTCCCCAGCTTTCTTGCCCTTCTCTGGACACCTTCCAGCAGCTCAACCTCTTTCCTGAACTGAGCCCAGAACTGGACACAGGACTCAAGGTGCGGCCTGAGCAGTGCTGAGCACAGGGCAGAATGACTTCCCTGCTCCTGCTGGCCACACTCTTCCTGCTGCAGGCCAGGATGCCCTTGGCCTTCTTGGCCCCCTGGGCACACTGCTGGCTCCTGTTTAGCTGCTGTCAGCCAGCAGTGTGCAACCCTCATGCATGAGCTTGAAATACAAATTCCACTCCCAGACTTGTCAAGATAGGGAGAGGAACAGAGAGACAAAATCCTGTTCTGGAAGAAATGAACAAAGGAAAACAAAGCTGAAGGTCACAGCTAAATATACCAGAGAGAAAAGCAGAGAGCAGCTCCAAGAGGTATCGAGTAGCTGGTGAGATGAGAGGAAGGCAACTGTCCCTGACCTCTTCTACTAATGCTGTGAGGATGCAAACACATTTGCACTTGCTAAGTGCTAGGTCCTGCATCTGGGTTGTGGCAATCCCAAGCACAAATCCAGTGCTTGGGTGGGTGAGGAGTGGCTCCAGAGTGGCCTGAAGGAGAAGGACTTGGGGTGTCAGCTGATGAGAAACTCAGCATCAGCTGGCTGCTGGCAGCCCAGGAGGCTGAATTGAAAGCAGTGTCAGCAGCAGGAGGAGGGAGGTGATTCTGCCCCTCTGCTGTGCTCTGGGGAGAGCCAACCTAGAGCAATGCATCCAGGTCTGGTGTGTGCTGTGCTCTGGGGAGAGCCAGCCTGGAGCAATGCATCCAGGTCTGGTGTGTGCTGTGCTCTGGGGAGAGCCAGCCTGGAGCAATGCATCCAGGTCTGGTGTGTGCTGTGCTCTGGTGAGAGCCAGCCTGGAGCAGTGCATCCAGGTCTGGTGTGTGCTGTGCTCTGGTGAGAGCCAACCTAGAGCAGTGCATCCAGGTCTGGTGTGTGCTGTGCTCTGGGGAGAGCCAGCCTGGAGCAGTGCATCCAGGTCTGGTGTCCCCAGCACAAGAAGGAGATGGAACTGCTGGAGCAGAGCCAGAGGAGGCCACAAAGATGATCAGAGGGCTTGAGCATCTCCCCTATGGGGACAAGCTGAGAGAGCTGGGGATGTGCTGCCTGGAGAAAAGAAGGCTGCAGGAAGACTTTAGAATAGCCTTCCAATACCTGGAGGAGGCTACAGGAGAGCTGGGGAGGGACTTTTAACAAGGGCTTGTAGTGACAGGGCAAGGGGCAGTGGCTTTCAGATGGAAGAGGGGAGATTGAGACTGGAGATTAGGAAGAAATTGTTCCCAGTGAAGGTGGGGAGGCACTGGAACAGATTGCCCAGGGAAGTGGGGGATGCTCCCTGCCTGGAGGTGTTCAAGGCCAGGCTGGATGAGGGCTTGAGCATCCTGGGCTGGTGGAAGGTGTCCCTGCCCACGGCATGGGGGTTGGAACGGGGTGACCTTTCAGGTCCCTTCCACACCAGCCCCTTCTAGGATTGTATGGAGATGAATAGGGGAGGAAGAAAGTGCCGGTTAGCAACTGGGCACTTGAGATAAATGTCACATGGGCGAGTGCCTGGCACTCATGTGCTGCCATGGATTGTTCTGACAGGTCCCAGTGGGGGACAAAGAGCAGGAGCTTTGCCTTTGGTGGTGCTGCAGAGCTGCGGCCGCCGGGGCTGAGCCCAGCAATCCTCCTTGCGCCTCCCTGGGTCTCCGTGGAGATTCCCAACTGGAAGCTGCACTTGTTTATCTCTGAGCCCTTTGCTCTGCAGGGTCCCAGCATTTGCATTGCAGACTTGGCTGAGGGAGAGGACTGGGGGAAAAAAAAGCAGCCTCAGGCTAAATGTTGCCATTATCTCTGGCTTTGGGGGGTGGTTATCAGCATCGGTGGGAGCCAGGCTGCCGCTCGAAGATAAAAGGGGGGGAACTGCAGACTGCTCCAGCAAAGTGTGTCCAGAGGAACAAAAAGCCAAGGAGGACAAAATAGTTGGAGAGGAATAAAAAGACAACAAGAAACCAATCAAAAAAAAAAACCCCACAAAACACTAGAGGAACTGCCCTGAAACAATGCTTCAAAGTGAGGGATGTCCACTTGTAATCGAGGGAAGGAACCTCCTGGTGTCTCCCAGTCTGTGTCAGCCTCACACTGCTTCTTGTCACAGAGCTGTTTGGGTTGGAAAAGGCTTCCAAGATCAGAGAGTCCAACCATCATGGAATCATAGAATTGTTTAGGGTTGGAAGGGACCTCAAGGCTCAGCCAGTCCCAACCACCATGCCCATGGCAGGGACACCTCACACTACAGCAGGTTGCTCACAGCCACATCCAGCCTGGATGTTCATCATCAACCTAAAACCACCACAGCCATCAAACCATGTCCTCAAAAGGCATGAATCATGGAATGGATTGGATGTTCATCATCAACCTAAGGCCACCACAGCCATCAAACCATGTCCTCCAATGGCATGAATCATGGAATGGATTGGATGTTCAATATCAACCTAAGGTCACCACAGCCATCAAACCATGTCCTCAAAAGGCATGAATCATGGAATGGATTGGATGTTCATCATCAACCTAAGGCCACCACAGCCATCAAACCATGTCCTCCAATGGCATGAATCATGGAATGGATTGGATGTTCATCATCAACCTAAGACCACCACAGCCATCAAACCATGTCCTCAAAAGGCATGAATCATGGAATGGATTGGATGTTCATCATCAACCTAAGGCCACCACAACCATCAAACCATGTCCTCTAAATGGCATGAATCATGGAATGGATTGGATGTTCAATATCAACCTAAAACCACCACAGCCATCAAACCATGTCCTCTAAATGGCATGAATCATGGAATGGATTGGGCTGGAAGGGACCTTAAATATAATCCAGTTCCAACCCCTTCTGCTCCTAATTTCAACCACACCTCTCACCAGCCCAGGTTGCTCAAGGCCTCATCCAACCTGGCCTTGAACACCTTCAGAGAGGGGGCAGCCACAGCCTCCCTGGGCAACCTGTTCCAGGGTCTCATCACCTTCACTGGAAAAAATTTCTTCCTCATCTGGAATCTAAATTTCTCTTATTCCAGCTCAAAACCATTGCTCCTCATCCTTCACAATACAGAATACAGGATTAACCAGGTTAGAAAAGACCTCAGAGATCACTGAATCCACCCTCTCACCCAACCCCATCTAATCAACTCAACCATGGCACCAAGTGCCTCAGCCAGGCTCTTCCTAAACACCTCCAGGGATGGGGACTCCACCACCTCCCTGGGCAGCACGTTCCAATTTCTTCCTCACCTCCAGCCTAAACCTCCCCTGGCACAGCTTGAGACTGTGTCCTCTTGTTGTGGTGCTGCTTGCCTGGGAGAAGAGACCAACCCCCACCTGGCTCCAACCTCCCTTCAGGGAGTTGCAGAGAGCAAGAAGGTCTCCCCTGAGCCTCCTCTTCTGCAGGCTAAGCAACCCCAGCTCCCTCAGCCTCTCCTCCCAGGGCTGTGCTCCAGACCCCTCCCCAGCTTTCTTGCCCTTCTCTGAACACCTTCCAGCAGCTCAACCTCTTTCCTAACCTGAGGAGCCCAGAACTGGACACAGGACTCAAGGTGTAGCCTGAGCAGTGCTGAGCACAGGGCAGAATGACTTCCCTGCTCCTGCTGGCCACACTGTTCCTGCTGCAGGCCAGGATGCCCTTGGCCTTCTTGGCCCCCTGGGCACACTGCTGGCTCATGTTCAGCCTAGTATTGCCCAGTACCCCCAGGTTCCTCTCTGCCTGGCTGCTCTCAGCCACTCTGACCCCGGCCTGGAAGCCCACCTTTGTTTCCTCATTGCTCCTCACTGTGTTGCATAAAATCTTCACCCTAGTGCAGGTATGGTCTCTTCTCTCTGCTGTCAGTGACAGAAGGAGAGGAAATGGGCTGAGATTGTGCCAGGGCAGTGTTAGGTTGGACATGAGGAACAATTTCTTTCCTTCAAGAGCGGTCAGGTACTGGAACAGGCTGCCCAGGGAGGCAAACTCTCTTCCTGCCTGGAGGTGGGACAGCTCTTCATCACAAGAGGCATATCCTGCTAACAGGACACCTGAAGGAACCTGCATGCTTTGCTGACTCCACCACACAGCTCAGCCACTGCTCCCTCCACGGGCAGCAGCCAGCTGGAACTGCTGGCAGCTGCCCCCAAGGTTCACTACTGACACTTTCAGACGGTATGAAGGTAACAGCAGCACTGTCTAGTGGGGGTCAGATATGTTAGCACCTTCCCCCTGGGCCAGAGGAGGTTTAGGCTGGACACGAGGAACAATTCCTTCCCTGCAAGAGTGGTCTGGTGTTGGAACAGGCTGCCCAGGGAGGTGGTGGAGTCTCCATCCCTGGAGCTGTTTGAGAAGAGCCTGGCTGAGGCAGTTGGTGCCATGGTTGAGTTGCTTAGCTGGTGTTGGGTGGTAGGTCGGATTTGATGATCTCCAAGGTCTCTTCCAACCTGGTTAATTCTGTATTCTGTAGTCAAGCTGCTTCTCAAAGGCCTAAATTTAGTGCTTGCTGAACAGATTCCCAAACCTTGGGAGAATATTTTTAGATGTGATAGGTTCCTGGCAAGGCCCAAAAAATGCTGGCACAGTGTGTGCTATCTTCTGGGTGCTGCTTGGTCTTAGCAAGGAGGGCTGGAAGGAACAAATGTAAGGCAAAGGACCCCTTGGCCCTCTAAATGTCACTAGGCAGAGCTGCAGCTTCAGAGCAGGGTGCTGTAAGTCCATGCCAAGGTGATCCCAGACCACTGCTTCCACTGGATGAGCCTTGGGGAACTGGGAGCAGTGTGTGGTTGGAAGAGACAGGAGCACAGCTCAGAGCAGCAGGGGGAACTGTTCACCTGCACATTGCACACCCTGAGAAAGCAATTGGCAGATGGAGCCAGGGATGTTCTGCAGGTCTTTGCCAGGATCATCCCAAACCTGCCTGCAGATCAGCCCTGAACAGGGGGGGAATGGATCCAGAAAGTGGGAATGGGTAGAGGAGCTGGTGTCCTTCAGCCTCTGCTCAGGACCTATGGAAATGTGTGTTCCAGAACCCCAGCATGCTGGGGGTTGGAAATGACCTCTGGAGATCACCCAGTCCAACCTCCTGCTCCAGCAGGGCACCCACAGCAGCTTGCCCAGCAGCACAATGCCCAGCTGGCTTTGGAAGCTCTCCACACAAGGAGACTCCACAACCTCTCTGGGCAGCCTGCTCCAGGCCTCCAGCACCCTCACACCAAACAAGTTTCTCCTCCTCTTCAGGTGGAACCTCCTGGGCTCCAGTTTGTGCCCACTGCCCCTTGTCCTGTCCCTGAGCACCACTGAGCAGAGTCTGGCCCCAGCCTCTTGTCCCCCATAGGTCCTTCAGCTCTTGCTGAGCATTGCTCAGCTCCCCTCTGGGGCTGCTCTTCTGCAGGCTCCCCAGCCCCAGGGCTCTCAGCTTTTTCTTCTCACAGAGCTCCTCCAGGCCCCTCAGCATCTTTGGAGCCCTGTTCTGAGGAGTTTTCCTCTCCCTTTAGGAAGATCTCTGCAGCTGCAGTGCAGATAAATCATTTGGCCACAGGCACTGTGAGAGAGGCTTCATTTTTTTTTCTCCTCTTTTCTTTTGTCCCTCCTGGTTTGTGCCTCTGCTATCTAAGCAGCCATGTGAGGGAGAGCTGTGGGGTTTGTATTCTCTCTCTAATGCAGAAACTGTAACTTAGCCAAGAAGGCCACCAGCATCCTGGCTTGGATCAGCAATATTGTGGCCAGCAGGACCAGGGCAGAGCTTTCCCTCCCTGTACTGGCCCCACCTCAAATCCTGGGTTCAGTACACCCCAAGAAGGACCTGGAGGAGCTGGAGCAGGTCCAGAGAAGGGCAACAAAGCTGGAGAAGGGTCTGGAGAACAGGGCTGGGGAGGAGCAGCTGAGGGAGCTGGGGGTGTTCAGCCAGGAGAAGAGGAGGCTGAGGAGAGACCTTCTGGCTCTCTACAGCTGCCTGAAAGGAGGCTGGATCCAGGTGGGGTTGGGCTCTTCTGCCAAGGAACAAATGATAGGACAAGGGGAAATGGCCTCAAGTTGCCCTAGGGGAGGGTTAGGTTGGACATGAGGAACAATTTCTTCCCCTTGAGGGTTGTCAAGTCCTGGCCCAGGCTGCCCAGGGCAGTGGTGCAGTCCCCATCCCTGGAGGGGTTTCAGAGCCATGGGGATGTGGTGCTGAGGGCTGTGGCTCAGCAGTGCCCTGGCAGTGCTGGGGTAATGATTGGACTTGGTGATCTTCAAGGTCTCTTCCCACTAAAACATTCTGGGCTTCCATATTGAGCAGAGCTTGGCTGTGCAGACACTTGCCCAGGTGCTGCTGTGATTCCTGGGTTAGCTGAGAGAGTCTCACCACGCTCTGAGATCCCCAGGAGCCTTGCTTGAGCTGGAGAGCAGAAGCACATCCGTGCCGCTGCACGGCTGCAGGCAGCGCCTGAGCCTCCTCTCCCCTCCCAGGCAGGTGTCAACTCAAATGTCAAGTGCTGATAACTCAAATTACAGCAAGGACCAGCCTCCTATCATCTCATGTGACAGATGCTTCATCTGAGTGCCACAAATAGGTGACATTTGGAGAGACTCTTCCATGGGAGGCCCAAAGATGCTGCCGAGAGCGATGCTCAGGCTTTCTGTGCAGTGTTCCGTGGCCCCAGCGCAGGCTGTGATGCACTGTGTGGGCTACCAAAGGTACAGCTGCTGGGGGAAGTCCAACATCAGGATCTTCAGATCCTCTCCCCACCCCACACAGTTTTACTACTATGCTGGCTGCCTCCATTCCCTGGGGAGCTGCAGCTCATCAAACCAGGCTCATTTGGGATGCAGCTGCTCCACATCTCCTGGGGTCTCACAGATCTCAGCGTGCAGCCTCATTCCCCCCATGGCTGCCTTAAGCTCCTGCTAGTGCAGCACCCATGCTGATGAGGATGATGTTCTTCACCCCCACAACTGCCACTGTATGCTCTTTGCTCCTCCCTGGTCACCATGTTCCACCCCACAGGCAGCTGCAGATCAGTGTCAGGTGAGGCAGCTCTCGAGTGGGTGAGTTTCTGCAGCGGTGACAGAGGCTTTTGACATCAAAGTGGCTTTGGGAGAGCTGGGAATGCATTATTAGCATTTCTAGAGTATTACTCTGTTCTTCTCCTAGAGCACAGGGCTGGTGAGGAGCAGCTGAGGGACTGGGGTTGTTCAGCCTGGAGAAAAGGAGACTGGGGAGAGACCTTCTGGCTCTCCACATCTCCCTGAAAGGAGGTTGGAGCCAGGTGGGGGTTGGTCTCTTCTCCCAATGTACAAGCAACAAGATGAGAGGACATGGCCACAAGTTGCACCAGGGGAGGTTTAGGCTGGGCAGGAAGAATGATTTCTTCCCCTGAAGGCTTGTCAAGGCCTGGCCCAGGCTTGCCCAGGGCAGTGGTGCAGTCCCCACCCCTGGCAGGGTTTCAAAGCTGTGGAGGTGTGGTGCTGAGGGACATGGTTTAGTGGCCACCTGGCAGTTAATGCTTGGACTTGATGATCTTACAGGTCTTTTCCAACCCAAATGATTCCATAGTCTCCCCACTGCCTCCCAGAACTGTCTTGTTATGACTTCATAGCATCATAGAGCCCAAGAATGGTTTGGCTTGAAGAGACCTTTCAAGGTCCTCTAGTCCAGCCCTGCTGCAGTCAGCAGGGAGAGCTGCAGCTAGAGCAGGTTGCTCAGAGCCCCAACCAACCTGACCTGCAATGGTTCCAGGGATGGGGCAGCTCCCACCTCTCTGGACAACATGGACCAGGCTCTCACCACCCTCAGTGTCAAACATTTTCCCTTCTTTCTAGTCTGAATTTCTCTCTTTAAGTTCAAACCATCCCCCCTTGGCCTGTCTTGACAGGACCTGCTCAAAACTCTGTCCCCAGCTTTCTGCTCAGCCTCTTCAAATACTGAAAGGCCACCAGAAGGTCTCCCTGGAGCCTTCTCTTCTCCAGGCTGAACAGCCCTGACTCTCAGGGATGCTGAACAATGAGGAAAGGTTTTGTGTCCCTTTTGTATCTCCAGATTCCACTGTACAGAAGAGCAATTAATTGACAGAGTTCATTTTGTTCCATCCCCACTCCCTGCTCCAGCTTACCAGGAGCTGGGTGGTGAAATCAGATCTCAGGACTAACAGAATCCAGAATCCAGAATTAACCAGGTTGGAAAAGACCTCAGAGATCATCAAGTCCAACTTCTCACCCAACACCATCTGATCAGCTAAACCATGGCACCAAGTGCCTCAGCCAGGCTCTTCCTAAACACCTCCAGGGATGGGGACTCCACCACCTCCCTGGGCAGCACATCCCAAGGGCCAATCTCTCTTGCTGGGAAGAATTTCTTCCTCACCTCCAGCCTAAACCTCCCCTGGTGCAGCTTGAGATTGTGTCCTCTTGTTGTGCTGCTTGCCTGGGAGAAGAGACCAACCCCCACCTGGCTACAACCTCCCTTCAGGGAGTTGGAGAGAGCAAGAAGGTCTCCCCTGAGCCTCCTCTTCTGCAGGCTAAGCAACCCCAGCTCCCTCAGCCTCTCCTCCCAGGGCTGTGCTCCAGACCCCTCCCCAGCTTTCTTGCCCTTCTCTGGACACCTTCCAGCAGCTCAACATCTTTCCTGAACTGAGGGGCCCAGAACTGGACACAGGACTCAAGCTGTGGCCTAAGCAGTGCTGAGCACAGGGCAGAATGACTTCCCTGCTCCTGCTGGCCACACTCTTCCTGCTGCAGGCCAGGATGCCCTTGGCCTTCTTGGCCCCCTGGGCGCACTGCTGGCTCCTGTTCAGCTGCTGTCCACCAGTACTCCCAGGTCCCTCTCTGCCTGGCTGCTCTCAGCCACTCTGTCCCCAGCCTGTAACCTTGCACCCAGGCTGATGTCCAAGGCAGGAGGGTGAGCTTTTCCCTCCTTTTCCCCCCCTGTTTTTTCCTCCTTTTCTTTCCCCTGTCATGGCCATTTTCATGGGTTTGGGTTTGAATTCAGCTGACTTGTGCTGCCCAGACTTCTTGTTGCACCTTTTGAATTTCTATGTACTCTTAAAGCAAAACAATTGAAGAGAAAAAGGTCAGGATGGCTTCAAATGCCACCATCACCATATATATTGCATCTCCTCTCAGGCTCAGCCTTTTCAGGGGTCCCTTCAGCGAGTCCTCTGGGGACCTGCAGCCTCATTCCACCAACAGCCCTGCTGGAGAATTCTTTCCTGCCTGCTATTAAAGAGCAGTGTGCAGAAATCTACACCTGGAAGTCGTTCTCTGTCTTGCAGTGCACAGCAGACTTCTTACAGCCCAGCTGGCAGCTCTGTGACCAGCAGATCAACAAAGCTTCCCCTCCCCCTCTACTCTGCCCTAGGGAGGCTACAGTGGGAGTCCTGTGTCCAGTTCTGGGCTCTCCAGTTCAAGAGGGACAGGGAACTGCTGGAGAGAGTCCAGGAGAAGCCCCAAAGATGCTGAGGGGCCTGGAGCAGCTCTGTGAGGAGAAAAGGCTGAGAGCCCTGGGGATGAGAGCCTGCAGAAGAGGCAGTGCAGTGTACAGGGGCAGAATGACCTCCCTGCTCCTGCTGGCCACACTGTTCCTGATGCAGACCAGGATGCCATTGACCTTCTTGGCCACCTGGGCACACTGCAGGCTCATGTTCAGCCTACCATCAACCAGCACCCCCAGGTCCCTCTCTGCCTGGCTGCTCTCAGCCACTCTGACCCCAGCCTGTAGCACTGCATGGGGTTGCTGTGGCCAATGTGCAGCACCTGGCACTTGGATGTGTTCAATCTCCTGCCCTTGGACTCTGCCCATCTGCCCAGCCTGTCCAGGTCCCTCTGCAGAGCCTCTCTACCCTCCAGCAGATCAACTCCTGCCCCCAGCTTGGTGTCATCCCCAAATTTACTGCTGATGGACTCAATGCCCTCATCCAGATCATCAATGAAGATGTTAAAGAGCACAGGGCCCAGCCCTGATCCCTGGGGCACACCACTGGTGCCTGGCTGCCAGCTGGCTGTGGCACCATTCACCACCACTCTCTGGGCTCAGCCTCCAGCCAGTTCCTAACCCAGCTCAGAGTTGCTGCTGTCCAAGCCAGGGGCTGACAGCTTGGCCAGGAGTTAGCTCTGGGGGATGGTGTCAAAGGCCTTGCTGAGGTCCAGGCAGACCACATCCCCAGCCTGCCCCACAGCCCCCAGGCAGTCACCTGGGCATGGTTTGGTTTGGTTTGGTTGGGCCTGACCAACCTGGTTGCCTTCTATGAGCAGGTGACAAAATTAATAGCTGAGGGGAGAGCAACTGATGTCATTTACCTGGGCCTGAGCAAAGCCTTCGACACTGTCCCACACCACATCCTGGTCTCCAGGCTGGTGACACATGGGTGTGATGGGTGACCACTAGATGGATAAGGAACTGGCTTGATGGCTGCACCCAAAGAGTGGCTGTCAATGGCTCCATGTCCCAGGGGAGGCCAGGGACAAGCAGAGTCCCTCAGGGATCAGCCCTGGGCCCAGGCTTGTTCAACATCTTTGTGGGTGCCATGGACAGTGGCATTGAGTGCACCCTCAGCAAGTTTGCTGATGACACCAAGCTGAGTGGTGCAGCAGACAGCTGGAGGGAAGGGATCCATCCAGAGGGACCTTGACAGGCTGCAGAGGTGGGCACAAGCCAACCTCAGGAGGTTCAACAAGACCAAGAGCAGGGTCCTGCAGCTGGGTGGAGGCAATCCCAGGCACAAATCCAGGCTGGGCAGGGACTGGCTGGAAAGCAGCCCTGAGGAGAGAGCCTTGGGGGTGCTGGGGGAGGAGAAGCTCACCAGGAGCTCTCAGTGTGCACTTGCAGCCCAGAAAGCCAACCAGAGCCTGGGCTGCATCAGGAGAAGTGTGGCCAGCAGGGCAAGGGAGGTGATTCTCCCCCTCTGCTCAGCTCTGGGGAGACCCCACCTGGAGTACTGTGTCCAGTTCTGGAGCCCCTATGACAAGAGGGATGTGGAGGTGCTGGAAGGTGTCCAGAGAAGGGCCAGGAGGATGAGCAGAGGGCTGGAGCACCTCTCCTGTGAGGACAGACTGAAGGAGTTGGGGCTGTTCAGTCTGGAGAAGAGAAGGCTCCCAGGAGACCTCATTGTGGCCTTCCAGGATCTGAAGGGGGCTCCAGGAAGGCTGGGGAGGGACTTCTCAGGATCTCAGGCAGTGATAGGACTAGGGGGAATGGAATGAAGCTGGAGGTGGGGAGATTCAGGCTGGAGGGGAGGAGGAAGTTCTTCCCCATGAGAGTGGTGAAGCCCTGGAATGGGTTGCGCAGGGAGGTGGTTGGGGCCCTGTCCCTGGAGGTGTTTAAGCCCAGGCTGGATGAGGCTCTGGCCAGGCTGATCTAGTGTGGGGTGTCCCTGCCCATGGCAGGGGGGTTGGAGCTGGCTGATCCTCGTGCTCCCTTCCAACCCTGACTGATCCTACGACCCTATGATCTTGTTGTGGCTGCTGCTGCTGCTTTCCCCCTTCCAAGAGATCAGAAACCCCCCCCTCAGGAACAATACAGCCAAAAATGTTTTATTTGGGCAATACAAATACAATCAAATCAAAAATATCACAGATTTTCATACATTAGTAAGAAGTTTACTGTACACTCCAACAGTGGCCATTTTTTTGTCTGGTTTTTGTGTGTTTTTTTACAGCTAACAAAGCTTTTATTATTATTCTTTTACTTTAAATGTTCTTTTCTTTGAACCTTTTATTAAAATGTCCTTTTTTTTTTGGTTGTGTTTTTTTTTGGGGGGGGTTTGGAGGTTGGGGCTTTTTTTTTAGGGGGGGGTGGGGTGGGGTGGGGTGTTTTTTTGTTAGTTTTTCTCTTCTTTTTTTTTTTTTTTCCTCTCACATAAAATATACACTTTGCACTGACTGTATTTTACATAGGACACCTTCCCTCTGGGGGAAGGAACAGCTCACAAACAATGCACAACAGAGGCCATCTTCTCTAAACCCATACAGAAAAGAGTTACATCGAAGCGAGAAACACTTGGTAGGTCCTGCTAAGGCTGCAGCCCTCCCACCTCCAGAGCCTGTGGCTGCTAACATCACTCCATGCATCCTAAAAAACAAACCAAACCAAAACAAACCCAAAACGAATGCTCTAGGTGGTTTGGAGGTTGGGCTTGGCTGGGGTTTGAGCCTCTGAGCCTGGTTTGCCACGGGGAGGGCTTTGGGGAGGCATTAGGTGGCGGGTTTGTGGTCCTGGCGCCCTGGCTCATCCCTGGGGGTTCTTGTCTGCAATGAAAAGCCCTCTGAGTGATGGGCTTTGGTAGGGCAGCACCAGGGCTGAGGGGTTGGTAACAGCAGGGCTGGGGGGTTGATAACGCCATGGCTGATCATCTGGTGATGGGTTGATACCACCAGGGCTGATGGGTTGATACCACCAGGGCTGGGGGGTTGATAACACCATGGTTGATGGGTTGATACCACCAGGGCTGGTAGTTTGATAACACCATGGCTGATCATCTGGTAACACCATGGTTGATGGGTTGATACCACCAGGGCTGGTGGGCTGATAAAACACCAGGGCTGGTGGGTTGATAACACCAGGGCTGGTAGTTTGATAACACCAAGGCTGATGGGTTGATACCACCAGGGCTGGTGGGCTGATAACACTAGGGCTGGTAGTTTGATAACACCAGGACTGACGAGTTGATACCACCAGGGTTGGTAGTTTGATAACACCATGACTGATCATCTGGTAACACCATGGCTGACCTACTGGTAACACCATGGTTGATGGGTTGATAACACCAGGGCTGGTAGTTTGATAACACCATGGCTGATGGGTTGATACCACCAGGGCTGGTAGCTTGATAACGCCATGGCTGATCATCTGGTAACGCTATGGCTGATGGGTTGATACCACCAGGGCTGCTGGGTTGATAAAACCATGGCTGATCATCTGGTAATACCAGGGCTGAAGGGTTGATACCACCAGGGCTGGTGGGCTGATACCACCAGGGCTGGTAGTTTGATAACACCAGGACTGATGGGTTGATAACACCACAGTTACTGGTTTGATACCACTGATAGTTTGGTAACACCATGGCTGATGGTTTGATGCCACCATGGCTGATGGTTTGATACCACCATGGCTGATGGTTTGATGCCACCATGGCTGATGGTTTGATACCACCAGGGCTGACGGTTTGATACCACCAGGGCTGGTGGCTTGATTGCACTGCAGCTCGTGATTTGACAACACCATGGCTGATGGTTTGGTACTGCCACAGCTGATGGGTTGGTAACACCATGATCAAGGGTTTGATAGCACCAGGGCTGATGGTTTGGTAACACCACAGCTGATGGTTTGACAGCCCTGTGTGCCTCGTGGGCATGCAGCCCGCTCCACCTTTTGACATCACAAACCCCTCCAGGCAATGCCTTGCTCCACTGGAGTTAATGGACACCTTGCCACTGACTCCAGTGGCAGCAGATGGGAAGCCTGCAGTGGTGTTCCATTCCCTGTACAATTAGCAGGACAGGAAATGAGGTGTGGGGAGGGCAAAAGCTCCGTGAAGAAGGTCTCCAGCCATGCTGCAGCAGAGAGCTCACCGGCAGCCAGCATCGCTCTCCTGAGAGGTCTCCAGAGGAGCTTCCTTGCGGGCTACCAAGAAGCATTCCTCTCATCATTATCATCATCATCATCATCATCATCATTTTCTGGTGTAATTTTGGAGAACAGATGCAGGAAATAAACAGGCTCATCCCTGCAGGCTCCTGAGGAGACTGGGGAAGAGATGGGAGCTTCAGGTTGCACTAATTAAAGAAACATCAACAGAGAGAATGTTGCTCTACTGCAGTCCCAGGAGAGGGTCTGGGTTTAACCTGGAAGAGCATTTCCCCCCCTGCCCATTGTACAGGAGGAAGGGAACAGGGAAGTTATGGGGTGGCTTTGGAGCAAGTGTTCCATGGAGTTTGTCTTTAATTGCAGATAGGAAGGTCCCCAGGGTTAGTGAGATAGATACTCTGTGGACTGTAGCATTGTCTGTAGCATTGACTGTAGCATGGTCTGCCTTGGCTTGAGTCAAGCAACACCAGCAAGCCCTGCAGGATGTGGAGAGGGTGACCTCCCCCAGCCAGTGTGCCTGTGGTTTGGAGGGGCCAAGGCCAGGGCACCCCAAGAGGCACCACTCCTGAATCCCACAGGATGCAGAGGTGGTGACCTCCCCCAGCTGGTGTGCCTGTGGTTTGGAGGGGCCAAGGCCAGGGCACCCCAAAGGGCACCACTCCTGAATCCCACTGGATGTGGAGGGGGTGACCTCCCCCAGCTGGTGTGCCTGTGGTTTTGGAAGAGCCAAGGTCTGGGAGCCACCAACCCAAGGCCATATCTCAAGGAGCCTTTCAGACATCAGCTTCTCTTTTTGCACAGGTGGCTGCCAGGTTCTGCTGCCAGGTTCTGCTGCCAGGTTCTGCTGCCAGGCTGGCTTTTCACAGAAACACCCTTCCTACCTCAGCTCATTGCTGGGCAGAACATCCCCTGCCAGGACTTCTTTAGGTACCCTCAGAGAGGGGATTTGTTCTCATGACAAAGAAACCCTTCAACCCTCCTCAATAAGGCATCTGTTTCACTGAGCTCCTGCAAAAACGCTTTTGAAACCCCAAATCCCTCACCATATCTTGAGATGACACATTGAGGGGGTCCTCTTGAGGTGCCACCTCACTGTATCTTGAAATGACTCTTTGAGATGATCATCTCAAGGTGATCTTGAGAGGGTACCTTGCCATGTCTTGACAAGACATGTCTGGAGATGATCATCCTGAGATGATCTTGAGGGGACACCTCACTGTGTCTTGAGATGACACCCCAACATGTCTGAGATGATACCTTGAGATGATCATCCTGAGATGACCATCCCAAGATGACCTTGAGATGCCACCTCACCATATCTTGAGGTGCCACATTGAGATGATCACTTTGAGATGATCTTGAGGTGACACCTCACCATATCTTGAGATGCCAGCTTGAGATGATCACCTTGAGATGATCTTGAGATGCCACCTCACCATATCTTGAGATGCCAGCTTGAGATGATCACCCTGAGATGATCACCTTGAGATGATCTTGAGATGCCACCACACCATATCTTGAGGTGCCACCTTGTGATGATCACCTTGAGATGATTTTGAGGTGCCACCTCACCATATCTTGAGGTGCCACCTTGTGATGATCACCTTGAGATGATCTTGAGGTGCCACCTCACCATATCTTGAGATGCCACCTTGAGATGATCACCTTGAGATGATCACCTTGAGATGATCTTGAGGTGCCACCTCACCATATCTTGAGATGCCACCTTGAGATGATCTTGAGGTGCCACCTCTTTGTTATCTTGAGTGATTTCTTTAGAATTGCCTGAGAAGAGCAAACTCTCAACACCTAGGTGTCCCTTTCTAAGCCCCTAACACAACGTGCAACCTGCAGCCCAGTCCTGGACAGGAGCGATGTGGATGCAGGGGAAAGCAGCTCAACCATCTCCCCCTTCTTGTGCATTGCCCATGTTAAGATGGCTTTATCTTCTCTGTGGCCAAGGGTCACATCACCCTCAGCTTCACAGCTCTGCTGTAGGATGAGATCCCCAAATGATTACGTCAGGCTGGAGATGAATGGAGGCACCAGGAACGGGCTCTGGGTGCTGGGGTGGGAGGCTGAGGAATGCATGGACCTGGCTGCTGCTAGAGCCCACCTCTGCAGCCTGGCTTCACTCCATCAACCCTTGCAGGAGCTTTGGGGGAATGCTTCCTGAGCTGCTGATTGACTCAGCTGGGTTCACACTGGTTGTGGGAATCGGTTTGTGCAGGGGTGACCAGGGTGACCAGTGTGGTGTGATGGATTGTATTCCTTGGATCTGCTTGGCTTCTGCTGCTAGCAGCTCAAAGCAAGCTGGAAACCAACCAAACACAATGGCTCAGAGACACTGAACAGGTTGCCCAGGGGAGGTTGTGAATGCCCCCTCCCTGGAGGTGTTCAAGGCCAGGCTGGATGGGGCCCCAAGGAGCCTGCTGTAGTGCAAGGTGTCCCTGCCTGTGGCAGGGGGGTTGGAACTGGATGATCCTTGAGGTCCTATCCTATGAATCCATGAATTTCATCAGCAGAAGACAAAGGTGGGGATGGGAATTGTCCATCATGTGAAACCTGGCTCTGAAACACATCAATTGGACATTCAAGAAGAGCTTCCAAGCCATTTAGGCACCAATCTCCTCATGAGGGAACTGCCCATGCTCCAACAGGGGCAGGAGGAGGCTTTTTGCTTCTCTGTGTGCTACTCAGTTTGTCCTGGAGCAAAGCACAACATTTGTAGATTCATAGACTCAGAGAATGGTTTGGGTTGGATGGGATCTCAAAGACCATCTTGTTCCATGTCCCATGGGCAGGGACACCTTCCACCAGCCCAGGCTGCTCAAGGTCTCATCCAGACTGGCCTTGAACACCTCCAGGGAGGTGTTCCACAACCTTCCTGGGCAACCTGTTGCAGTCAGTACCTCAGCTAAACATTTTCAGGTGTGAAGTTCATTCAAGACAGGTTCTCATGGTTGATGTTTGGTCAGCCTGGACAGTACTAAAGCCAGAACTAATTTGCTTACCCTAAGTTAAGCTGAGGTTTGGAGAATGATGATTTCTGTCAGAGCTAAGGGGGCTGGGGTATTTTCTTTGTATATATGATCTTCACTCTCATAGGATCCCACCTGAAGTCCTGTGTCTAGCTCTGGAGCCCCAGCACAAGAAGTACATGGACCTGCCAGAGTGGATCCAGAAAATGCCATAATGATGATCAGAGAGCTGAAGCAGGGGACAGGCTGAGAGGTTTGGGTTGTTCAGCCTGGAGAAGGCTCCAGGGAGACCTTCTAGTGGCTTTTCAGTGCTTAAAGGGGTTGATCAGAAAGCTGGGGACAGAGTTTTGAACAGGGCCTGTTGTGACAGGACAAGGGGGGATGGTCTGAACTCAAAGAGGGAGATTCAGACTGGGGAGAAGGGAGAAAGGTTTGACACTGAGGGTGGTGAGACCCTGGCCCAGGCTACCCAGAGAGGTGGTAGCTGCCCCATGCCTGGAACCATTGCAGGTCAGGTTGTTTGGGGCTCTGAGCAACCTGCCCCAGTTGGTGGGGTTGGACTACATGGACTTTTAATGGGCCCCTCACACCAGAACTGCTCTGTGATCCTCAACATGGCAATGGTGGCCTCAGGTTGACAGCTGGACTTGATCACCTCAGGGGTCTGTTCAGCCAAAGAAGCTCTCTCTTTCTATTAAAGATCTGATCCAAAACCTGTCCTTAAGGCCCTGCCCCTGCCTCAGCACCCACCTTGCACGTGGGGGTGGATTCAGAGCAGGCTATTGGTGCAAGTCCCTTAGTTTGTTCCCTCCCAATTTCCCTCTCCACAAAGCCAGAAAGCCTTCCCACTTCCCTGATAAATCACCTCCAAACCACCCTTCCATCCCTCCTCTGCTTCTCTCATCTATTTTTAGCTCTGCTATCTGGTGCCATCACCCAGGTCTTAGTGGCTCTTTAATACCCAGCTTTGTGTGGCAGGACTTTCTTACTCTCTCAAATTGCCCTATCAGCTGATAACATCCCAAAGCCTTTTGCTGTGGATCAGCCAGGAGAAGATATTTGTGGAATGCAGAGCAGATGGTGCTGAGCCAAGGCTTTGGGCAGGGGGCTGCTGGTGGCTGCTCTCTCAAATCCTCCCTGCTTTAGCTGAGTAATTAAAGTCTAAGCTGGATGTGCAGCTGCCTGGAGTGGTTTTCCTCAGGGATCAACATGGTGTTGTGTCCTGAGGCTTCCACGTTGCTGTGATGTAGAACAGGAGAGAAGAATCAAGAGTCTGTCAGGGAGTGGGGCTTGGACTCAATGGACTTCAGAGGTCCCTTCCAACCCTTAACCATTCTGTGGTGAGGGGTCTGGAGAGCAGGGCTGGGGAGGAGCAGCTGAGGGAACTGGGGATGTTTAGTCTGGAGCAAAGGAGGCTGAGGAGAGACCTTCTGGCTCTCTACACCTCCCTGAGAGGAGGTTGGAGCCAGGTGGGGGTTGGTCTCTTCTCCCAAGGAACAAATGCTAGGACAAGAGAAAATGGCTCTAAGATGCCCCAGGGGAGGTTTAGGTTGGACATGAGGAACAACTTCTTTCCTGCAAGAGTGGTCAGGCACTGGAACAGGCTGCCCAGGGAGGTGCTGGAGTGACCATCCCTGGAGGTGTTCAAGAACTGTGTGGCCATGGCACTCTGGGACGTGGTTTAGTGGCCATGGTGGTGTTGGGTTGATGGCTGGACTGGATGATCTTGGAGAGCTTTTCCAACCCAAACAGTTCTGTGATTAAGGTATGAGCATCTTTAGAGCAAGTTCTGTACTGTGAGGGTGGTGAGACACTGGGATGGGTCTCCCAGAGATGTTGTGGATGCCTGACAGACTCATAGACTGCTTTGTGTTGGAAGGGACTTTAAAGACCATCTAATTCCAACTCTCCTGCCTGTGAGTGCTTAAGACCAGGCTGGATGAGGCTTTGAGCAGCCTGGTCTAGTGGAAGGTGGTCCTGCCCATGGCAGGGGGGATTAGAACTAGATGATCTTTAAGGTCCCTTCCAACACAAACCATTCTCTGCTTCTATGATTCCATCAAGCAAGACAGCACAAAAGCCACCAGTTATCATAGTATCAGTCAGTCAGGGTTGGAAGGGACCACAAGGATCATCTAGCTCCAACCCCCCTGCCAGTCCTTCAGCTCCTGCCTATCACACTGCTTTAAAATACTATTCCCACTAGCTCTTCACTCTGCTGCATTTCTAAGCCTGTTGGTGGAGAATTGCTCCTGGAATGTTATTAGCATTTGACCAGAATAGGGTCT
This sequence comes from Melanerpes formicivorus, assembly GCF_026170545.1. Classification (NCBI taxonomy): domain Eukaryota; kingdom Metazoa; phylum Chordata; class Aves; order Piciformes; family Picidae; genus Melanerpes; species Melanerpes formicivorus. The sequence continues at coordinate 2,740,042 of NW_027142433.1, forward strand.
GCAATTGGAGATGCAGGCAGTGACAATGGAGCAGATATTATGCCTCCCACACACCATTCACTGTCATTAGCCTCACCCACGGAGGCTGCTTTGTTGTTGATGACTATGGAGGAGCATCAGCCAGAGAGTTGTGTGTGAGCTACAACCAGCCTTGCCCAACCCTCTGAGGAGGAGGGAGAAAAAGGCACAAACAAAGGGCTTGGTTGGAGGATGAGACATCCATGCTTGGAAATGATGATGAGATGGAGAGCAGCCCTGCAGGAAAGGCCTTGGGGGTGCTGCTGGATGAGGAGCTGGAGGTGAGCCAGCAGTGGGCACTTGCAGCCCAGAGAGCCAGTGGCATCCTGAGCTGCATCATGGCATTGTTCTTCCCTCCAGCCCAGCTGGCTGAGTTTCTTTCCTAGCCCATCATCAGTCTCCCTTCCTTCTTCCCTTTGGGAGGCAGAGGGCTTCATGGAGAGCCTCTGCTGCTTGTCTGTGGCCAGCCCTACCCTGAGCCTTGACACCAGACAAAAGGGACATGATCTAAAACTAGACAGAAGTTAACACAGCAACCTGACAGTCAGAATCATAGAATCAATAAGGTCGGAAAAGACCTCGAAGATCATCAAGTCCAAGCTGTCACCCAACACCTCATGACAACTAAACCATGGCTCCAAGTGCCACATCCTTCTTGGAGCAGATCTCCCTGGGCTGTTATTCCAGCTGCTTGCCACTGCCTCTCTCCAGTGCTGTCACCTGGCCATGGCACTTTGGGAGGTGGTTTAATGGCCATGGTGGTGTTGGGTTGGTGGTTGGACTTGAGGAGCTTGGAAGTCATTTCCAGCCAGAAGAATTCTATGATTCTATTCTGTGATTCTATCTCCAGCAGGTTTCTGAGTGCATGTTCTGCACCAGCTGATGCATCAAGACCAGAAGGACTGTTGATGCTTGGACTCAATGGTCTCAGAGGTCTTTTCCAACTGAAACCATTCTGTAATTCTATGACTGAGAGGTTCAGATGCTGGTTGAAAGACAGCAGAGCAGCAGAGGTGGAGAGTGAAGATCTGAGTTCTTCAGCTCCCCACTCCCACACAGCGTGCTGGAAGATGCACTCAGAAACCAGCAAACAGCTCCTGGAAGCGTGGTGGTGTCTCCATCCACAGAGTGCCACCTCCTTGGTGCCTTTCCCAGCACCCCATGAACCTCCCTGTGCTTCCTGAGGGTGCTGTGAATGTCACTGCCTCAGCTGTCACAGAGACCGACTTCTCCTTCACGCTTTTGTCAGGCTGTGGTTTCATCTCTCCAGCCCCCGTCTCTCCCCCTCCCTCCCTGCCTCCCTAAGCTGACATTTCACTGATGGGAGAAGTTGTGATGTCTACTGAATGCCATTGAGAGAAGCTCCTAAAGCAGTCCTACAGATTAGCAGCTACCATGTCAAAGAGCACCCTGCGAGGCACGGCGTGTCCCGGCTGTCCAAGCCTGCTCCCCTTCCCCCTGGACTCCCCATCCCCTGCTTTCAGCCTGCCTAAGCCTTTTCCATGGGAGATGCAAGATATTTCATGAGAACTAAACTGTTAGAGAAGGTCCAGGAGTGGTGACTGGAATCCCTGCATGTCCTCAAGGCTCTGGTAGAGGGGGCACAAAGGTGGCCAAAGGGTTTTGTGCTCCCCATGGCCTTGAGAGGCTCTGAGGTATCACAGAATCCCTGCATGGTGGGGATTGGAAGGGAGCTCTGGAGATCATCCAGCCCAGCCCCTCTGCTAAAGCAGGGCACCCACAGCAGCTTGCCCAGGAGCACAATGCCCAGCTGGCTTTGGAATCACTCCCAAGAAGGAGACTGCCTCTCTGGGCAGCCTGCTGCAGGGCTCCAGCACCCTCACACCAACAGAGTTTCTCCTCTTGTTCAGGTGGAGCCTTCTGGCTTCCAGTTTGTGCCCACTGCCCCTTGGACCCAACACTCCAGCTGTGGCCTGACCAGGGCAGAGCACAGAGGGAGGAGACCACCCCTTGACCTGTTGGCCTCACTCTTCTTGCTGCAAGGGCACACTAAGAAGCTCCACCTCAAACCATGATTTTCTTCAGACAGCTTCAAGCTGCAGTCATTCACCTGCCTGGGGTAAGAGCCATCAAGCAGTGGTCCCTGAAGCTGAGGAGTGTGGGATCTGCTTTTGTACCCCTGGGAGGGCACCACTGAAGGACAGTGTGGTGATCAGCTGCTGCGTGGCCACCATCCCTCCTGCCTTCAGCATTCCTGTTCTCATTGCTGAGCCTGAGCAGGGAGCTTTGTGTGGCTGTTTCTCAACACTGCCCAGCATGCTGACCAGGGGAGAGGGGGGGGAGAGGGAAGAGGAAGAGGGTGAGGGCTGGCTGGAGGAAAGGAACTGGTCAGGGGAGGAGGGGCAAGCTGCTGCTGTTGCTTTGATTCCAGAGCTGAATCAAGATAGCAGGCTGCCCACAGAGGTGGTGGAATCACCAGCCCTGGAGGTGTTCAAGAAACAAGGAGATGTGGCACATGGTCTAGGGGTCATGGAGGTGTTGGGTAGCAGGTTGGACTTGGTGATCTTGGAGGTCTTTTCCAATCTTCATGATTCTATGATTCTTTCCTGCCTTAACAGCTATTTTTTCACATCTTCTCAGATGGTTTTAGCACAGAACCAATTCCCAAGCTCAGATGTTCTCATCCAGGTCCTTTCTTTATCTGCTGTTTGGTTTTCCCCCCACTGATAACACTGAAACAGTCATAGACTCATTGATTCATAGAATGGTTTGGGCTGGGAGGGACCTTGAAGACCATCTAGTTCTGACTCCCCTCCCTTGGGCAGGGACATCTTCCACCAGACCAAGCTGCCCAAGGCCCCATCCAGCCTGGCTTGCCTTGAACACCTCCAGGGTGGGCCAGATCCTGTGCTGGTGGGGACCTCTCTCCTGGATTTTTACATGCAAACAGCAGACAGGCAGGTTGTAAACAAGTTGGTGGTGATGGGAAACTAAGAGCAAACCAGCTGGAAGATCTTGGGAGGACGCTAATGGGAGAACCACCTGCAAGTGCTCCTCAGCAGTCAGCCTGCCCTCATCAATAATGCAGGGAATCTTGCTTACAGAGGCAGCCAAAGCCAATTTGGGCTTGGTTTGTTTTGCTTGTCCTCTCTAGTCAAGCCATGTGCCTTTCATAGTACACTGGAGGTTAAAGGGACCATAAAGAACATCTCCTCATGCTTCAATCTCTGCTTGGGGAACCGCTGTGGTCAGGCACGACCCTTTTGCTCCTGCACGCAAGCCTGCTTGGCACGTGGGGGGTGGAAGAGCTGTGAAGCTGTGGGGATGTTGCTGCCTGGAGGAGATTAAGGCCTGGAAAGATTTCTACAGGAAGCCACAAAGATGTCATAGAGCCCAAGAAACTCCTTTAAACAGTTGAGGAGGAAAGAGGTGTTGGCTGAGGGCTTAAGCAACCCGCTCTAGTGGAAGGTGTCCCTGCCCAGGGGGAAGTAGAAGATCTTCAAGGTCCCTCCCAACCCAAACCATTCTGTGACTCTATGAAATCTATGAACCTGCAGCAGTTTTACCCAAGAGGGCTCTGATTGCCAAGAAGACTGTGGCAGAGGAGATGCAACATGCTCCCCCAGTCCCAGCAAGGCAACCACCTGGCTCATGCCGGTGCTTGTCCCAAGCCTAAGGCGGTGGTGGAGGCTGATGGGATGAGGGTGGCACTCAAGCACTGTCCTGGGGTGAGCAGAGTCTGCTGGGTTGGGTCCTCCCTCCCTGCTGGGTGAGAATGGGGCATGGTTTGAAACTGGAGCAGGGCAGATTCAGATTGGACATTAGGAGGAAGGCTTTGACTGTGGTGGTGAGACACGGGAACAGATTACCCAGGCAGGCAGTTGAGGCCCCAGCCCTGGAGGCACTCAAGGTCAGGCTTGGTGGTGCTCTGAGCAAGCTGATCTGGTTGGAGGTGTCCCTGCTCCCTGCAGGGGGGTGTGGACTGGATGACCTCTAGAGCTCCCTTCCAATCCAGTACATTCTATGATTCTATGATTACCTGCCTGTGGGCTGAGGGCAGCTGCTGCAGCCCCCCGAAAGGTCACGCTGATGGTCACCATTTCTTAGGCAGCTTCTCATTTTCTTCAACTGTGAGAGCTTTCTGGAGTTAATTAGGAAATCTTGAGCATGAAATATTCAGGAAGACTGAATTTGAAGACCTCAGGTTTAATTTGGGTTCTCTGAAATTTTAATATCTGGCTTTAATAATGAATGCTGCCCCTGACGTGGGTCTGGAAATGGAATGGCTGTGAATGACACAGTCCTGGAGTTCTTTATGGAACAGGAGATGGAGAAGTGAGCAAAGACTCTGTCCTAAAGGGATTTTTCCCCCCCCACACTTTAATCACAGGCTGGTAGGGGTTGGAAGGAACTTCGGAAGGAACTTCTGAAGAACATCAAGTCCAACCCCCCCTGCCAGAGCAGATTCACCTGATGCAAGTTGCAGAGGATGCCCTCCAGGTTGGCCTCTACTGACCCCAGTGATGGAGACTCCATCACAGAACCACAGAAGTTTGGGGGTTGGAGAAGGCCTCTAAGATGACTGAGTCCAACAAGCAACCTATGACCACCATGGCTACTAACACATGTCCCAGAGTGTCATGTCCACAACGTTCATAGGTACACAGAATGGGTTGGGTTGGGTTGGGTTGGGTTGGGAGGGACCTTCAAGATCATCAAGTTCCACCCCCCTGCCATGTACATGGGCCCCTTCCACTGAACCAGGCTGTTGAAGAGAATGTGTCCCTCTGAGAAGATCCATCTCACACAAAGTGAAGCCAGATGAGTAAGGAACAACTGAAAGCTTGAAGAAGTTAAAGCCAATGGGATGAGATTTAACAAGGTTGAGTGCAGGGTTCTGTGCTTTGGCCACAAGAACCCCAGGCAGTGCTACAGGCAGGGACAGAGTGGCTGAGAGCAGCCAGGCAGAGAGGGACCTGGGGGTACTGGTTGACAGTAGGCTGAACATGAGCCTGCAGTGTGCCCAGGGGGCCAAGAAGGCCAAGGGCATCCTGGCCTGCAGCAGGAAGAGTCTGGCCAGCAGGAGCAGGGAAGTCATTCTGCCCTGTGCTCAGCACTGCTGAGGCCACACCTTGAGTGCTGTGTCCACTTCTGGGCTCCTCAGGTTAGGAAAGAGGTTGAGCTGCTGGAAGGTGTCCAGAGAAGGGCAAGAAAGCTGGGGAGGGGTCTGGAGCACAGCCCTGGGAGGAGAGGCTGAGGGAGCTGGGGTTGCTTAGCCTGGAGAAGAGGAGGCTCAGGGGAGACCTTCTTGCTCTCTCCAACTCCCCGCAGGGAGGTTGTAGCCAGGTGGGGGTTGGTCTCTTCTCCCAGGCAAGCAGCAGCAGAACAAGAGGACACAGTCTCAAGCTCGGTGTTAGGTAGAAGTTCTTCCTAGCAAGAGAGATTGGCCCTTGGGATGTGCTGCCCAGGGAGGTGGTGGAGTCCCCATCCCTGGAGGCGTGTAGGAAGAGCCTGGCTGAGGCACTTGGTGCCATGGTTGAGTTGATCAGATGGTGTTGGGTGATAGGTTGGACTGGATGATCCTGGATGCCTCTTCTAACCTGGTTGATTCTATGATTCTATGCTATGAAAGGTTTGATGATGGAAATCCATCAGCTCCTGGAGCTCCGATTCTCCGTTAACGCTCGAGCTCTGCCGGCTCCCAGAGGAGCAGAGGGGAGCACAAGGTAGGGTGTTTCAAATACTCCAACTAATGTGGAGGGTTTCTTCCCAACATTCACTGATTATCTTTTTTTCTTTCTTTATTTTTATCTTTCTTTAATTTTTCTTCAATTTTTCTATTTTTTCCCCCTTCTTTTTTCCCTTTCCCCATCTAAAACAAATCCAGACTGTGCACAGCCTGGAAAACAAACCAGCAATATTTGATGAGGAGGAGGGATTGGTCTGAGAGGTGGCTCACTGAGCAAATGGTTGGCTCTTAGCAAGAGGAAAAAGTCCTCTTTCTGTGGGGGCTCTGCAGCAGCTGGGAGCGGGGAGCCATGCTTGGGGGGGTTGCTGGATGGGGGCCTGGGTGAGGTTGCTTTAATTAAGAACATCTGCAGGAAAGTGCTGCTAAAGTGCATTTGCATAAAGGATGGACTGAGAGTCGGGTGCTGCTTATTGGAGCTGGTGGATGGTGAGACAAGATGGGGTTGAAGGGACATGGTGCTGCTGCTGCTGCTGCTGCAGGGAAGGGGGGGGACTGGTGGGCTTCAGCCCTGCAGGCTGAGGGACATCATTTCCAGCTGAAGATGAGGAGAAGCTCTGTCACTGTGAGGGTGGTGGAGTGCTGGAATGGGCACAAACTGGAACCCAAGAGGTTCCATCTGAAGATGAGGAGAAGCTCTGTCACTATGAGAGTGGTGGGGGGCTGGAATGGGCACAGACTGGAAGCCAAGAGGTTCCATCTGAAGATGAGGAGAAGCTCTGTCACTGTGAGAGTGGTAGAGGGCTGGAATGGGCACAGACTGGAAGCCAAGAGGTTCCATCTGAAGATGAGGAGAAGCTACTGTGCTGTGAGGGTGGTGGAGGGCTGGAATGGGCACAAACTGGAACCCAAGAGGTTCCCACTTGGTCCAGCAGAGAAAATTCTCTGCTGGAGCCAAGGGGCTCTTGGGTGAGGGCCAGGCCAAGCCATCCACATGGACATGTTCCTTTTCATCCTACATCAGGAAAACCAGATCAAGCTTTGCCATGGGGGAACCAGTTGCAGTCTCTTAGCCTTAGAGATAAGATGCCTCCTCAGTGGCATGGCTTTGCACACCAACAACCAGCAGGCTCTCCTCCTCAGGCTTGATTGGGCTCTGGGCAACCTGATCTTGCGGAGGACATCCCTGCTTGCTACAGGACTAGATGACCTTGAAAGGTCCTTTCAACCCAATTCATTCTATGATTCCACTGCTCCTCCTCCATTCCCTTTCTGAGCAGGTTTTGCTGGTGGCCACAGCACTGGGACCGAGGGGAGGAAGGGGGAGGAGAGGGGGAAGAAGAAGGAGGAGAGGGGGAGGAAGGAGGAGGAGAGGGGGAGGAAGGAGGAGGAGAGGGGGAGGAAGGAGGAGGAGAGAGAAGCAGGGAGGGGGAAAGGGGAACAAGGAAGAGGGAAGCAGGAGAAGGTGAGCAGATCCTTCCCCAGCAGGAGACCTGCACATCTTTCAAGCCATTTCAGAAGCAATTCGGTCAAACGTTCTCTACTGCCTTCTCCTCTTCATTAACCTTTACCAAAGTGCTAATTCTGCATTCAAACAGAAGGTCAAAGCCCTTAGCTGAGTCTTTTTGGGGTTTTTTTCCAGAAGAACTAAGAGTCTTATCTGCAATCTTCTGGGGGGAAATACCATGCCAGGAGCACTCCTCAGTGCCTCTCGACTGGTGCCGCTGCTGTCTCGCTTCCTGAGGAGCCGCTGGAACATCCAGCATGGGAACAACTCTGCTGGGGGGGGGGAGGGAACCATGTTACTAAAGGTGATTAACTTGGAGAAATGAGTATTCATGTTTTGTTTCAATGTACTCTCCTGCATCTGTGGCCTTTCACATAAAGGTCCTTGAGCAGAGACCGAGACGCTCAGCGAGGCTCCCAGGACGCCAATGAACAGGCTGTAAAGACTCGGAAGCCCTTTCCTCCCCAGCACAAGCAAAATGAGGTTCAGATCTTTCTGCTCTGCTGGGTCCACATAAAGCCATGCCTGGATGGAAAGGCTCCATCATGGACTCCATCACCCTAGTCCGAGCTTGAGGGTGGCAACCTGTAGGCAACTGGCTTGGGGAGCTGGGGGTGCTCAGCCTGCAGAAGAGGAGGCTCAGGGGAGACCTTCTTGCTCTCTGCAACTGCCCGAAAGGAGGTTGTGGAGAGGCTGGTGCTGGCCTCCTCTCCCAGCTAATTAGTGATAGAACAAGAGGGAATGGCCTCAAGCTGCAACTAGAAGGGTTTAGACTGGACATTAGGAAAGAATGAGTGGTCAGGTGCTGGAATGTGCTGCCCAGGGAGGTGGTGGAGTCACCAAGCCTGGAGGTGTTTAAAGGTGGTTTGGATGTGGGGCTTGGGGATATGGTTTAGGGTTAAACCTTGCAGAGTAGGGTTCTGGGCTGGCCTTGGTGATGCTGAGGGGCTTTTCCAACCTGAATGTTTCTGTGATCCTGAGTTGGAAAAGCATCCCTGAGCTTTTGTGTTTAAGTTGATACTGGGGGAGAAGGTGGGAGCTCAGGCTTTGGGCATAAGGGGGAGCACCCAATCCATGCTTTAGCTGCCTACTTGTCTGATGCTTTCTTTTGAGGCCCATCTTATGAGGTAGGAGCTCAGCTGGACAGCTGTAGCCTCCTCCAACTGCTTTCCCTGTGGCTAGGGAGAGAAGGGGTGCAAGATTTAAGGGGAGAGAAGGGGTGCAAGATTTAAGGGGAGGGCAAGATTTAGGGAAGGGGCCAAGAGACTGAGAACCAAGAGATGGGGAAGTGGTCTAAGATTTTGAGGCCAAGAGATGGGGACCAAGACAAGGGGATCAAGATTTCAGGAACAAGAGATGGAAGCCCAGAGGCAGGGACCAAGAGATGGGAACCAAGAGACTCAGACCAGGATTTGGGGACCAAGAGAAAGGCACCAAGAGAATGGGACTTGGATCTAGGAGCCAAGAGACTGAGCCCAAGATCTGGGGAGCAAGAGACAGGGATCAAGACAAGGGGACCAAGAGATGGATACCGAGGCAAAGGGGATCTAGGGATGGGGCCAGCGCTGTGCCAGCCCCTGCTGAGCTGCAGCCCCTGCCTGAGGGAGGGAAGTTGATGGCCTCAGTGAAGCAGCTCCTCTTCCCAAACCCCAGAGCTCTCTGTTTTCAAAAGCCTGGGGTGGGGAGTGGATTTGCAGCAGTTTACTCCAAAGTTAACTTTCTTTTCCCTTGCCTTGTGGTAATACATGTGAAAAGGTCAAGGTTAATGAAGAAGAGAACTGCCATGGAAGAACAACCCAGAGCTGTTAGCAACTCACTGGAATGAGAGAGGCAAACCAGTTCCTTCAGCATTTTAAAGCCTTGGTAGCCTAATGAACCATGCTACCTCCTGCAGCTCCTGCAGAGCCCAGAGCCCTGCAAGAAGCTGTCTCATTAGCATGAGGTGGCAGCAGCTCTCCTGGCTCCCCACCCTGCTTCTCCTCTCTGACCTCCTTGTGGCATCTCTGCTGGAAGTGATCTGGGCAGGCTGGAGGGTTGAGGAAGAGGAATCTTGTGAAGTTCAACTAGGTTAAGGGCAGGGTCCTGCCCCTGGAGAAGAATAAGCCCCTGCACCAGCACAGGTGAGGGGGAGACCTGCTGGAAAGCAGCTCTGTGGAAAATGGACCTGGAGGGCTGGTGGGCAACAAATTCACAATGAGCCTGCAGTGTGCCCTGAAAGCCAGGAAGGCAAGTGGAGAAGAATGTGGTCAAGGGAGGCTTTCCTGCCCCTCTACTCTGCCTGAGGGAGGCCACAGCTGGAGTCCTGGGTCCAGTTCTGGGCTCCCCAACTCAAGACAGACAGGGAACTGCTGGAGAGAGTCCAGGGGAGGCTACAAAGATGTTGAGGGGCCTGGAGCAGCCCTGTGAGGACAAAAGACTGAGAGACCTGGGGCTGCTGAGCAGCCTGAGAGGGGATCTGAGCAATGCTCAGCAAGAGCTAGTGGGGAGCAAGAGGATGAGGCCAGACTCTTCTCAGTGGTGCACAGGGACAGGGCAAGGGGCAACAGGCACAAACCTGAACCCAGGAGGAGAAGCTTGTTTGGTGTGAGGGTGCTGGAGCAGGCTGCCCAGAGAGGTTGTGGAGTCTCCTTGTGTGGAGAGCTTCCAAAGCCAGCTGGGCATTGTGCTGCTGGGCAAGCTGCTGTGGGTGCCCTGCTTGAGCAGGGGGGTTTGGACTGGATGATCCCCAGAGGTCCCTTCCAACCCCACCATTGTATGAGTCTATGAGGGAATGATGATACCTCAAGACATGTGTGGCCATGGCACTCTGGGATGTGGCTCAGTGGCCATGGTGGTGTTGGGTTGAAGGCTGAATCTCAGAGGGCTTTTCCAACCAAAACAATCCTGTGAGTCTATGGTGTGCCTTGGGAGGGAACAGATTTCACCTTCTAGCTCCCAAAGATAATTTCTATCATCACTGCAGGCATTTTCCCCTCATTTGTTTTTAAATTAAGCAAGAGGGGTGTAGGGATGTTTGGCAGAGAAGAGGAGAAACTGCTGTGGCCACAGTGGCTGGAGCAGCTCTGTGCCATCAGCTTGCTCCCCAGGTCTTCATCCTGGCTGGCTGCACAGAGGGGTGACTTGTTCTGCTACACAGGGGCTGAGGTTTTACCTGCTGTTCCACTACCCCCAGGGCTGAGAGAACCAGAGGGGCTGCAGGAAAATGGCTTTTAGCTGAGCTGTTTGTCGCTGCTGCTTGGGGAAGGGTTCAGAGTTCATGGTGCGGGAGAGCCAGGTCCTCTGCTCTGCCTGACTGCATGCAGAGCAATAACAAAGATTCCTCCCGATTTTCTCTGTCATGGCTCCAATTAAGGCAAACCCCAGGGGTCATCCTGGCATCTAGCAGCTATGGAGACATCAGTGGGTAAATGGTGCTGAGCAGCTGATGAACATGACAGGGGGGCTGGAGCTAGATGGTCTTTAAGGTCTTTCCCAAGCCAAACCATTCTGTGACTTGCTTTTAGCAGCAATTTCTTCCCTGCAAGAGAGGTCAGGCACTGGCACAGGCTGCCCAGGGAGGTGCTGGAGTCACCATCCCTGGAGGTGTTCAGGAAACCTGTGGCCATGGCACCTGGGGACATGGTTTAGGGGTGGTGATGGTAGTGTTGGGTTGATGGTTGGACGATCTTAGAGGTCTTTTCCAACCAAAAGGAACTCTATGACTTTATGATGCATCACTCAGCAGCCTCCCTGGGCAGAGCCCTGTCCTCCAGCCAGCACACAGCCTCACTGCACATCTGAGATGAGAACAAAGCAACCAGAGCAAGAGATTTACATCCCACCAGAAGCCTTAATATGGCCTAGAATATGGATGTCAGAAAACTGAGTTCTTGAGAAGTGGCAAATTTGCTGAGCTCTGCTTTTGGGGTTGGGTTTTTCTTTCCCTTTAACATGAGAATTTTCCAATATCCAGGAACCCTTTGAGCTCTTCCTGAACTAGGCATAAAGAGGGTGGAAAAGGAGCAGGAACAAGTAGGAGCTGAAGGTGTCCTGGTACAAATCCCTCCTGCCCTTGCTGACACAGAACACATGGAGGTGTTCCAGGCCAGGCTGGATGAGGCCTTGAGCAGCCTGGTCTAGGGAAGGTGACCCTGCCCATGCCAGGGGGTTGGAACTAGGTGATAGTTAAGGTCCCTTCCAAACCATTCTGTGAATCTTTGGAGCAGGGTTTCTTGAGAATCCCTTGAAGATGCTCCTGAGACCTTTGTTTCTTGCATGGATCTGGCTGTTTGCAAGGGCTGCTGTAGGATTTCTCAGGCTCAATTCCCTCTCTGGCCCCCAGTGTTCAACAGAGAGAGTAGAAAAACCCAGAGCCAAGCTACATGGAAGGTGTTTGGAGCATCCCTCTGTGTGTGTGACAGCAGTGCTTGGGGTTGGTCAGACAACCAACCCCCCCCTTCACTGTCATTATTCATTTATCTACTCTTAGTATTAAAGCTGGATGAAGAACTTTTAGTTCCTGCTCCCTAAAATTACTTTTTTTCCCCCATGGATTTATTTGTGTGATAAAGTGTTTAATGGCACAGAATATCTTTGTTTGGAAGAGATCTTCACCATCATCTAAGTCCAACCTCTGACCCCAGACCACTGTGTGAGCTGGAGGGATGTGGGGTTGTGGCCTCTCTTCCTGTGATGCTGAGGGAGGAGAGGACACCCCAGCATCTCACTCTGCACCAGCTTGGGGTCACCCAAGGGACTGCTGTGGATGAGGAGATGTGGAAGGGGACATGCAAGGTGATACTGCAAGGGGTTGCCCAGAGGTGCCCCACTCCTGGGGACATTCAAGGTCAAATTTGCTGGGGGCAGCCTGCTCTGCTTGATGTCCTGTCTGACTGCAGGGGCTTGGGACAAGGTGACCTTGGAGGGTCCTTTCCAACCTGATGCATTCTGTGATGCCTCTCTGGTGCTAGAGAATCAACCTAAAATGAAGCCTTTCCCTAAACCTCCTCACAAGTGGCAGCTTGAGCAAGAATTTGATGGTGATGACGACCTGGTGGTGTTGGAGAAAGGCTTGGATGTGGCACTTGGAGCCATGGTTTAGTTGTCAGGAGGTGTTAGCTATTAGGTGATAGGTTGGACTTGATGATCTCTGAGGTCTTTTCTAACCTGGTAGATTCTGTGGTTCTATGGTTCTATGACTCTATGGTTTCATGGCTCTATGATTCTATGAATCTGTGGTTCCATGACTCTATGGCTCTATGTCTCTATGGTTCTATGTCTCTATGGTTCCATGACTCTATGGTTCTATGACTCTATGGCTCTATGACTCTGTGGTTCTATGACTCTGTGGTTCCATGACTCTATGGTTCTATGACTCTATGGTTCCATGACTCTATGGCTCTATGTCTCTATGGTTCTATGACTCTATGGCTCTATGTCTCTATGGTTCCATGACTCTATGGTTCCATGACTCTATGGTTCCATGACTCTATGGTTCTATGACTCTATGGTTCCATGACTCTATGGCTCCATGATTCCATGGCTCTATGGTTCTATGACTCTATGGCTCTATGACTCTATGGCTCTATGACTCTATGGTTCCATGACTCTATGGTTCCATGACTCTATGGTTCCATGACTCTATGGTTCCATGATTCTCTGGTTCTATGACTCTATGGTTCTATGACTCTATGGCTCTATGACTCTATGGTTCCATGACTCTATGATTCCATGACTCTATGGCTCTATGGTTCTATGACTCTATGGTTCTGTGACTCTATGGCTCTATAGTTCTGTGACTCTATGACTCTATGGCTCTATGACTCTATGATTCCATGACTCTATGGTTCCATGACTCCATGATTCTATGACTCCATGATTCTATGACTCTAGGATTCTATGACTCCATGAATCTATGACTCCATGGTTCCGTGACTCTATGACTCTCTGGTTCTATGATTCCATGACTCTATGATTCTATGACTCTCTGGTTCTATGGTTCTTTGACTCAATGATGGTTTAAGATGCTTTTAACAGAAACCCTTTTTCTTCTTCTTTCTGTTTTGTTCCCCCAGGAAACTAAACCTTCCCACGGGCAGGCTGGGAACTTAGGGCTGATTTACCTCCAGGCTGGGCATGGCTCTGACCCAGCCTTGGAAGTAAATGCATATTGAGCTCTTAAGGCATACATTGTTCATCCAGGTAAATGCAGAGTTTGGTGTGGACATCCTTTAGGGCACAGTTATGTGGATTAAACCTTTTGGCAGGCATCTTGTTGTCCATTTCTGTGTCTAAAATCCTAGCTCTTAAAAGGGGCAATACTAATCAATACTACTAATAATAATTAATAATACTAATTAAAACTATCAAAAGATAAGGATTATAATAATGATAATGATAATTATAATGATGATAATAATAATGATAGCAACAATAATAATAATGAAGAAGCAGCTTTGTACTGCTGATGCTTTTTCACCCCTCCTGTAGCTTAAACCTCACGTTTCTCCTTTAAAATATGATAAATGAAACAATATCTACTGAGAGATATAGGTGAAATTTCCTGCCAGGTTAGAAACCCTTGAGCAACAGCAGTTTCTCTTTTGTTTTGTTTTCACTCAAGAAGCTGTGAGAGATGCTTTCATGTAGTGTTTGGGGTCACACCACCATCAGCAACTGGGGCATGAGAGCATCGCTGTCTCCTGTGCCCCATCGCTGGTGCTAAGGGGAGCTGCAGCCCTGAGTTGTTGCACTAGGTAGGAACTTAACAGGCTCACAGGATGTCAGGGGTTGGAAGGGACCCAAAGAGATCATCCAGTCCAGCCCCCCTGCCAGAGCAGGAGCATACAATCCAGCTCAGCTCACACAGAACACATCCAGATGGGGCTGGAAAGGCTCCACAGAAGGAGACTCCACAACCTCTCTGGGCAGCCTGCTCCAGGGCTCTGGGACCCTCACAGGAAAGAAGTTCCTCCTTGTGCTGAGGTGGAGCCTCCTGTGCTGCAGCTTCCATCCATTGCTCCTTGTCCTATCCCAGGGAGCAAGTGAGCAGAGCCTGTCCCCTCCCTCCTGACCCCCAGCCCTCAGCTATTGATAGACATTGATTAAATCCCCTCTCAGTCTTCTCTTCTCCAGACTACAGAGCCCCAGGCCCCTCAGCCTCTCCTCCCCAGGCAGTGCTGCAGTCCCCTAACCATCCTGGTAGCCTCCCCTGGACCCTCTCCAGCAGATCCCTGTCCCTCCTGAGCGGGGGAGCCCAGAACTGAACACAGGACTCAAGATGAGGTCTCAGCAGGGCAGAGCAGAGGGGGAGGAGAACCTCCCTGGCTCTGCTGGACACACTCTTCTTAATGCCCCTCAGGATGCCATTGGCCCCCAGGGCACATTGGTGTCCCCTGGATAACTTGTCATCCACCAACTTAGGGTGGCACAGGCTTTGGGGTTTCTAAAGTGGACAACAGTCTTGGTATCAATGCTCAGTTATTGGAGCTAAGCCATTTATTTTTCATGTTGGGGAAGTGGGGAATGAAGAGGATGATGTTTACCCGACAGAGATGAATGGGATAGAGGAAACCCTGTGAAGGAGCACAGAACACGCTTGCCAGACAGTTGCCTACAGCAAAGACACCCCACAAATTACGGGTGGTGGTGGTCAATGGGTGGTAAGACTTGAAGGACCCCCCCAGCAAGCCCCAATCTGTACAATTACCAGTTCATAGATCTCACGGAACAGCTTGACCAAGTTGGCTTTTTATTTGATCCCCACTGCCCTCAGCTCCCATCCTGCACAAATTAAGGCTGCTGGGCTAGGTGGGATACATCTGCTGGATTAATTGGTGCAGGAAGTTAAACGTGGCTCTGCTTCATGGCAGGATTGGGGGGACTGAGTGGGCAAGGCCTCAGCAAGCAGGAGGCTGACCCCGCTGACACCGGGGGGACACCGAGGGCTGCCCCCCAGCACTCACACACCCCACACACACATCCACTGCGGAGCACGCAGGGCTGACAGCTATTAAAGACCTATCTCAGCTAAGGAAACACCCCCAGGACCTGGAAATGCTTGTGGGGCTGCTTGCTTTTCTGTTTTGGACTTGGCAATAATTACATCCACCCAAATGGAAGTGGAAATTCAGAGGTGGGAGCCAAGCTCCTGCATGTCTTCCAGTGGCTCCACCCAGGATGAAGCCAAACAATCAATATTTCATTTACCTTTCTTTCTCTCTCTTTTTCTTTCTTTTCTCTTGCTTTTTCTTTATAGTTTTTTTTCTTTCAGTTTTCCTTCTCCCTTTCTTTTGCTTTCTTTCTTTTTCCTTTCCCCTTTCCCTTTCTTTTGCTTTCTTTCCTTTCCCCTTTCCCTTTCTTTTGCTTTCTTTCCTTTTTTTCCTTCTTTTGCTTTCTTTCCTCTTTTTCCCTTTCTTTTGCTTTCTTTCCTTTTCCCCTTTCCCTTTCTTTTGCTTTCTTTCCTTTTTTTCCTTCTTTTGCTTTCTTTCCTCTTTTTCCCTTTCTTTTGCTTTCTTTCATTTTTTTTCCCCCTTCTTTTGCTTTCTTTCCTTTTTTTCCTTCTTTTGCTTTCTTTCCTCTTTTTCCCTTTCTTTTGCTTTCTTTCATTTTTTCCCCCTTCTTTTGCTTTCTTTCCTTTTTTTCCTTCTTTTGCTTTCTTTCCTCTTTTTCCCTTTCTTTTGCTTTCTTTCATTTTTTTTCCCCCTTCTTTTGCTTTCTTTCCTTTTTTTCCTTCTTTTGCTTTCTTTCCTCTTTTTCCCTTTCTTTTGCTTTCTTTCATTTTTTCCCCCTTCTTTTGCTTTCTTTCCTTTTTTTCCTTCTTTTGCTTTCTTTCCTCTTTTTCCCTTTCTTTTGCTTTCTTTCATTTTTTCCCCCTTCTTTTGCTTTCTTTCCTTTTTTTCCTTCTTTTGCTTTCTTTCCTCTTTTTCCCTTTCTTTTGCTTTCTTTCCTTGTTTCTTTTCCCATTCTTTTTCTTTCTTTCCTTTTTTCTTTTATCTTTCTTTTTTTCTTTCCTTTTTTTTTCTTTCCCCTTTCTTTTTCTTTCTTTCCTTTCTTTCATTTCCCTTTCTTTCTCTTTCTTTTTTTTTTCTTTTCCCTTTCTTTTTGTTTCCTTTCTTTTTATTTCTTTTTCTTTTCTCTTTCTCTTTCTTTTCCTTTTCTCCCCTCTCTTCTTATTTAATAAAGCTGCTTTTCCCATTCTATCCTGTTGCTGGAAATATCAAGATCCCAGCTGTCAGGAATCACCAAAATCAAACACATCAGCGAAAAGAGATCATTGGATCCAGCCACAGCATAGAAACACCTCTCATTTTCACGGGAGAGCAGGCAGATGTGTTGGGCTTTGCACATCCTTTTTGAACCCCTTCCCCCCAAAACCAGCCTGCCTCCAAACACCAGCCTGCCCCCATCCTTTCCTGCAACACCACTGTTTCTGGAGAATGGATGCTGAAAGAATAGCACTTTAAAGCTGCAATACAAGAGAGAGCAGAAGAGCAGGAGTGTGTGGAGTATGAGAGCTTGAAGTTTTTCCAACCAAAACACTTCTATGAGTTGGGTTGCGCTGGGTTGGGTTCATCCTGTTTCCTTAAGGAGTTAGCTGTGTCAGGTTATTCCCTCCTGACACATGTGCTGTGGGTTTTTTTCTCATCATTAGAAAAGCACACCTGGGGCTACACTCTTCCTGTGTTTTGGCTGGGGCTTTGTAACCAGATCACAAAGCTATCTGGCTGTCACTACGAGAAGCAGAAAGCAAACCAGCCTCCAACTAACCCTTCACGGCAGGTTAAAAGGGAGGTGTCTGAAGGACTGATTGAGCCTTTAACTGCCTGGAGTTCCTCTGAGCTTTGAAGTGCTAAGTGTGTGTATCTCAGATTTGCCAGGTGCCACTTTTTACCTGTTCTGTATCTTTTGTGTTGTAGCTGGGGTCTTTGTCTGGTTTTGTAAACTGACGCTCTGCTCAGTTGCACCCTAGGTAGGATGGGCCAAGGGGCAATGGATATAAACTCCAGCACAGGAGGTTCCACCTCAACATGAGGAAGAACTTCTTCACTGTGAAGCCCTGGAGCAGGCTGCCCAGAGAGGTTGTGGAGTCTCCTTCTCTGGAGCCTTTCCAGCCCTGTCTGAATGTGATCCTGTGTGACCTGTGCTGGATTCTATGGTCCTGTTCTGGCAGGGGGCTTGGACTCGAAGATCTCCAGAGGTCCCTTCCAACCCCTAGCATCCTCTGACCCTGTGATCTTCTGATTCAAAGTTGAGGATTGGTTTGTTTGGTTTTTATAATTATTTATTTATCAGAAAAAGAAGCCACAACTGTAAATAGGTTGTAAATGAGAAGATAAGAATGGTACAATCCATCACTGAACACACACAGAGTCACCCAGGGACACGCTAATGCCATATTTTGGAGCCAACCTGCTGCTCCTTCTACCCTTCACCACTTGGAGCCAACCTGTTGCCCTTTCTACCCTTCACCACTGGGAGCCAACCTGTTGCCCTTTCTATGCTTCACCACTGGGAGCCAACCTGTTGCCCTTTCTACCCTTTCACCACTGGGAGCCAACCTGTTGCCCTTTCTACCCTTCACCACTTGGAACCAACCTGTTGCTCTTTCTACCCTTCACCACTTGGAGCCAACCTGTTGCTCTTTCTACCCTTCACCACTGGGAGCCAACCTGTTGCTCTTTCTACCCTTTCACCATATTTTGGAGCCAACCTGTTGCCCTTTCTACCCTTCACCACTTGGAGCTAACCTGCTTCTCCTTCTACCCTTCACCACTAAACCAGATTCACTGCATGTTCTGGCTACAGGATAGATTTGGGCCAGCAGGGCTCAGAAGCTGCCTTTTCAAAGGCTGGGGTGTCTCTCTGAACTGAGGTTTGGAGCCTGCTGAGCACACGTGGTGCTCATCCGGCTATCACTCGCTACCAGAGCCTAGCACCAGGAGACAAAATGTTGTAGCACAGGACTTGTGTCACTTGCTGGAGCTCATCTACAAAGCACAAGGATGGTAAGATCAGTGGTGGGTTTGCTAGTCCTGTCACCAATAGCTGGTTTGGAAGCAAGCCATTATCTCCTGGGGGCCGCCAGGAGACCTTGTGCTCGCTGTTGGCCGTAGTCCTGCCTACAGAGGCAGCATTTTAACCTCAGCTGCAACCTGTGAGCAGCATTTTGTGTTAGTCCTGTCCAGGGCTGTTTAAAAAACAGAAACTAGTGGAGTTTATGCTATTTGGAACCTTGATCCTTCTCTGAGTGTTTTCATGACAGACTGCAGTGTAGGAAATGGTCTACAGGGAGATGTTAGGCTACGGCTGGGCTCGGTGATCTTAAGGTCTTTGCCAACCAGGTGATTCTGTGTGAGGACTTCACTGCTGGGGGGCAAGGGGAAAGAGATCTCTACAGTGATAGCAGATCTATGCTGAAGCCCTGCCTGCAGAGGTGGTTCTATCATGGATGGCAACATGCACTTCAGTTGTTGGAGCAACCTCGCTTTAATATAGATATATTTATATGTATTTTATATATATAGGTCTGTATATATATAAAATTCTGCTTGATACTTCATGTATTATTTTTCTTTCAGATATCTAAGAGTTAAAAGCATCCTTTATCATTGCTAAATTAGCCAAACCAGTACAAAAAAATCAAGTGCAAGGAAAAAAATACCAATTCACAGAGGTTTTTTTTTTGCCAAGGAATACAAAAGGGACTTATTCAGCCTCTCACATTTACAGCCAGCTGGGAGCTTGGAGAGTTGGGATGATGGAGGGGGGGGGGGGAAAAAAGGGTCCTACATTCAAAAGAGGTCTCAAAAGAATTGGTTTTGTAGTGGGGAAAATAAGTTTTGGTTGTTTCCTTTTTTACATAGAGATAAGCTACTGGTCAGTGGGTGGCAGATGGCAAACACAAGGGGTCGGAGCCACCCTGAAATGCCTGCCTAAGAAACCTGAAGCAGTTTGCTGACCTCCTGGGGATGGGTGAGGAGATCTCCTTTTAGCCACTAGCACCTTTGTCCTCCACTTGAGATTCTTATTTTTGTGCTCCAAAGGATGCTTTAGCATTTCCCAAAGGACATTCCAGATTGGGGGGAGGAAGGGAGAGGGAAGAAGTGTTTCCCAGAGGACATTCCAGACTGGGGGGAGGGAGGAAGGAAGGAAGGGGGAAGAATTGTTTCTCAAAAGACATTCCAGACTGGGGGGAGGGAGGGAGAGGGAAGAAGTGTTTCCCAAAGGACATTCCAGATTGAGGGGAGGGAAGGAGGGAGGGAGAGGGAAGAAGTATTTCCCAAAGGACATTCTGGATTGGGGGGAGGGAGGGAGAGGGAAGAAGTGTTTCCCAAAGGACATTCCAGATTGAGGGGAGGGAAGGAGAGAGGGAGAGGGAAGAAGTATTTCCCAAAGGACATTCTGGACTGGGGGGAGGGAGGGAGAGGGAAGTGCTTCTCAAAAGACATTCCAGATTGGAGGGAGGGAGAAGTGTTTCTCAAAAGACATTCCAGACTGGGAGGAGGGAAGGAGGGAGGTAGGAAGGAAGGGGGAAGATGTGTTTCCCAAAGGGCATTCCAGTCTGGGGGGAGGGCGGGAGAGGGAAGTGTTTCTCAAGACAATCCAGATTGGAGGGAGGGAGGGAGAGGGGAGCAGTGTTTCCCCAAAACATTCCAGATTGGAGGGAGGGAGGGAGAGGGAAGAAGTGTTTCCCAAAAGACATTCCAGATTGGGTGGAAGGGGAGAGGGAAGAAGTGTTGTATGAAGGCACACCCATGCTGAATTGGCAGGAGAGAGGAGAGAAAACAGAAAGCAGGTACTGCACAACGCAGTTATAATACAAGGCTCGTTCTTGAAACCTGAATCTCATGCTAGAAGATCTAGATATGTGTCAATATTCTGCAGAAGTACTTTGAAGGCAATATTATTTGAGTAGTATTTCTTTTCTTTCCATATCAAAAAAAGAAAGAGAAAAAGAAAAACGATTCTGTGTAAATGTGGAGAAAGCATCAAAGAAGGGAACTGAAGCTTTGTATTGCAGCCTTAAAGAAGCAGATTTTGGTGTTGTTGGGGTTTTTTTTTACTGCAATAATTTTGCTTTGTTTTTGTTGTGGTTTGTTGTTGTTGTTGTTGTAAACTATGGTCTGCAGACCTCAGCAGACCACGAGTGAACGCTTTGAGAACCGGGCGGTTACAAACGTGAAATCACAATTAATAGCCTCGGAAAAAAACCAAACCCCAACCCCAACCAAACAAACAAACTAACCCCCAGCGAGCCAAAAAACCTAAAAAAAAGGCATTGCAGAGCTTTCACACCTTTGAGAAACAAAAAAAGAGAGAGAGAAAGGGAGCAAAAAAACAGAGAGAGAGAGAGAAAGAAAGAAAAGGGAAAGGCAGCAAAAAAACAGAGAGAGAGAGAAAGGAAAAGGCAACAAAAAACCAGAGAGAGAGAGAAAGGAAAAGGAAAAGGCAACAAAAAACCAGGGAGAGAGAAAGGAAAAGGGAAAGGCAACAAAAAACCAGGGAGAGAGAAAGGAAAAGGGAAAGGCAAC
Source organism: Melanerpes formicivorus (assembly GCF_026170545.1). Taxonomy (NCBI): domain Eukaryota; kingdom Metazoa; phylum Chordata; class Aves; order Piciformes; family Picidae; genus Melanerpes; species Melanerpes formicivorus. The sequence goes on from NW_027142433.1 coordinate 2,760,725, forward strand.
AAAAGACCAGGGAGAGAGAAAGGAAAAAGGAAAGGCAACAAAAAACCAGAGAGAGAGAAAAGAAAAGGGAAAGGCAACAAAAAACCAGAGAGAGAGAAAGGAAAAGGGAAAGGCAACAAAAAACCAGAGAGAGAGAAAGGAAAAGGGAAAGGCAACAAAAAACCAGAGAGAGAGAGAAAGAAAAAGGAAGGGCAACAAAAACACAGAGAAAGGCCAAAAAAAACAAAGGCAAAAAAAGAGAAAGGGAAAATGCAAAAAACAAAAATAGAAAGAAAAAGGAAAAGGCAAAAAAAAAAAAAAAGAGAAAAAGGAAAAGGCAGAAAAAAAAAGAAGAGAGAAAGGAAAAGGCAGAAAAAAAAAGAAGAGAGAAAGGAAAAGGCAAAAAAAAAGAGAAGAGAGAAAGGAAAAGGCAAAAAAAAAGAGAAGAGAGAAAGGAAAAGCCAAATGAACAGGAAGCAGAAGGACAAACGTGTAGTGCTTCAGAAGGTAATGCAGTTAATTAGGAATTAAGAAAAAATGGTAGAAAGGAGGAAAAACCAAACCCAAAGCAACAACAACCACCACCAAAACCAAACAGAGGAGGCGGATGGAAGTATTTACAGGAGGGAGCGACTCTACAGAAGGCCACCATCCCCAGGGCACCGCGGGGGGATGAGATCCCAGGCTGCTTTCAACACAACTCTACCAGATTGGAGCCAGGCAGCAGCAGCAGCAGCACTTGCAGACAATTCCTTTAAAAGCCTTTTTTTTTTGTGTGTGTGTGTGTGTGTTTTGTTTTGTTATGGGTCTGTACACTTAGTGCAGAATGATGTTCTTCAGGTAGAATATGCTGGTGAGGGAGGACAGCGTCAACACCAGGTACCAGCAAGAGAAGAGGATCTCGGCGTCGCCGGTGATGCCGTACTGGGCCGTGCTGGGAGCTGCAAAGAGACAGGGAAAGAGGAAAGAAGAGATACAAGGATTAAGTGACTGTGGCCACAGCGACCCCAGGCAGTGCTACAGGCTGGGCACAGGGCAGCCAGGCAGAAAGGGAGCTAGAGATGCTGGTTGACAGCAGCTGAACAGGAGCCAGCAGTGTGCCCAGGGGGCCAAGAAGGCCAGTGGCATCCTGGCCTGCATCAGGAACAGTGTGGCCAGCAGGGAGGTCGTTCTACCCTGTGCTCAGCACTGCTTAGGCCACACCTTGAGTCCTGTGTCCAGTTCTGGGCCACTCAATTTAAGAAGGACATTGAGATGCTGGAGGGCATCCAGAGAAGGGCAACAAAGCTGGGGAAGGGTCTGGAGCACAGCCCTGTGAGGAGAGGCTGAGGGAGCTGGGGTTGCTTAGCCTGGAGAAGAGGAGGCTCAGGGGAGACCTTCTTGCTCTCTCCAACTCCCTGAAGGGAGGTTGTAGCCAGGTGGGGGTTGGTCTCTTCTCCCAGGCAAGCAGCACCAGAACAAGAGGACAGAATCTCAAGCTGTGCCAGGGGAGGTTCAGGCTGGAGGTGAGGAGAAAGTTCCTCCCAGCAAGAGAGATTGGCCATTGGGATGTGCTGCCCAGGGAGGTGGTGGAGTCCCCAGCCCTGGAGGTGTTTAGGAAGAGCCTGGCTGAGGCACTTGGTGCCATGGTTTAGTTGTCAGGAGGTGTTAGGGATTAGGTCACAGGTTGGACTTGCTGATCTCTGAGGTCTTTTCCAACCTGGCTGACTCTATAATTCTCTGATCTCAATGTCCTTCTTGCAGTGAGTGGCCCAAGAGACAACTACTAGGATAGCATAAACATTCTGCACATGCTGCAGCAGCAGGCAAGTCCTCCTGCTCCAGCAGTGAGTACTGATTCATGTTTTAAAGACAATAAATCATTATTAAAGGCCAGCATTTAAAAATGTGAGTACTTAACATCAGACAAGTGCTTTGTGCTTAAACATCTGAATAATTTATCTGTTTTTAAGCTGCTGAGCACCAAGATCTCCACTGAAGGCAATGAGAGGTGAATGTATTTAGTTCTTGAAAGCAACTAATTTTCTGCCTGACTTTAGAAGCCAGAGTCAGACAATTTTCTCCAGCCAAGAACATTCGTGTTTATTTTCAGTCTCTTTCAGTAAATTGTATTTACTCACTTTAATACAAAGGCTGTCTCCCATTGTTAAACAAATATCACACTGAGGGCGTGAAAAGAGAGGTAGAAGTACAAGAAAGCAAATGTGAAGCAAATGAGGAGACCATCATTTGGGCAGCCATGGGCAGCCTGGCAAAGAAGCTCCATATCCCCAACCGTGGCAGGGCTTAGAAAGAACCTCTGGAGATCAAGCAGGGCACCCACAGCAGCTTGCCCAGCAGCACAGTGCCCAGCTGGCTTTGGAAGCTCTCCACACAAGGAGACTCCACAGCCTCTCTGGGCAGCCTGCTCCAGGTCTCCAGCACCCTCACAACAAAAGTTTCTCCTCCTCTTCAGGTGGAACCTCCTGGGTTCCAGTCTGTGCCCTTTGCCCCTTGTCCTGTCCCTGGGCACCACTGAGCAGAGTCTGGCCCCAGCCTCTTGCCCCCCACAGCTCCTTTATCTCTTGCTGAGCATTGCTCAGCTCCCCTGTGGTGCTGCTCTTCTGCAGGCTCAACAGGCACAGGGCTCTCAGCCTTTCCTCCTCACAGAGCTGCTCTCCAGGAGACCATTTGCCCTCTTGGCCCTGAGGGCACATTGCTGGGGTACAGTGCTGAGCCAGTTCTCAAGAAACTTGTTGTCAAGAGACCTTTTTCCCTCTCCTCCCATTCCAAGTGTGAGCAGAGGAGCTCAGTGTGGGGATGGAGAGACAACCACAGCACCTTCCAGGTGTCAGTAGGTTAACTGGCAGATCCCATGCTCAGAGAAGGCAGCAGAGGCTGTGTCCCTGCTCACAGAACACAGAATTAACCAGGCACTACTGAGAAGAGTCCAAGGTGGTAACTGCCCCATCCCTGGGGCATCCCAGGTCCGGCTACCTGGGGCTCTGACCAACCTGCTCTTGTTGCAGATGTCCCTGCTGAGTGCAGTGGGGTTGGACTGGATGAACCTGCTAGGTTCCAACCCAAACGAGGCTGTGCTTCCATGACAACACATAAAGTGCCTTAAAATCTGGAAGCTGCAATCAGTTGTGTGAATCTTCAGAGCAGCACCCAGCAGCCAAGATCCCTCTGTGCCTGCTCCTGGAGTCCACAGGCAGTTGCCTCAAGCTCTCCCTTTTGTTTTGTTTGGTGATTAACGTGCATAATCCCAGTGTTTTAACACAGCCAGGAGTTGGGAAAATATTGAAGCAGGCTCCTAGCAGAGATAGGATTATGCTCAGACACCTCTCCTGGTTGTGGAGGAGAAAAGAACCAAGTGTTATTGTATCACTATCTCTAATTAATACAAGAGATTAGGAAGTGTACGCTGCTGGAACGTGCAGAGCAGCATTTCCTAACACCAAGGGCTGCATTAACCAGAAATAATTATAAGCTTTAAAGGCTGATGCCTTGTAGACAAAAGCATGGACCTCTTTAGGTTGTCTGGCAAGGCAAGACTAATTCTGGTAAATGGATTATGCAGGGAGATGTTAATAAGCACTTCATTAACGGTATTCAGGTTAATGATCTATAAATAGCTCTTTGTGCCATGTGCAAAACAGCCCTGAGTCCCAGCACGCTGGGGGCTGGAAGGGACCTCTGGAGATCAGCCAGGCCAACCCCCCCTTGCTAAAGCAGGGCAGCCACAGCAGCTTGCCCAGCAGCACAATGCCCAGCTGCCTTTGGAAGCTCTCCACACAAGGGGAATCCACAACCCCTCTGGGCAGCCTGCTCCAGGCCTCCAGCACCCTCACACCGTAGAATTTGTCTCTTTCTAGGTGCTAGTACATGCCCCTTGCTCCCTGTCCCATCACTGGACACCACTGAGAAGAGTCTGGCCCCATCCCCTTGCCCTCAAACAGGTCCTTTAGCTCTTGCTGAGCATTACTCAGCTCCCCTCTGGGGCTGCTCTTCTGCAGGCTCAACAGCCCCAGGGCTCTCAGCCTTTCCTCCTCACATTGCTGCTCCAGGCCCCTCAGCATCTTTGGAGCTTCCCCTGGACTCCCTGCAGTAGTTCTCTGTCTCTCTTGAGCTGAGGAGCCCAGAACTGGCCCCAGGACTCCAGCTGCAGCCTATGTACAGAGGGAAAAGAACCTCTCTTGACCACTCTCCTTCATGCCCCCCAAGGCAACCATTGGCCTTCTTGGCCACAAGGGCACACTGCTGGCTCCTGGTAATGTATACAGAGGAGGAAGGAATAAACTCACTCAAGGTCAAAGCAGCAAGTCAAAAATAAACCAAAGCAGATGAAAAAGGCTGGGCTGTCAAAAAAGGCTTTGTGTTGGGGTGGGTTTTTTTTGCCTTCCAGAAGATTGTAAGATAATGGGAGTGTGAAGGCTCAGCTGAGTCCTGCTGATAGCATCTCTAAATATTGTTACACTTGAGGTCAGCTGAGGATTTATGGCTCTGGAGGAGCGGGGCGACAGCCTGCAAAGGACTGAATTAGAAAGCAATGGCTTGGGAGAGGGGAGGTGACCTGCTGGGAGAGGGGGCTGCAACAGCCACACAGGCTGCAGGGGGTTGCAAGGGACCCTCAGAGGTCATCTTGGAATCGTAGAACCAATAAGGCTGGAAAAGACCTCAGAGATCATCAAGCACAACCTGTCACCCAACACCTCCTGACAACCAAACCATGGCTCCAAGAGCCACATCCAAGCCTTTTTTGAACACCTCCAGGGATGGGGACTCCACCACCTCCCAGGGCAGCACATCCCCAGGGCCAATCTCTCTTGCTGGGGAGAACTTTCTCCTCACAGTCTCGGGTGCCTGGGAGGTGGTGGAGTCACCGTCATTGGAGGTGTTCAGGAGGAGACTTGCTGGGGTGCTTGGTGCCATGGGTTAGTTGTTTAGGTGGTGTTGGATTGGTTGATGGGTTGGACACGATGATCTTGAAGGTCTCTTCCAACCTGGTTTATTCTAAATTCTTAATCTTTGAGGTCTTTCCCAACCTTACTGATTCAAAGAATCTCACCTCAGCCTAAACTTCCCCTGCCACAGCTTGGTCTTGTCCAACCAACCTCACAGTCAGGAGGGACACCTCCAGTCTGATCAGATTGCCTAGGGGCACATTGAGTCTGAAAGCTGGGGAGAGACTTTTGAGGATGTCAGGGAGTGATAGGACTGGGAGGGATGGAGCAAAACTAGAAATGGGGAGATTGACTGTGAGGAACACAAACTCTTCCAGAGAAGGGCTGCAAGGAGGAGCAGAGGGCTGGAGCTGCTCTGCTGTGAGCACAGACTGAGGGAGTTGGGGCTGTTCAGGCTGGAGAGGAGGAGGCTCCCAGGAGACCTAATTGTGGCCTTCCAGGCTCTGCAGGGGGCTCCAAGAAAGCATGGGAAGGACTTTTAAGGGTGTCAGGGAGGGATAGGACTGGGAGGGATGGAGCAGAACTAGAAATGGGGAGATTGACTCTTAGGAAGAAGTTGTTCCCCAGGAGGGTGGTGAGACACTGGCACAGGTTGCCCCACTAAGCAGCCCCAGCCAACACCAGTGGATAACATTAAAGCAGGATATCAAAGCAGTAATCAATGTTGGCCCTAACAGCCGGGGGGCCACCAGGCCCCCCGGCCTTTGTTGTCACCACCACCATCACCCAGTGTGCTCCAGGGGCACTGACCTGAGATGAGAGGAGGATCCTCAGCCCAAATGGGCTCAGCTTAGGGCTTCAGCCTCCCCTGGCACGGATTAAATAGGGGAGTGGGTGGGGAAGGCTAAGTGGCCACACCTGGGGTGGGAGGAGACTGCAACAGAGCCCAGGTGCTGTGGGTTTGAGGGGAAAAAAGGGGGAAATGGGGCAGGTGAGGGACTTTTAGAGTGTCAGGGAGTGATAGGGCTGGGGGTTGGAACAAAACTAGAAATGGATAGATTGAGATTGGATGTCAGGAAGATGTTCTTCCTCATGAGGGTGGTGAGAGCCTGGCACAGGTTGCCCAGGGAGGTGGTGGAAGCCTCCTGCCTGGAGATGTTTACAGCCAGGCTGGATGTGGCTGTGAGCAACCTGCTGTAGTGTGAGGTGTCCCTGGCCATGGCAGGGGGGCTGGAGCTGGCTGATCCTTGAGATCCCTTCCAACCCTAAACAATTCTATGATCTTGAATGTCTCCAGGGATGGGCCCTCAGCCACATCTCTGGACAAACCCCTTAAATGAGTCCTTTCCACCAAAGGAGAAGTTGGTCAGGAGCAGAACCCTGGGAGAGCAGGGAGGTTTGTAGGAAGCTTGGCCTTGGCAGAACAAAACCTTACAGCTCTGTGTCAAAGTGACTCAGGGGAGACACCAACTTGCTTAGCCTTATGCAAATGCAGTCATGCTGCCGGCAGCGAGGGATTTACTGCTGGGGACGCTCACTGGTGAAGGGAAGGAGATAAATCTGAGCAAGGAGGTCCTTCTGAAGTGCCTGCCAGATGGAGGCTCTGATTAAACAGAGATTTGACCATCCTAACAACACTTGGGAAGTGCTGGTAATTTAAGAGAGATACCAGACCAGGCTGCCCAGGCAGGCAGTGGATGCCCCCTCCCTGGACGGTGTTCAAGGCCAGGTGGGGTGGAACCTTTATCAACCTGATCTAGTGGGGAGGTGTCCCTGCCCATGGCAGGGGGCTTGGGACTAGGTGATCTTTGAGGTCCCTTCCAACCCCCCCAAACCATTCTGTGATTCTGAGCAACACTAAAAGGTGATTGGATGGCATCTGTGGTAGCTGAGAGTTGCACGTGGTGGCTTGGAAGGTCCTCTCCAGGCTGATGTTCCTATGCTACTGGCATGAATCACTGAAATGCCTTTTAATGAGTGAGAAACTTACAGAACTGCCCAGGCCAGTGTCCCCAGGGAGCACTGGGAATGCAAAATGCTTTTACTTGATGTAAAGGCACACGAGGGGTGATGTGTCCAGCTCTGGAGTCCTCAACACAGAAGAGACATGGACCTGTTGGAGTGGGGCCAGAGGCAGCCACAGCAGTGCTGGGAGAGCTGGAAGCCTTCTGCTGGGAGGTTAGGCTGAGAGAGTTGGGGTTGTTCAGCCTGGAGAAGAGTCTGGGAGACCTTCTGGTGGCCTTTCAATGCTGCAAGAAGCTGATCAGAAAGCTGGGGACAGAGTTTTGAGCAGGGCCTGTTGTGACAGGACAAGGGGGGATGGCGTGAACTCAGAGAGGAAGATCCAGACGGGAGAGGAGGAAATGATTGCCACTGAGGGTGGTGAGAGCCTGGCCCAGGCTGCCTCTCAGAACTGTGGCTGCTGAGCTCAGCCCTGGCTCAGGGCAAGCACTGTCCAGAGCTCAAGGTGGATTTCTGCAGCCTGGGGCTGCTGCCACTGGTAAGAGCATGCTGGGGGGAGGCACTTTCTGTTCAGATGGAACATCCCAGGTTCAGTTTATGCCCCTTGCTCCTTGTTCTGTCACTGGGCACCACTGACAAAAGCCAAGCTCTGTCTTCTTGCCTCCAACCCTTGCTTCTTGCTGAGCATTGCTCAGCTCCCCTCTGGGGCTGCTCTTCTGCAGGCTCAACAGCCCCAGGGCTCTCAGCCTTTCCTCCCCACAGAGCTGCTCCAGGCCCTTCAGCATCTTTGTAGCCACCCCTGGACTCTCTCCAGTAGTTCTCTGTCTCTCTTGACCTGGGGAGCTCAGAGCTGGACACAATGCTCCAGCTGTGGCTTCCCTAGGGCAGAGCAGAGGGGGAGAACAGGCTCCTTTGAGCTGCTGGCCACAATCTCCTTCATGTCCTCCAGGAGATCATCAACCATCATGGCCACAAGGGCACATTGCTGGCTCATGGTGAGCTTGTTGTCCATCAGCACCCCTAGTTCCTTCTTGGACACAGTCTCAAGCTGTGCCAGGGGAGGTTTAGGCTGGGTGTTAGGAAGAGGTTCTTCCCAGCAAGAGAGATTGGCCATTGGGATGTGCTGCCCAGGGAGGTGGTGGAGTCACCATCACTGGAGGTGCTTAAGAAGAGCCTGGCTGAGGCACTTGGTGCCATGGTTGAGTTGATCAGGTGGTGTTGGGTGAGAGGTTGGACTGGATGATTGCAAAGGTCTCTTCCAACCTGGTTAATTCTATTCTATTCTATTCTATTCTATTCTATTCTATTCTATTCTATTCTATTCTATTCTATTCTATTCTATTCTACTCTATTCTATTCTATTCTATTCTATTCTATTCTATTCTACTCCACTCCACTCCACTCCACTCCACTCCACTCCACTCCACTCCACTCCACTCCACTCCACACTCCACTCCACTCCACTCCATTCCATTCCATTCCATTCCACTCCATTCCATTCCATTTCCCACAGACCAACCCCTCACCTGTAGTGCTGCCAACACCTCAAATGGTTAAAACATGTTGTGGAACCCAACCCATCTCCTCTGAATGCATTTGACTGTGAGCACTGGCTGTGGCTTCTGTGTTCCCAGCGAGCAGCAACCCATTAGAACTTCATTACCTGGCTGTGATGTGTTTCCAGACTCCCCTTTTATGACCCAGCATAAGGCTGCCAAGAGAAAATTCCCCATTTCCAGGCAATCATCACCCAGTGGTTCCTAAAAGTCCCTGTAGTTATTGCTCACTCTCATTGTAAGCTCTGCCTGGTGTTGTTACTCAGGCTGTAAGGGGGGGAGAGGGAGGCTCTGCAGTGGGCACCAGACAGGCACTGATCTTCTTCATCCATATTCCTGCACTGACCTGGTTGAGGTAAGGTGAGGGATGGTGGTTGGAAGAAACACTCAGCCAGGAAAGCCTGGTTTGGAGGTAACCAGTGGCAGTGACAGTGCTGCTGCCTTGACATGGTTCTCCAAGCAAATAAATCAGAAACTGAGGAGAAAAGTGGTGCCCAGCCAAAGCTCCTCTTCAAGGTGGAGATGTGCTTTGGGTGGAGCTGTAAAACCAAATCACATTTAAACCATCAGCCCAGAATCTCAGCGTGCTGAGGGTTGGAAGGGGCCTCTGGACTTCATCCAGTCCAACCCCCCTGCTAAAGCAGGGCAGCCACAGCAGCTTGCCCAGCAGCACAATGCCCAGCTGGCTTTGGAAGCTCTCCACACAAGGAGACTCCACAACCTCTCTGGGCAGCCTGCTCCAGGCCTCCAGCTCACAGCAAAGAATTTTGTCCTCCTTTTCAGATGGAACCTCCTGGCTTCCAGTTTGTCCTTGTTGATCCTTGTCCTGCCACTGGACACCACTGAGCAGAGTCTGGCCTCATCCTCTTGCCCCCCACAGCTCCTTCAGCTCTTGCTGAGCATTGCTCAGCTCCCCTCTGGGGCTGCTCCTCTGCAGGCTCAACAGCCCCAGGGCTCTCAGCCTTTCCTCCTCACAGAGCTGCTCCAGGCCCCTCAGCATCTTCAGAGGCATCACTGGACTCTGTCTAGTAGGTCCCTGTCTCTCTTGAATTTGGGATCCCAGAACTGAGCCCAGCACTCCAGATGTCATCTCTCTAGGGCAGAGCAGAGGGGCAGGAGAACCTCCCTTGATGTGCTTCTCACAGTATTCTCTATGCTCCCAGGAGACTATTGGTCCCCACTGCTGGTTCTTGGGGAACTTGTTGCCCACCAGCACACCACAGCTGCTTGCCAGCAGGTCACCCCCCTCACCTGTATTGGTGCAAGGGGTTCTTAATTCCCAAGCCCTCACAAGCCTTATGAGGAGAGGCTGAGGGAGTTGGGGGTGTTTAGCCTGGAGAAGAGGAGGCTCAGGGGAGACCTTCTTGCTGTGTACAATTCCCTGAAGGGAGGTTGTAGCCAGCTGGGGGTTGGGCTCTTCTCCCAGGCAAACAGCACCAGAACAAGAGGGCAGAGTCTCAAGCTGTGCCAGGGGAGGTTTAGGCTAGAAGTGAGGAGAAAGTTCTTCCCAGGAGGAGAAATTGGCCCTTGGGATGTGCTGCCCAGGGAGGTGGTGGAGTCCCCATCCCTGGAGGTGTTCAAGAGGGGCTTGGATGTGGCACTTGGAGCCATGGTCAGGAGGTGTTAGGTATTAGGTAATAGATTGGACTTGAGGATGTCTGAGGTCTTTTCCCACCTGGTTGGTTCTATTCTATGAATTTCCCTTGATGTGATGTTTGGTTCCCTTTGTGTTTCACTTCCCACCTGGTTCAATTATGACCATAGCTAACCTGGCAGACTCTATGTTTCTAAGTGCAGGAGCCTACTCTTGCCCTGGGTGAACTCCACGAGTTTCCCCCTCCATCCAGCTCTCCAGCCTGAGTCAGTTTCTGTCCTGAACCAGAGATACCAGAGTTCCCAGAGGAAGGGAGGGAGGGTGGCTCAGGGCAGAGACAAAGATCTGTCATCTCAGCCTGCCGCTCCTGGAGGCATCTCCCCACGCCGCAGCTCCGTTTCCCTCGCCATGGAACCGTCTCTCGATTATCTCTGCTGGCTTGAGGACATGCCCCGTGCATGCAAACTGCTCAGAAGGCTTTAAACAGATCTTTAATTCTCCTAGAAGAAGGAGCACAGCTGTCAGCCTATAATTAGCATATGCCTCTTGGCTTATCAAACCCAGCTCTGCCGCTGCCTCCTGCCTTCTGATTTCCCTCATAAATATCTTAAGGTCCCTCTTACAAGCAGTTACTGCTCTTCCTCTAGGAGCAGCCAGGGGAAGCTTTCTCCACAGTTCCACCTCTAAATAGGTAGGGAATTTGCTCCTTCCCAGGAGAAGGTCATCACTGGATGAGCTTTGGGTCTAACTGCCCTGGTTCTCCAGGCACAAACTCATGCCTGGTCTCACTTTGTTCAGTACCATTGGATGATGGTTCATAGAATCCATGAAGGCTGTGGGTTGGAAGGGACCTTAAGGTTCATCTAATTGGAATGGGATGGAATGGAATGGAATGGAATGGAATGGAATGGAATGGAATGGAATAGAATAGAATAGAATAGAATAGAATAGAATAGAATAGAATAGAATAGAATAGAATAGAATAGAATAGAATAGAATAGAATTAACCAGGTTGGAAAAGACCTTCAAGATCATCAAGTCCAACCTCTCACCCAACACCATCTAATCAACTCAACCATGGCACCAAGTGCCTCAGCCAGGCTCTTCCTAAACACCTCCAGGGATGGGGACTCCACCACCTCCCTGGGCAGCACATCCCAATGGCCAATCTCTCTTGCTGGGAAGAATTTCTTCCTAACACCCAACCTAAACCTCCCCTGGCACAGCTTGAGACTGTGTCCAAGAAGGAACTAGGGGTGCTGGTGGACAACAAGTTCACCATGAGCCAGCAATGTTCCCTTGTGGCCATGAAGGTGGATGGTCTCCTGGAGGAGATGAAGAAGAGTGTGGCCAGCAGCTCAAAGGAGCCTATTCTCCCCCTCTGCTCTGCCCAAGGAAGCCACAGCTGGAGCATTGTGTCCAGCTCTGAGTGCCTTATCCAGGCTCTTGCTAAACACCTCCAGTGATGGTGACTCCACCACCTCCCTGGGCAGCACATCCCAATGGCCAATCCAACACCTTCAACTAGATCAGGTTGCTCATCCCACCTGGCCATGAACACCCCCAGGGAGGGGGCATCCACCACTTCCCTGGGCAACCTGTTCCAGTGTCTCACCACCCTCACTGGAAAGAATTGACTCTGTCTCAGTGGAGCAGATAGGAGATGAGCTGAACAAATGCAAATGCAACACTGCTCCAGCGCTCTGAGATCTGCCACGAGATATTAATGAGCTAGAAACACCAGCTGGGATGTCATTAGCAAAGCAAGGCTTGTTTACTAAAAACAGCCCATGGAATGGTGACAATTCCAACTCCAAGTTCTAATGAAAGTCAAAGGAGATTCTTAGAATCACAGCATCCTTTGGCTTGGAAGGGATCTTTATGATCATCAAATCCAACCATCAGAATAGAAGCATGGAATAGAATCAGAGAATTAACCAGGTGGGAAAAGACCTCAGAGATCATCAAATCCAACCTATGACCTAATACCTAACACCTCCTGACAACTCAACCATGGCTCCAAGTGCCACATCCAAGCCTGTCTTGAACACCTCCAGGGATGGGGACTCCACCACCTCCCTGGGCAGCACATTCCAATGGCCAATCTCTCTTGCTGGGAAGAATTTCTTCCTCACCTCCAGCCTAAACCTCCCCTGGCACAGCTTGAGACTGTGTCCTCTTGTTCTGGTGCTGGGTGCCTGGGACAAGAGCCCAACCCCCACCTGGCTACAACCTCCCTTCAGGGAGTTGTGCACAGCAAGAAGGTCTCCCCTAAGCATCCTCTTCCAACCCAGCACTGTCAGGTCACCACTAAACCATGTGCCTCAGCACCATTACTACATGGTTTTGAGACCCCTGCATCACTGCTGTGGCAGTTTGGACCAGGACTTGACAACCCATAAGGGGAAGAAATTGTCCAACCTAAACCTCCCCTGGGGCAAACTGAGGCCATTTCCTTTTGTTGTATCAGTTGTTGCTTGGGAGAAGAGACTACCTCCACCTCACTCCAACCTCCTTTCACTGTCCCTGGAGGGGTTCCAGAGACAGAGTCTTCTCAGTGGTGCCCAGGGACAGGGCAAGGGGCAATGAGCACAAACTGGAACCTAGGAGGTTCCATCTGAAGACAGGGAGAAACTTGCTTGGTGTGAGGGTGCTGGAGGTCTGGAGCAGGCTTCCCAGAGAGGTTGTGGAGTCTCCTTGTGTGGAGAGCTTCCAATGCCAGCTGGGCATTGTGCTGCTGGGCAAGCTGCTGTGGCTGCCCTGCTTCAGCAAGGGCTGAACAACCCCAGCCCCCTCATCTACTCCTCTCCAGACCATTCTCCAGCCCCTTCACCAGCTTCATTGTCCTTCTTTAACCCACTCCAGCCCTTCCACATCCCTAATTAAGTAGATTCTCTGTCTAATTAAATAGGTTCCCTGGAGGTGTTCAAAGAAGGCTTGGATGAGGCACTTGGAGCCATGGTTTAGTTGTCAGGAGGTGTTGGGTTTTAGGTCATAGGCTGGACTTGGTGATCTCTGAGGCCTTTTCCAACCTGGTCGATGCTCTGATTCTATGATTGATTCTGAATTTGATAAACTTGCCTGGTTCAGAAGTGTTAGAGCTGTGGAGGTCTGAAGCCAGGTGCTGAAGAGAGCCAGGTTGTTGTGAAGGCAACCACCGTGGCAGCTGCGTTTTGGGTGCTTCTGCACACAATTGTGGCAGCCTACAACACACTGCTGCTCTACCCAAGCTCTCCTCCTCTGGAAGTGTCACATTTGAGAAGGGGAAGGAAAAAAACATCTTAACCTGACAGAAAAATCTGACTTGAGAGCTAATTACTTCCATTGGAGTGATGATTTTTTTGCCTTCATCTGCATGCCTGACAATTATTTGTGACTGACTTTGGTACTTGAAGGCTGGGGCTTGTGCTGAAGTGTTCTTCTTTCCAGTGAGGGTGCTGAGATACTGGAATAGGTTGCCCAGGGAGGTTGTTGATGCTCCCTCTCTGGAGGTGTTCAAGGCCAGGTTGGATGAGGCTGTGAGCAGCCTGGGCTGGTGGAAGGTGTCCCTGCCCATGGCAGAGGGTTGGAAGTAGATGATATTTAAGGATCTTTGAACTAGATGATCTCTAAGGTCTCTTCCAACCCAAACCATTCTATGATTTCATGACTCCCTTTCTGAGACCCTGGAGCCTTTTTCTTCACCTCTGCAGCTGCAGAGCTTGGTAGGATTGCCCAGCTGCTTACCAGCCTAAAGCTGGAGAAGCAGAGGGACCATCACATCATTATTTAAGGACATGAGGCAAGCAGAACCTTTCAGTAGCCATGCCTCTTGACACCTCCCTGTGGATGTTGAAGGCCAGGCTGGATGAGGCTGTGAGCAGCCTGGGCTGGTGGAAGGTGTCCCTGCCCACGGCAGAGGCTTGAAGCTAGATGAGCTTCAAGGTCCCTTCCCACCCAAGAGCTTTGAAGACTTGGGCTGCTCCTCCTAACTTTTGAAGGAATGGAATTGATGAAGAGTTAATGTGGAAAGATCTTTGTACTTGTGACCTTTTGGGGAGCATTCTTCCCCCATTTTAAATGATTGGCTGTCAGAACCATTCTCCTCTGAAGGAAGCATGACGTTGTAAATAAGCTCTGGACTTCAGCAGCAGCTGGAATCCATGCATTTGGTGGCAACCTTTGAGAGCTCCCATAGATCAGGAAGGTGTTGTGGAGGCAAAGCCCATACAGCATTGTGAGTGCTCATTTTTCACCCTGAACATTATGGTTTCTGGACAGCTTCAACATCAATTTCCTGGGCTTGACAAAGGCTGTTGAGTTAAGCAGGTTAGTGGATGATTGCTTGCCTTTTCCTTTGGGATCTGCTCTGCTGGAGGAGCTCACAAGCTTTAAACACACCTTCCACTGGGGTGGCTGTCAGAGGGTTGCTAAAGATGTGGGGGTTTTATTTAGCTGTTTGGGTTGTTCTTCATCATTTCTTCAGGACAGAGTTCAGTGCTGGACTTGGCAGTGCTGGGTTGAGGGCTGGACAGGGTTTAGTGGTGAGCTGGCAGTGCTGGGTTAAAGGCTGGACAGGGTTTAGTGGTGAGTTGGCAGTGCTGGGTTAAGGGTTGGACAGGGTTTAGTGGTGAGTTGGCAGTGCTGGGTTAAAGGCTGGACAGGGTTCAGTGGTGAGTTGGCAGTGCTGGGTTAAGGGATGGACAGGGTTCAGTGGTGAGTTGGCAGTGCTGGGTTAAAGGCTGGACAGGGTTCAGTGGTGAGTTGGCAGTGCTGGGTTAAGGGATGGACAGGGTTCAGTGGTGAGTTAGCAGTGCTGGGTTAAGGGTTGGACAGGGTTTAGTGGTGAGTTAGCAGTGCTGGGTTAAGGGTTGGACAGGGTTTAGTGGTGAGTTAGCAGTGCTGGGTTAAGGGTTGGACAGGGTTCAGTGGTGAGTTGGCAGTGCTGGGTTGAGGCTTGGACAGGGTTCAGTGGTGATTTAGCAGTTCTTGGTTAAGGGTTGGACAGGGTTTAGTGGTGAGTTGGCAGTGCTGGGTTGAGGCTTGGACAGGGTTCAGTGGTGATTTAGCAGTTCTTGGTTAAGGGTTGGACAGGGTTTAGTGGTGAGTTGGCAGTGCTGGGTTAAGGGTTGGACAGGGTTTAGTGGTGAGTTGGCAGTGCTGGGTTAAGGGCTGGACAGGGTTCAGTGGTGAGTTGGCAGTGCTGGGTTGAGGCTTGGACAGGGTTCAGTGGTGAGTTGGCAGTTCTTGGTTAAGGGTTGGACAGGGTTCAGTGGTGAGCTGGCAGTGCTGGGTGAATGATTGGACTCCATGATCTTGGAGGTCATTTCCAAGCTTTTTGCCTGTGTGATTTTGGGGTCTCTCTTGGTTGTGTTTCTGAGTGGGGTGTAGGTAACTCTTGGTTTACAGGTCTATTAAACAAACCATAATCCAAGGCAGTCTGCTGCCGAGCCACACTAACAGCCAATCAATTAATCATCAATAGCACTCTTACTAGAATCAAGTGAGGGATGAAATAAAGAGCAAAGTGGAACTGTGGACTAATTCCAGAGGATTTAAGTATAGAGCTGCCTCGAGTCTCTGGAATAGGCTGCCTGAAGAAGTTGTGGATGTCCCCTCCCTGGAGGTGTTCAAAGCCAGGTTGGATGACACCTTGAGGCCCAGTCTAGCTGAGAGGCATCCCTGCCTGTGGCAGGGGGCTTGGAACCAGATGATCTTTTAGGTCTCTTCCAAGCCTTTCTAGAGGATTCTGTGGATTACAACCAACTAGACTGATGTTAGCTCTTGAGTTTGCTTTGCTTTGTGCCAAGATTGCTTCATCTTGTTACTAGGTGTTCAAGGCCAGTCCAGTGGAAGGTGTCCTAGCCCATGGCTGAGGGGGTTGGAACTAAATGACCTTTGAGGTCCCTTCCAGCCCAAAACATTCTATGAATCTTACATTGTATATTAGGAAGAAACTCTTTATAGCAAGAGCAGTGAGACACTGGAACAGATTGCCCAAGGGAGGCTGTGGATGCCTCCTCCTTGCAAGTGTTCATGTCCAGGTTGGACATGGGCTAGTGGAAGGTGTCCCTGCCCATGACAGGGAGTTGGAACTGAATGATCTTTAAGATCCCTTCCAAGCCAACCCATTCTAAGAAACATATGAACATGGCACTTTGGGACATGGTTTAATGCCTGTGGTGATCTCAGTTTGAAGTTTGGACTCAATGATCTTACAGGTCTTCCAACTGAAACTATTCTGATGCTATCATAGAATTGTCATGGTTGGAAGGACCTCAAGGATTCCAACCCCCCTGCCATGGGCAGGGACACCTCACACTCCAGCAGGTTGCTCACAGCCACATCCAGCCTGGCTGCAAACACCTCCAGGCAGGAGGCTTCCACCACCTCCCTGGGCAACCTGGGCCAGGCTCTCACCACCCTCATGGGGAACAGCTTCTTCCTCACATCCCATCTGAATCTCCCCATTTCTAGTTTTGTTCCATCCCCCCCAGTCCTATCCCTCCCTGACACCCTCAAAAGTCCCTCCCCAGCTTTCCTGTAGGCCCCTCATCCCCTGGCATCTGAAAGACCTGGGCAGAGGAAAGGGTCAACACTGAAGCAGAAGAGCCACTAAGCTGAGCCAGCTTGTGCCCAGGTGGCCAATATCCAAGAAGCTCACCAGTATTCCCTCCCCAGCTTTCTTGTAGCCCCCTTCAGAGACTGGAAGGCCACAATTAGGTCTCTTTGGAGCCTTCTCCTCTCCAGACTGCACAACCCCAACTCCCTCAGCCTGTCCTCACAGGAGAGGTGCTCCAGCCCTCTGCTCCTCCTCGTATGATCACGTTCTTTCTGAACAAGCTTGTGTTTTTGGCTTAAGTAGAAGGACACAGGGTAAGTCATATCCATAAAGAAGATCTACAGCTTGCTGGCACGTGAAATCCCTCTAACATCAGGTTTTATGGAGCTAGCAGCACATTAGCTGCTCGGCAGCATAAATACGGAGCGCGTTACGCCGGCGATTGTACATTTACTGCCTTAGTTAGTAAAGGCAATGGCCACCCTCACTTCCCTCTAATAAAACCTGCCAAGCCTTGCCCTGAAAGATGATTGCAATTTCCACCAGCCTGTGTAGGCAACCCAAGAGCCCATCACTCCTCCAAATCTGAGCTGTGAGCTCTTCAGACACGAGAGGTTTTTTTTCCTCCTCGGCCCTTGACGCGACATTAACAATTCATGAACCCTCCCGAGCCTCCCAACGCTCCCCCCAGCAAAATTGTTGCCACTTCTCAACCTGATTGAGATCTCCTTGCCAAAGCAGACCCAGCTGAAGGGCTCTCCACACATCAGAGAGGTGGAGGGTGTCCAGGTACAGGAGCTGTGAGCTGTGGATTGGCTGAACTCCCCCCGCCCCGCAGCACCCTCCCCCCAGATTGATTCATGCTAACTGCCTCCCTTTGGGTCAAACAGTATTTAACTGCCTGTAAATTTTAATTAAATGATTTGTCACTTGGCACACACAGTTTGTCATCCCACTGCTCAGCCATGTGTCTTCATTGGAGGATGACTCAAGGGGGAGGCATCCATCTCCTCTGTCACTTCGCCCCTCGTTAAGATCGTTTGGCTGTTGAGCCCTACGTGAGGCCCGGGCAGACAGGCTGAAACAGCTCCACGCTGCAGAGCATGGCAGCACAGAGGCAACCAGGTTGGGAAAGACCTCACAGAGCATCAACTCCAACCTATCACCTAATCCCTAACGCCTCCTGACAACTAAACCATGGCTCCAAGGGCCACATCCAAGCCTTTCTTGGACACCTCCAGGGAGGATGAACACAGAATACAGAATTAACCAGGTTGGAAAAGACCTTTGAGATCATCGAGTCCAACCTCTCACCCAACACCGCCTGATCAACTCAACCACAGCACCAAGTGCCTCATCCAGGCTCCAGACTCCACCACCTCCCTGGGCAGCACATTCCAATGGCCAATTACTCTTCCTGGGAAGAACTTTCTCCTCACCTCCAGCCTAAACCTCCCCTGGTGCAGCTTGAAACTGCTGTTTGGCTTGGAAAAGATCTCTAAGGTCATTGGAGCCAAACTAACACCACCATGGCTATTAAACCTTGCCCTCATGTGCCATGTCTACACTTCTTCTGAACATGCCCAGGGGTGATGACTCCACCACCTCCCTGGGCAGCCTGTTCCAGTGCCTGATCACTCCTGCAGGAAAGAAATTGTTCCTCATGTCCAAACTAAACCTTCCCTGGCACAATTTCAGGCCACTTCCTCTTGTTCTGTCACCTGATACTAAGGAGAAGACACCAACCCCCCACCTGACTCCAGCCTCTTTTCAGGGAGTTGTAGAGAGCAAAGACACATTTAACATACTTCCTCCTCTATTGTGGCAGGGTTTAATTCCTGGAAGCAAAGGTGCAGAGTGGCCAAAACCTGTTGCTTTAGTTCTGAGGTTCACTACTTGTGAGCTCAGATGACTTAATGGACATCAAATGAAGACCATCCACACACAAAAAAAACAAACCCAAGGAAAATGGATCTAATCTAATCAGGTGTTTGATACTTCCCAGTAATGTGCTGGTTTGGTTTCTCACAGAATCCCTCCCAGCATTGTGAGGGCTGCAAGAAAAAAACCCAAGCCCCCTGCTGCAGCAGGGCACCCACAGCAGCTTGCCCAGCAGCACAATGCCCAGCTGGCTTTGGGAGCTCTCCACACAAGGAGACTCCACAACCTCTCTGGGCAGCCTGCTCCAGGCCTCCAGCACCCTCACACCAAACAAGTTTCTCCTCCTCTTCAGATGGAACCTCCTGGGTTCCAGTTTGTGTCTCTTGCCCTGTCCCTGGGCACCACTGACAAAAGCCAAGCTCTGTCTTCTTGCCCCCCACCCTTTAGCTCTTGCAGAGCTCTTTAGCTCTGGCCTCCTCTGGACCCTCCCCAACAGATCTATGCCCTTCTATTGTCAGAGCTGGATAGAATCATAGAATTGTTTGGTTTGGAAAGGACCCCTAAGATCACCAAGTCCAACCATCAAACTGAGACCACCATGTTAAAGGCTACTGGAACAGATTGCCCAAAGGAGGTTGTGGATGCCCCCTCCCTGGAAGTGTGCAAGTCCAGGTTGGACAGGGCCTTGGACAACCTGGGCTAGTGGAAGATGTCCATGCCTATGACAGAGAGTTGGAACTGGGTGCTCTCTAAGGCCTCTTCCATCCCAACCCATTCCACGATTCCCTGAGATGTCTCTAGCACTGAAGTGCTTTGCTGGGAAAGCTCACTGCAGACCATGCCAGTGCCTGGCTGGTTTCCCAGTATAACCCCCACACCTTGCTCAGTGAAACTGCTCTGAAGTAGAATAGAATAGAATAGAATAGAATAGAATAGAATAGAATAGAATAGGATAGAATAGAATAGAATAGAATTAACCTGGTTGGAAGAGACCTCTGAGATCATCCAGTCCAACCTCTCACCCAACGCCATCTGATCAACTCAACCATGGCACCAAGTGCCTCAGCCAGGCTCTTCCTAAACACCTCCAGGGATGGAGACTCCACCTCCTCCCTGGGCAGCACATCCCAGTGGCCAATCTCTCTTGCTGGGAAGAATTTCTTCCTCACATCCAGCTTAAACCTCCCCTGGCACAGCTTGAGACTGTGTCCTCTTGTTCTGGTGCTGCTTGCCTGGGAGAAGAGACCAACCCCCACCTGGCTACAACCTCCCTTCAGGGAGCTGGAGAGAACAAGAAGGTCTCCCCTGAGCCTCCTCTTCTGCAGGCTAAGCAACCCCAGCTCCCTCAGCCTCTCCTCCCAGGGCTGTGCTCCAGACCCCTCCCCAGCTTTCTTGCCCTTCTCCTTCAAGTCTCTCAATGTCCTTCTTAAACTGAGGAGCCCAGAACTGGACACATGGTCTAGTGGCCAGGAAGGTGTCATCTAGAAGGTTAGACTTGATGATCTTAGAAGGCTTTTCCAACCTTTCTGATTCTATAACTCTGTAACTAACCTGATGGATGAGTGGCAACCACTTCCCTCCCCCCCATCCACCTCCACAGTGTATCACATCCCGATGGGTGATGCCAGGAGGGATGGATGGATGGACTGGTTATGAGGAAAAAGAGTGGTCAGGCATTGGAACTGGCTGCCCAGGGAGGTGGTGGAGTCACCCTCCCTAAAGGCGTGCAGGAAGGGTGCAGATGTGGTGCTTGAGGATACAGTTTCGTGGTCAGAGGGGCTGGGTTACAGCTGGACTCAGGGATCTTAAAAGGTCTTTTCCAAGCTGAAGGATTCTGTCATTCTATGCTTGGATGGGTGAACAGACAGCTGGGTCATCCAGTCATGCCTCACTGAGACAAAATGATGGGGTCAGGTTGATGCTCAGACTCGAGGATCTCAGAGGGCTTTTCCAGCTCAAACAGTGCTGTGATTCCCTGACAGCTCTTCCATGTCCTTCTTGCTGCCAAGCTGTGTGGCTCAGCTTGCATTTCCCTCTCCACAATGGGGAGGATGCATCTCTTGGGGAGAAAAGAAAGAAACCCGTCTGATAGAACTCATCTGCATTAATAACTCTGATTGCAAGTGAGGTGATTGCCTGCCCTTCAGCCTCCTCACTCAATGAGCTCAGCAGCTAAACCTGCAGCAAATGAGTTTGCTGCCAAGCAGAGACAACTGAGGGAAGGACTTGGTGCTGAACACGGGCTGGGGTTGCTTAGCCTGGAGAAGAGGAGGCTCAGGGGAGACCTTCTTGCTCTCTCCAACTCCCTGAAGGGAGGTTGGAGCCAGGTGGGGGTTG
Source organism: Melanerpes formicivorus (assembly GCF_026170545.1). NCBI lineage: Eukaryota > Metazoa > Chordata > Aves > Piciformes > Picidae > Melanerpes > Melanerpes formicivorus. The sequence continues at coordinate 2,781,461 of NW_027142433.1, forward strand.
GTCTCTTCTCCCAGGCAAGCAGCAGCAGAACAAGAGGACACAGTCTCAAGCTGTGCCAGGGGAGGTTTAGGCTGGAAGTGAGGAGGAAATTCTTCCCAGCAAGAGAGATTGGCCATTGGGATGTGCTGCCCAGGGAGGTGGTGGAGTCCCCATCCCTGGAGGTGCTCAAGACAGGCTTGGATGTGACACTTGGAGCCATGGCTTAGTTGTCAGGAGGTGTAAGGTATTAGGGAATAGGTTGGACTTGATCTCTGAGGCCTTTTCCAACCTGGTTGATTCTATGGTTCTATGTCCTGAGGTACTACATCTACTTCCTTTCTGAGCACCTCCATGGATGGAGACTCCACCACCTCCATGAGCAGCCTGCTCCAATACCTGACCACTCTTGCAGTAAAGACATTCTTCTGCCTGATGCCAACAGCTTTGTTACATGGAAATGGCCTCAAGCTGTACCAGGGGAGGCTGAAGCTGGGCATTAGAAAGGATTTCTTTCCTAACAGGGTGTTTAGGGGGCACTCTCCAGGTGGAAGGAAACACATTATGAGCTCAGATCCAGTTCACCATCTGCTGCCCCATTAATCCAGCAAGGCTTCCAAAGAAAATTCACTTTGTGGTCGTTCCTGTGCCTTGGCACCTGTTCCTGCACACCATCCTCATTAAGGCCAGGTTTGTACTCAGCCTCTGAATTTTTATAGCGCTTCAAATAAACCTGGAACCATCTGGCTGAAGTTTTAAAGAGGATTTTGGTTTAGGTGAAAGGGTTTTTTTGGCATGGAACCACAGAATTGTTTGGCTTGGAAAAGACCTCCAGGAGCATCGAGTGCAACCTTCAACCCCACACCTCCATGGCCACCAAGCCACGTCCCCAGGTGCCTCAGGGTTGTTGAACACCTCGCAGGGATGGGGACTCCACCACCCCCCTGGGCAGCCTGCTCCAATGCCTGGCTGCTAAGAGGAAACCACATCATGCAGTCTTTCAGTGCCTGATGGCTTGCTGGAGAGTTTATCTGGGGAGTTTAAAGCATCATGCAGTCATAGAAGAGCAGGTTGGGAGGCCCTCAAGGATCAGCTGGTCCAAGCTTTCTTGACAAAAGCATGACTTAGGCAAGATGGCCAACCACCTTCCCTAGCTGAATTAGAACTGATGGAGAAGATGTGGATTTGAGTCCTGTGTCCAGTTCTGGGCTCCTCAGGTTAAGAAGGACATTGAGACACTTGAAGGTGTCCAGGGAAGGGCAACAAGGCTGGGGAGGGGTCTGGAGCACAGCCCTGTGAGGAGAGGCTGAGGGAGCTGGGGTTGCTTAGCCTGGAGAAGAGGAGGCTCAGGGGAGACCTTCTTGCTCTCTCCAACTCCCTGCAGGGAGGTTGTAGCCAGGTGGGGGTTGATCTCTTCTCCCAGGCAAGCAGCAGCAGAACAAGAGGACACAGTCTCAAGCTGTGCCAGGGGAGGTTCAGGCTGGAGGTGAGGAGAAAATTCTTCCCAGCAAGAGAGATTGGCCATTGGGATGTGCTGCCCAGGGAGGTGGTGGAGTCCCCATCCCTGGAGGTGTTTGATAAGGGCTTGGATGTGGCACTTGGAGCCATGGTTTAGTTGTCAGGAGGTGTTAGGTATTAGGTCACAGGTTGGACTTGATGATCTCTGAGGTCTTTTCCAACCTTACTGATTCTATGATTCTATGAGGAGGGACAATGGCTTCAGACTGGAGAAGAGCAGATTTAGATTGGATCTTAGGAACAAGCTCTTTACCATGAGGCTGGTGGAACACTGGCACAGGTTGCTCAGGGAGGTGGTTGAGGCCCCATCCCTGGAGATATTCAAGGTGAGGCTCAAGAGGGCTCTGGGCAGCCTGACCTAGTTGAGGATGCCTCTGCTTGGTGCAGAGGGGGTTGGACTAGGTGACCCCTGGAGGTGCCTTCCAACCCAGCCCATGCTGTGACTCTATGATTCTATGTTTCTATGACTCTGTGCCTATGACTCTATGATTTTGTGGGCAGCTGCCTCCAAATGTCCATGTTGCAGAGCTACTCTAGAGGCAGCTGGCAAGCAACTGAAGCTTCCATTTGGTGAGAGGTTCAGACAGTGAGAAGACAGAAAAAGCAGCCTTGCCTGGAAGGAAGCCAACATTTCCCCCTCCCCTCCTCCAAACTCAACAGGCTTTTATTTGAATGTCTCTAAAGCTGACAGATTCATGGAGATTTCAAACAGGCATTTTTTGACAGGTCCCCCATTCCCCCAAGCCTCCCTTCCCTCAGCAACCCAGCTTTGTCAGGTCCCTCCCAACCTGCTGGAGGCTCTTCCATATTCACCAGAGAGCTGGGGCCCTCCCTGAACTTAGAGATAGGTAGCCTGAGAGACGCTCAGAAGCTCTGCACGTGGCCACACGTCTCATCTAGATGGATGTATGCAGATTTATTCCTGTAGGAAGGGCTGGAGTCAGCCCATTCTGCTTGATCAAACCTTCACAGCAAACATACCCTTCTGTGAGAAATAAACACAGAGACTGCTCGCTTCCTGCTCGTCTCCTGCTCCTCCTCTCTCCAGCAGAGCAACCTCCTCCTGCACACCAGCAGGGCAGCAAAGCTGGGGAAGGGGGCTGGAGAGCACTGCTCAGGCCACACCTGGAGTCCTGTGTCCAGTTCTGGGCTCCTCAGGTTAAGAAGGACATTGAGACACTTGAAGGTGTCCAGAGAAGGGCAACAAGGCTGGGGAGGGGTCTGGAGCACAGCCCTGGGAGGAGAGGCTGAGGGAGCTGGGGTTGCTTAGCCTGGACTGAAGAAGCGGAGGCTCAGGGGAGACCTTCTTGCTCTCTCCAACTCCCTGAAGGGAGGTTGGAGCCAGTGGGGGGTTGCTCTCTTCTCCCAGGCAAGCAGCAGCAGAACAAGAGGACAGAGTCTCAAGCTGTGCCAGGGGAGGTTCAGGCTGGAGGTGAGGAAGAAATTGTGCCCAGCAAGAGAGATTGGCCATTGGGATGTGCTGCCCAGGGAGGTGGTGGAGTCCCCAGCCCTGGAGGTGTTTAGGAAGAGCCTGGCTGAGGCACTTGGTGCCATGGTTGAGTTGATCAGATGGTGCTGGGTGAGAGGCAGGGCTCAGTGGTCTCCATTCCATTCCATTCCATTCCATTCCATTCCATTCCATTCCATTCCATTCCATTCCATTCCATTCCATTCCATTCCATTCTTGTGAAGAGCAGCTGAAGGAATTGGGGTGTTTGAAGGAACCAGGCTTCTGAGGAGCAGCTGAGGGAACTGGGGTCGTTCAGCCTGGAGAAAGGGAGGCTGAGAAGAGACCTTCTGGCTCTCTACAACCCCCTGAAAGGAGGTTGCATCCAGGTGGGGGTTGGTTTCTTCTCCCTAATCTCAGGTGATAGGACAAGAGGGAATGGCCTGAAATTGTCCCAGGGGAGGTTTAGGTTGGATATTAGGAGCAGTTTCTTTGCTGCAAGGGTGGTCAGGCACAGGAACAGGCTGCCCAAGGAAGTGGTGGAGTCCCCATCCCTGGAAGTGTTGAAGAAACCTGTGGGCATGGCACAAGCCAGGTTAGTGGCCATGGAGGTGTCAGGTTGATGGTTGGGTTTGATGATCTCAGGGCTTGTGGTAGTTTTAGGCTATGCCTTGAAAGTTTGGTTACAGCTTTCATTGGCTTCCAACTGAGTTAGTCTGGCAAAGAGTGTTGGGGGGAAATTTCATCCCCCCACAGGGCTTTTCCAACCTTCATGAATCTATGGTCCTAATATTTCTGGTCAGACTGAACAGCCACAGCCCCTGTCTACAAGCTAGATGTGCAGACACCTGATTTCTCCCCTACTTTAGGAGCACAGGTCTCAATCACAGCTGCAGAAGAAGAGCAGCAACATTTGGCCACATGGATCACTACCCCTAGCCTGCCTTCAGAGCAGACACTTGTAGCCTGTGCACCTTCACTCTCTCCTAGAGAGTCCATTCCCTGCTAGGATGTGGCATCAGGTACCACCATGTCCCAGAGGTGAGGAGACCTCTCAAAGACATGGGCTGGGATGTCATGAATTACATTGATATGAAGAGTTCATAGTATCACAGTATCATAGAATCAGTCAGGGTTGGAAGGGATCACGAAGATCAGCCAGTTCCAACCCCCCTGCCATGGGCAGGGACACCCCACACTAGATCAGCCTGGCCAGAGCCTCATCCAGCCTGGGCTTAAACACCTCCAGGGCTGGGGCCTCAACCGCCTCCCTGGACAACGCATTCCAGGGCTTCATCACTCTCATGGGGAAGAACCTCCTCCTCACCTCCAGCCTGAATCTCCCCACCTCCAGCTTCATTCCATTCCCCCTAGTCCTATCACTCCCTGAGATCCTGAGCAGTCCCTCCCCAGCCTTCCTGCAGCCCCCTTCAGACACTGGAAGGCCACAATGAGGTCACCTGGGAGCCTTCTCTTCTGCAGACTGAACAGCCCCAACTCCTTCAGTCTGTCCTCGTAACGCTCAGGGCAAGCTGCTGTGGGTGCCCCTGCTTCAGCAGAGGGGTTGGACTGGGTGATCTCCAGAGGTCCCTTCCAAACCCCTACCATGCTGGGACCCTTCAACAAGCATCTTCTAAAGCTGCATTAAGTGTGGGCACTGAGCTGTGTGCTGAGCAGAGCTTCCCCCCTTGTCTCAGAGGTGGGCTGGTTGCCATGCCGTGGTGCCTACACTCCCTACATGCAGAGACAACAAACCCTGCTGCATTTACAATAACACAAAGAGATTTGTATAATGAGAAACCACCAACACCAACCACACAGACCCCCTGGAGCTGAGAAATTCTGTACACAGGTGAGCATCCACCAGAAAGATGGAGGAGCCTCTGGCTCTGGCTGCCGAGGAAGCCCACGACACAGAATCAATCACAGAATTGCCAGGCTTGGAAGGGACCTCAAGGCTCAGCCAGTCCCAACCCCCCTGCCATGGCCAGGGACACCTCACACCACAGCAGGTTGCTCACAGCCACATCCAGCCTGGCTGCAAACACCTCCAGGCAGGAGGCTTCCACCACCTCCCTGGGCAGCCTGTGCCAGGCTCTCACCACCCTCCTGGGCAACAACTTCTTCCTCACAGCCAATCTCAATCTCCCCATTTCTAGTTTTGCTCCATCCCCCCCAGTCCTATCCCTCCCTGACACCCTCCAAAGTCCCTCCCCAGCTTTTCTGTAGGCCCCTCATCCCCTGGCATCTGAAAGACCTGGGCAGAGGAAAGGGTCAACACTGAAGCTGAAGAGCCACTAAGCTGAGCCAGCTTGTGCCCAGGTGGCCAACATCCAAGAAGCTCATCAGTATTCTTGCTTGGATCAACAAGAGTTTGGCCATCAGGACAGCAGGGGTCACTATCCAGGGACTCTCATTTCTGTCTGAAATCAAGGGATGAAAGTCATTCTCCATCTTGCAGAGCACAACTGACTTTTCACAGGTCAGCTGGGCAGCTCCTTGACCAGCAGGTTCTCATCCTCCTCCACTCTGCCCTAGGGAGGTCACAGCTGGAGTCGTGGGGCCAGTTCTGGGCTCCCCAGGTCAAGAGAAACAGAAACCTGCTGGAGATAGTCCAGAGGAGGCTCCAAAGATGCTGAGGGGCCTGGAGCAGCTCTGTGAGGAGGAAAGGCTGAGAGCCCTGGGGCTGTTGAGCATGTAGAAGAGCAGCCCCAGAGGGGAGCTGAGCAATGCTCAGCAAGAGCTAAAGGACCTGTGGGGGGCAAGAGGCTGGGGCCAGACTCTGCTCAGTGGTGCCCAGGGACAGGACAAGGGGCAGTGGGCACAAAGTGGAACCCAGGAGGTTCCATCTGAACAGGAGGAGAAACTTGTTTGTTGTGAGGGTGCTGGAGGCCTGGAGCAGGCTGCCCAGAGAGGTTGTGGAGTCTCCTTGTGTGGAGAGCTCCCAAAGCCAGCTGGGCATTGTGCTGCTGGGCAAGCTGCTGTGGGTGCCCTGCTGGAGCAGGGGGTTGGACTGGCTGATCTCCAGAGGTCCCTTCCAACCCCCAGCATGCTGGGCCTGGGGGGCTGTGTGAGCTGTCCATCCTGCCCAGAGTGTCCTTTTCAATGCAGGCTTTGTGCTCCTGAGCAAAAATTAAAGCAGTGGAAGTCTTCCTGTCTCCACCTCCAGCTTTTCCAGAAGTGCCTCATAACATGAGACTTCATTAATTAAAGAGGATTCCTCAATGATTCCCTCTGACCTGTCACCATTACTTGTTTTAGTCACCATTAAGAATTCAGCAGCCTCTTCAAAGGCTCCCCAAGACAGAACCTGTGAGCTAGTGCTGCCAGGGGGATGAAAGATTGGTAGGTAACTCCAGGTCCTGGGGATGGCTGACAAAAGAGAGGCCTGCTGGGGCCCCAGCAGCTTTAACTTCTGTAGCTAATTGGAGATGCTTTAAGCATTTTCACTTAAAAGGGGGAAAGTTACCTCCCCAGTGTGGCAAGGAGCTCCAGGAGAGGAGTGCACCAGGATGTCACTGTGGGCTCTCAAGGCTCCCAAAGACAAGGCTGAAGTTCCTTTGGTTTTAAATGGCTTGCCAGGAGCTGTGGAATCCTGGATGGTTTCTTTCTTTAAATCACTGAGAGACACCTTAGGGATGTTGTCAGATGGGTTATGAACATCAAGAAGAGTCTGGCCTCATCCTCTTGTCCCCCACAGGTCCTTTAGCTCCTGCTGAGCATTGCTCAGCTCCCCTCTGGGGCTGCTCTTCTGCAGGCTCTCAGCCCCAGGGCTCTCAGCCTTTCCTCCTCGCAGAGCTGCTCCAGGCCCCTCAGAAGCTTCCTAGAGATCATTGGACTCTCTCCAGTAGTTCCCTGTCCCTCTGGAACTGGGGAGCCCAGAAATGCACCAGGACTCCAGATGTGGCCTCAGCAGGGCAGTGTAGAAGGGGAGGAGAACCTCCCTTGACCTGCTGGCCACACTCTTCTCCATGCACCCCAGGAGACCATTTGCCTTCTTGGCTCCAAGGGCACATTACTTGGCTCATTGAGAGCTTCTCCACCAGCACTTCTCTGCAGAGCTGCTTTCTGCAGGTCTCCCCTCACCAGTACTGGTGCAGGAGGTTTTCCACCCCAGGTGCAAGACCCTACACATGCCCTTGCTACTGAAAACCTGCAGAAGGCTCTGTCTCCATCCAGCAGCAGAACCTTCTCCAGGAAGCCCTCCCATTGAGGCTCAGTGAAGTGAAGCTGTAAATGAGAGCAGCAGTGACCCAAGAAGCTGCAAAACCTGAGTGAGGAGGATGCTCTGCATTCTGGTGGATGCATGACACAGGCAACAAGGACTTTCTACAGGACTATCCATGGTTTGTGTTCCCTTCAAGGCATGAGGGAAAGTAGGACAGATGGATGGAGATCCAGTGACTGCTGTTGGCTCAAGCCTTCTGTGCTCACTTGAAACAGTCACAGACTTCACTGTCAGAAGCAGCTACAGACAAAGAAACCAGGTTTTCTGCAACCATCTCCCACCAGAACCTCCTGACTTCTCTGCTGCTGAGAGACTCAGCACCCCTAGACTGGGCATCAGGGAGAAATTCTCCCCAGTGGGGGTGGTGAGGCACTGGCACAGGCTGCACAGGGAGGTTGTGGCTGCCTCCTCCCTGGGGGTGTTCAGTGCCAGGCTGGATGAGGCCTTGAGCAACCTGGGCTGGTGGGAGGTGTCCCTGCCCATGGCAGGGGGTTGGAACTGGGTGGTCTTTAAGGTCTCTTCCAACCCAACCCATGCTGTGGTTCCATGCCACTGCTGGTGGCAGTCTGCTTTCCAGCAGGAAGGACTCAGTCCTCCTTTTTTCTGGGGGGGGGGGGTCCATTTGGAGAGTTGTTCTTGTTAAAAACCAAGCCAGCCCACCCTTTCTGCTGCCTTGCAGGGGAGCAGCTGTTGTTTTTCATCTGCAAACTGACCTCAGTGTCCTTCCCTCAGTCATTTGAAGCTGAATTAGCTCCATCTCCACTGCAACTTCTGCTTCTTCTCCTTTTTATTGTTTTGGCTTTTTTTTCCTCTACTAATTTGTTCCTTTCTCATATTCAAAGGCTTTCATATTGCAATTGCATCCTGGAGGTCTCTCTATTTAACACCAGCCTCTCAGAATTGAGGCAGGGTTCATTACAGAAGGATGTTCTTCATTTCCATTCCCCCACCTCCATCCTGCTCCCCCCCAAAACACACAGAATTTCCCTCAGTTGTCATAAATTCCTGCACACAGTGAAGATTCAAAGACATCTTGAAGCCATATGACCTGAACACCAACTTGATGACACCCATCCCCATCCTCTTGCCCCCTACCCTTTACCATGGCTCCTCTTGGTGGCCCCATCCTCTTACCCCCTACCCTTTAGCACTTGCTGAGCATTGATCATTTTCCCTCTCAAGCTGCTCTTCTGCAGGCTCAACAGCCCCAGGGCTCTCAGCCTTTCCTCCTCACATTGCTGCTCCAGGCCCCTCAGCATCTTGGTAGCCTCCCCTGGACTCTCTCCAGTAGTTCCCTGTCTCTCTTGAACTGGGGAGCCCAGAACTGGACCCAGCACTCCAGCTTGACCTTCCTAGGGCAGAGTAGAGGGGGAGGAGAACCTCCCTTCACCTGCTGGCTACTCTGTTCTTCACACACCATTGGCCTTCTTGGTCACAAGGGAGTATAGCTGGATTGTGGTGAAACTGTTGTCCAACAGCACTGCCAGGTCCTTCTCCATGGAGCTACTTCCCAGCAGGTCACCCCTCAGCTGTACTGCTGCAGGGGGTTGCTCCTCCCCAGGTGCAGGACCCTACAAATGTCCTTCTTGAACTACATGATGTTCCTCTCCCCACCTCTCCATCCTGTCCATGTCTTGGTTGTATGGCAGCACAACCTGATGATGTGTGAAGAGAAGGCTCCCAGGAGACCTAATTGTGGCCTTCCAGGATCTGAAGGGGGCTCCAAGAAAGCTGGGGAGGGACTTTTGAGGGTGTCAGGGAGGGACTTTTGAGGGTGTCAGGGAGGGATAGGACTGGAGGGAATGGAGCAAAACTAGAAATGAGTAGATTCATACAATCACAGAACTGTCAGGGTTGGAAGGGACCTCAAGGCTCAGCCAGTTCCAACCCCCCTGCCATGGCCAGGGACACCTCACACTACAGCAGGTTGCTCACAGCCACATCCAGCCTGGCTGCAAACACCTCCAGGCAGGAGGCTTCCACCACCTCCCTGGGCAGCCTGTGCCAGGCTCTCACCACCCTCCTGGGGAACAACTTCTTCCTCACAGCCAATCTCAATCTCCCCATTTCTAGTTTTGCTCCATCCCCCCCAGTCCTATCACTCCCTGACACCCTCAGGAGTCCCTCTCCGACACCCTCAGGAGTCCCTCCCCAGCTTTCTTGCAGGCTTCCTTAAGAGCTGCTTTGCAGGGCAGACACAGGAGCTCCTCTTGCACACAAGAGAAGACAGAGTGCTGTGGAAACCTGGCTGCTGGAGGAGGGCACGTGGGTGGGCAGACAGCGAGTGTCTGCACAGAGGACACCAGAGATTGTCCTTCCTAAGCCCTTTAATTAAAAACAGGGAAGATTTATGCACTTGTCTTCCTGTGCCTGGAAGTTTGAAGGTGGGTGGATCAGCCTGCTGACTTGTTTTGCTTCTGTAACACTCTCTTTAATCTCAGTTTTCTACAGGGGGGAAGGCTGCCACAGTCACCAAGGCTTTCAGGGGGAGCCTTCCTGCTCTTTTCATCTTGGTTTGGAGTTAAATGGATGCCTCACATGTAGGTTCCACCAGAGGAGAGCTCTGCTTGTCTCTCAGATGATCCTGATAAAGCTTCCCAGAGCACCCACAGCATCCCTGTGTGGTGGGGTTGGAAGGGATCTCTGGAGATCATCCAGTCCAACCCCCTTGCTCAAGCAGGGCACCCACAGCAGCTTGCCCAGCAGCACAATGCCCAGCTGGCTTTGGGAGCTCTCCACACAAGGAGACTCCACAACCTCTCTGGGCAGCCTGCTCCAGGCCTCCAGCACCCTCACAACAAAGAACATTCTCCCCCTGTTCAGATGGAACCTCCTGGGCTCCAGTTTGTGCCCACTGCTCCTTGCCCTGTCCCTGGGCACATTGAAGAAGACTTGAGCACTGCACCTCTTACTACATCACCACATCTTAGCACCACTGCTTCTGCATCCCTTGGTAGTGTTCAGTGTTGAGCTAGACTGTGACACATGACACTCATGACTTATCCCCTCCAAGACCTTTTGGGAGGTGGTTTGGACTGTTGTTACACACTGACCCAAAGCCAATCTTCTTCCAAGCCCTGGACACCCCTGCTCCATAGCCTGTGCCAGGCTAACCATCCCCACTGAGGTTGTCCTGCTGGGGAGCAGCAACAACAAACCCCTGAGAATAATGGGATGTCACCATGAGTGGTCTGCACCTCTGACCACCTGCCAACCCTCCCAGGCAGACTTTTCAGCTCTCCAGGAACACCTACAACGAGGAGACCCTCACAGTGAGGTCTCAGATCCATCTTATGAGTCCTTCATTGAGGCAACAGCGAGGAGGGGGTGAGCCTCAAAGCAAAGCTCAGCTTCAGAGCAAGCCCACCAGAGGAAAATCAGGTCATCACAGAGGAATGGGTGAGCCTCAAAGCAAAGCTCAGCTTCAGAGCAAGACCACCAGAGGAAAATCAAGTCATCATAGAGGAGGGGGTGAGCCTCAAAGCAAAGCTCACCTTTACAGCCACCACCAGAGGAAAATCAAGTCATCACAAAGAGACAACACAACAACGACACTGCATTGTCCTGGGCACATCGACCACATTCCCCCCGGGGCAGAGAATGGAGGGGAGAAGAAGGGAGATGTGGAGTGGGGGGAGGGAGGTGGAGAGGTTGGCTCTAAAGGGTGGGAATTCAGAGAAGAGAGGACGACACAGGAAGCCTGGAGGGAGGACACAACACCAATGAATGCACGAAGAGGTGGGGGGAGGAAAGACTCCAGCACTACCACAACAAAGCTGCCCCTCATCAGTTCCAGCTATTGACATGGCAATGGGTCAGTCATGGGCTCCTGGGAGGGAAGTACCCAAACATACGTCGGGAATGTATGTGGATACTGACCTGGGCTTGAGACAGGACTAGAGGTAGGAGGCTCAATAATTTCTACAAAAAGGGAAAAGGGAAGAAAAAAAAGAGAACATTTGGGAGTTAATCACACATGGAAGACAAATACAGAATGAGACAGCAAACAGTCATGCAACAGACACCACGAGTTCAGCTCCAGAGCAGGCTGGCCGGGGTGGGACGAGCGGGGAGCCAGCCGGACTCCTGCCCCTCTGAGACACAGTGTCACAGCACCACGGTATCACCAAGGCTGGAAGAGACCTCGAGGATCATCGAGTCCAACCTGTCACCACAGACCTCATGACTAGACCATGGCACCAAGTGCCACATCCAATCAATCTCCTCTTGAACACCTCCAGGGTCGATGACTCCACCACCTCCCTGGGCAGCACATTCCAATGATGAATGACTCGCTCGGTGAAGAACTTCCTCCTCACCTCGAGTCTAAACCTCCCCTGGCACAGCTTGAGACTGTGTCCTCTTGTTCTGGTGCTGCTTGCCTGGGAGAAGAGACCAACCCCTTCCCGGCTACAACCTCCCTTCAGGTAGTTGTAGAGGACAATGAGGTCTCCCCTGAGCCTCCTCTTCTGCAGGCTAAGCAACCCCAGCTCCCTCAGCCTCTCCTCACAGGGCTGTGCTCAAGGCCTCTCCCCAGCCTTGTTGCCCTTCTCTGGACACGTTCAAGTGTCTCAATGTCCTTCTTAAACTGAGGGGCCCAGAACTGGACACAGGACTCAAGGTGCAGCCTAACCAATGCAGAGTACAGGGCACAATGACCTCCCTGCTCCTGCTGGCCACACTTTTCCTGATGCAGGCCAGGATGCCATTGGCCCTCTTGGCCACCTGGGCACACTGCTGGCTCATATTCAGGCAGCTGTCAATCAGCACCCCCAGGTCCCTCTCTGTTTGGGAGCTCTCAGCCACTCTGTCCCCAAGCCACACCTCAGTGGCTTGCTTTCCCCAGCTGCTCCATCCACCTCTCGTCAGGATGCAGCACCAGGACCACCACACTCCAGATCTGTTTGCCTACCACCTTGGCAAAGCCACCCCCTGGGGTTCTCAAGCTCCGAATCCTTTCTCCTGGGGGGGGTTTACTGAAGCCTGGCTCGACAGAGGAGAGTTTGCTCACTTTAATGAAAGACAGTTCCAAGTGATGAGCAGGAGTTAACAGTTGTGAGGCAGGTTTATAAAGCAACAATTTTGCACTCCAGTGAACTTTACAGATGCACAGCTTTTTAATTATTGAAGCCTCTCCAGAAGCAAAGGTTTCTCAAACCCATTTTTGAAGGTGTTTACCTCACCTGGGGCAACCAGCACAAACAGCAGTGAGAAAAGTTAAGAGCATCATTTCCCAGCATTCAGCCCTAATGAAACAGTCACTGCTGGCTTTTCCTTCCCATTTTTTGCTCCAAAATTCATTGCTCTTTGCCTTTTTATGAGGGTTGAAGAGAGCTGTGCCAGTCCCTGCCAGCCTTGCACAGCAGCAAGTGACCATTTCAGTGTGGCAGTTTCACATCAAGAATCAGCTGTGTCCTCCTGTACCCTCCTGATGGTTGCCACAGAATGCCCCAATCCCAGCAGGGTAGGGGCTAGAAGGGACCTCTGGAGATCAGCCAGTCCAAGCCCCCTGCTAAAGCAGGGCACCCACAGCAGCTTGCCCAGCAGCACAATGCCCAGCTGGCTTTGGGAGCTCTCCACACAAGGAGACTCCACAACCTCTCTGGGCAGCCTGCTCCAGGCCTCCAGCACCCTCACACCAAAGTTGTTTTTCCTCCTCTTCAGATGGAGCCCTCTGGGTTCCAGTTTGTGCCCATTGGCTCTTGTCCTGTCCCTGAGCACCACTGAGAAGAGTCTGACCGCATCCTGTTGTCCCCCACAGCTCCTTTAGCTCCTGCTGAGCATTGCTCAGCTCCCCTCTGGGGCTGCTCTTCTGCAGGCTCAACAGCCCCAGGGCTCTCAGCCTTTCCTCCTCACAGAGATGCTCTGCAGGCCCCTCAGCACCTTTGTACAGTAGTTCCCCGTCTCTCCTGAACTGGGGGGCTCAGATCTGGCCCCAGTGCTCCAGCTGTGACCTCACCAGAGCAGAGCTTTCCTTCAAACTCATTGCTCAAAGATGATAAAAGTTATCTTTCTGTTTGACCCTTTTGTTGTGAATTCCAGTCACTCCTCCCTGTTGCCATGGCTTCCTGAGAAGGAGAAGGCTCCTCCTGCTCAGAATCACAACACTCTGCAACAACTGAGCAAATTAACATCCTCAGGAGTACAACTTCTCATTAAAAAGCATTAGACTATGGAATCATAGAGCCATGGAAGTGTTTGGGTTGGAAGAGTCTCCCAAGATCAGCCAGCCCAGCCATCAGCTCAGCACCACCATAGCCACAAAACCACATCCCCAAGAGCCATGGCCACAGGTTTCTTGAACACCTCCAGGGATGGGGACTCCACCACCTCCCTGGGCAGCCTGCCCCAATGCCTGACCTCTCTTGCAGGAGAGGAAGTTCTCCTCATAATTTGAGGCATTTCCTCTCACTCTATCAGCAGCTCCCAGGGAGATGAGGCTAAGCCCCACCTCACTCCAACCCCTTTGCTCCAGGGAGCTGCAGACAGCCAGGATGTCTACCCTCAGACTCCAGGATGAGCAACCTCAGTTCCCTCAGCTGCTCCTCACCAGAGCTCTTTTCCAGACCCTTCACCAGCTTGATTGCCCTTCCCTGGACCTGCTCCAGCAACTCAATGCCCTTCTTGGAATGAGGGGCCCAGACAAAGAGAGATGTAACTAGGATTGTGCCCCTTTTGGAAACGTTGTCTCCAGGATTGTTTGGGTTGGAAGAGTCTTCCAAGATCAGCCAGCCCAGCCATCAGCTCAGCACCACCATGGCCACGAAACCACATCCCCAAGAGCCATGGCCACAGGTTTGAACTAGGGGGCTGAGAACTGGAAGGTTCATCACAGGTAGGTGATGAAGGCAGCAGAGAAGTCTCAGAGTGGTGGCACCATTGAGGCTGGTGGCAACATCACAACAGGTTTTAAACCATAGAATCAGCCAGGTTGGAGAAGACCTCAGAGATCATCAAGCCCAACCTATGATGTAATACCTCCTGACACCTCCTGACACCTCCTGACAACTAACCCATGGCTCCAAGTGCCACATCCAAGCCTTTCTTGAACACCTCCAGGGATGGGGACTCCACCACCTCCCTGGGCAGCACATTCCCAAGGCCAATCTCTCTTGCTGGGAAGAACTTTCTCCTCACCTCCAGCCTAAACCTCCCCTGGTGCAGCTTGAGACTGTGTCCTCTTGTTCTGGTGCTGGGTGCCTGGGGGAAGAGACCAACCCCCACCTGGCTACAACCTCCCTTCAGGGAGCTGGAGAGAGCAAGAAGGTCTCCCCCGAGCCTCCTCTTCTCCAGGCTAAGCAACCCCAATGCATCAGCAGAAGGAGGATCTGGAGAGGTGGAAATATTTCCAACTGCAAGTTCTCTTTATTCATGAATTGGTTGAGGTCTATGGAGGGAAAACAAAACCAGCTGCTCTCCTACGAGCACACTAGGCTGGGTCATTAAGATTAAAACACATTAATGAGTTCTGAGCAACAGTGTGAGGCAGGGATGTGTAGGAAGCAGCAGGAGCAGCTGAACTTTGCCTTGCCCTACAAGCTCAGGGCCTGCTCTGATTTTTCAGGGGTGGGTGTGGGAAAAAATCAGTCCATATGGAAGTGTAATGGGGGAAAATTGGGGTAATTTCTCTACCTGCAGGGGGAAATTCTCCTCAAGCAGAACAGGGAGATGAGTTCCACAATGCAAAGGGAAAGCTCTGTGCTCACACCAGCCCCAGCTTGCCCTTCACAGGGTGAGAATGATGGAATCACAAAATCACTTTGGCTGGAAGAGACCTTCAGAATAGTCATGTCCAACCTTTGACCCAGCATTGCCAGGTCCCCACTAAGCCATGTCACTCAGCACCACATCCCATAAAAGCCTGGAGTTTGGAACTTGCTTTGGAAAGGACCTTAAAGATCATAGTAGTATCATAGTACCATAGTATCAGTCAGGGCTGGAAGGGACCACAAGGATCAGCTAGTTCCAACCCCCCTGCCATGGGCAGGGACACCCCACGCTAGATCAGCCTGGCCACAGCCTCATCCAGCCTGGGCTTAAACACCTCCAGGGACAGGGCCCCAACCACCTCCCAGGACAACCCATTCCAGGGCTTCACCACTCTCATGGGGAAGAACTTCCTCCTCACCTCCAGCCTCAATCTCCCCACCTCCAGCTTCATTCCATTCCCCCTAATCCTATCACTACCTGAGATCCTGAGCAGTCCCTCCCCAGCCTTCCTGTAGCCCCCTGCAGACACTGGAAGGCCACAATGAGGTCACCTGGGAGCCTTCTCTTCTGCAGACTGAACAGCCCCAGCTCCTTCAGTCTGTCCTCACAGCAGAGCAGCTCCAGCCCTCTGCTCATCTTCCTGGCCCTTCTCTGGACACCTTCCAGCACCTCCACATCCCTCCTGTAATAGGGGCTCCAGAACTGGAGGCAGGACTCCAGGTGGGGTCTCCCCAGAGCTGAGCAGAGGGGGAGAATCACCTCCCTTGCCCTGCTGGCCACACTTCTCCTGCTGCAGCCCAGGCTCTGGTTGGCTTTCTGGGCTGCAAGTGCACACTGAGAGCTCCTGGTGAGCTTCTCCTCCCCCAGCACCCCCAAGGCTCTCTCCTCAGGGCTGCTTTCCAGCCAGTCCCTGCCCAGCCTGGATTTGTGCCTGGGATTGCCTCCACCCAGATGCAGGACCCTGCACTTGCTCTTATTGAACTTCATGAGGCTGGCTTGTGCCCACCTCTCCAGCCTGTCCAGGTCCCTCTGGATGGATCCCTTCCCTCCAGCTGTCTGCTGCACCACACAGCTTGGTGTCATCAGCAAACTTGCTGAGGGTGCACTCAGTGCCACTGTCCATGGCACCCACAGAGATGTTGAACAAGACAGGTCCCAGGACTGATCCCTGAGGGACTCTGCTTGTCCCTGGCCTCCACTGGGACATGGAGCCATTGACAGCCACTCTTTGGGAGCAGCCATCAAGCCAGTTCCTTATCCATCTAGTGGTCACCCATCACACCCATGTGTCACCAGCCTGGAGACCAGGCTGTGGTGCAGGACAGTGTCGAAGGCTTTGCTCAGATCATCTAGTTGCCCCCTGCCATGGGCAGGGACACCTCTACCAGCCCAAGGTTGCTCATCCAACCTGACCTTGAACACCTCCAGGGAGGAGGCATCCATCACCTCCCTGGGCAGCCCGTTCCAGGGTCTCACCACCCTCACTATAAAGGATTTCTTCCTATCTCCAGTCTCAATCTTCCAGCTAAACACCATTGCCTATTGTCCCAGCACTACAAGCTCCTGCAAAACCTCCCTCCCCAGCTCTTGAGTAGCCCCCTCCAGGTACTAGAAGGCTGCTCTATGGTCTCTGTATGGCTTTGAAACCCTCCTAGGGATGAGGACTCCACCACTGCCCTGGGCAGCCTGGGTCAGCTCTTGACAACTCTCAAGTGGAAGAAATTCTTCCTCCTGTTCAATGTAAACCTCCCCTGGGGTAAATTGAGGCCATTTCCTCTTGTCCTATCACTTGTTCCTTGGGAGAAGAGGCCAACCCCCACCTGGCTCCAACATCCTTTCAGGGAGCTGTAGAGAGGCAGAAGGTCTCTGCTCAGCCTCCTCTTCTCCAGGCTCAACACCCCCAGCTCCCTCAGCTGCTCCTCACCAGCCCTGTTCCCCAGACCCTTCCCCAGCTTTGTTGCTCTCCTCTGAAGCCACCCATTGAGGGTCTCCTCAATGTCCCTCCTGGAGTGAGGGGCCCAGGATTTGAGGTGTGGCCTCACCAGTGCCCAGCCCAGAGGCACAATCCCTCCCCTCCTTCTTGGCCACCTGGCCATGACTTCAGTGCAAAATAAACCCAGACAAACAACCACTTCTCAGGGGAGCTTCACTCAGTAGGACCTGCTGGTGGTGTTAAGGGGCTAATGAGGCTGCTGGTGAATCTGCTGCTCCTTTCCTGGTGCCTTGGCACCTCTGTGCTGTACCTGCCTTGGGCAAGAGAACCAAGGTGAAGCAAATAGGAAAAGCTATGGAATTTCTATTTCCTATCATAGAATCACAGAATTGTCAGGGAATCACAGAATTGGAAGGGAGCTCAAGGCTCAGCCAGGTCCAAGCCCCCTGCCACGGCCAGGGACACCTCACACTACAGCAGGTTGCTCACAGCCACCTCCAGCCTGGCTGCAAACACCTCCAGGCAGGAGGCTTCCACCACCTCCCTGGGCAACCTGTGCCAGGCTCTCACCACCCTCCTGGGGAACAACTTCTTCCTCACAGCCAATCTCAATCTCCCCATTTCTAGTTTTGTTCCCTTCTCTGGACACCTTCCAGCATCTCCAGATCCTTCCTGGCACAGAGGCTCCAGACCTGGCCCCAGAGCTCCAGCTGTGGTCTCAGCAGAGTGGAGCAGAGGGGGAGAATCCCCTCCCTGGCCCTGCAGGCTCTGCTTCTCCTGCTGCAGCCCAGGCTGGGATTGGCTTTCTGGGCTGCAAGTGCAAAGACTATCAACACTTAGATTCTCTTCACATCCCCCCAGCTCTGCAAAACCCAATAGGTTTTTATTTAGTGTTTTGTGTCCTAGCACGACAAACGATCAAACATATTGGCTCATTAGTCCTTATTTGCCTCTCTCTCTCTCTCTCAATCTCCTTTTTTTTCAGAGAAAGGCACAGTTTAACAATTTTCACAGCTGTTGAGACCATAATGGAAGGAAGAAAAAAGTGACAAAGTAGCCTCCATCCTTTCAGCTTGGTCCTTTCATTGCGGAGTGGAAATGGGAGGCTCATGAATAATGTAAGGTGGTGAAGTCTGTTCGGGTTTGGGCTGCTCAGAAACGTATGATGAGCGTGGCTCTGGCTCCCAGTCATGCCAGCCTCCTCCTCAGGGGTCATCCTTCAAAACCTGCACGACTCTGGCTGCATCTCTGGGAGCAAATAAGGCAAAACAGCTATCAGGGATGCAACGCGGCGTGTGCCACAGGGCTGCCTCCTTCCTCCTGCACAACAGCGAGCCTGGAACTCCTGATGCTGTGAAACGGTGGGTGGCAGGTGACACAGTACTGGGTAGCAGGGCTGGGCTGCTGGGGGGGGAGGAAAGGATAGGATAGGATAGGATAGGATAGGATAGGATAGGATAGGATAGGATAGGATAGGATAGGGTAGGATAGGATAGGATAGGATGGAATGGAATGGAATGGAATGGAATGGAATAGAATAGAATAGAATAGAATAGAATAGAATAGAATAGAATAGAATAGAATAGAATAGACCAGGTTGGAAAAGACCTCAGAGATCATCAAGTCCAACCTCTCACCCAACACCAGCTAAGCAACTCAACCATGGCACCAAGTGCCTCAGCCAGGCTCTTCCTGAACACCTCCAGGGATGGGGACTCCACCACCTCCCTGGGCAGCACATCCCCATGGCCAAGCTCTCTTGCTGGGAAGAATTTCTTCCTAACATCCAGGCCAGGATGTCATTGGACTTCTTGGATCAATGGATCTGCAGAAGGATCTGGACAAGCAGATCCCTCTGGCACTTGAGTCACAACATCCCCATGAACACTCCAGCCAGCAGTGTGTCCAGGGGGGCAAGAAGGCCAAGGGCATCCTGGCATGCATCAGGAAGAGTGTGGCCAGCAGGAGCAGGGAAGTCATTCTGCCCTGTGCTCAGCACTGCTCAGGCCACACCTTGAGTCTTGTGTCCAGTTCTGGGCTCCTCAGTTTGGGAAAGATGTTGAGCTGCTGGAAGGTGTCCAGAGAAGGGCAAGAAAGCTGGGGAGGGGTCTGGAGCACAGCCCTGTGAGGAGAGGCTGAGGGAGCTGGGGTTGCTTAGCCTGGAGAAGAGGAGGCTCAGGGGAGACCTTCTTGCTCTCTGCAACTCCCTGCAGGGAGGTTGTAGCCAGGTGGGGGTTGGTCTCTTCTCTCAGGCAAGCAGCACCAGAACAAGAGGACACAGTCTCAAGCTGTGCCAGGGGAGGTTTAGGCTGGAGGTGAGGAAGAAATTGTGCCCAGCAAGAGAGATTGGCCATTGGGATGTGCTGCCCAGGGAGGTGGTGGAGTCCCCATCCCTGGAGGTGTTTGATAAAGCCTTGGATGTGGCCCTTGGAGCCATGGTTTAGTCGTCAGGAGGTGCTGGGTGAGAGGTTGGACTTGATGATCTCTGAGGTCTTTTCCAACCCCTACTGATTCCAAGCTCTATAGGTTGCTGCTGTGTTTGGGAGCCAGCAGCCCCATCTCTGAGGCCCTCCTAGGTATCTGCCACGTGCCCAGCAGCCCCAGGCAGCCTCCCACTGCTTGGGTATTTGCTTTCCCTGGCTCTGCAATTTGTGAAGGAGTTATTTAATAATTACCACGTAATTATAGTTCTGCTGCTCCCTGATGAACTGAAATCCACCAGACAATGCCCATCAAGTGAATCATTACAAATCTCTGCAAATTACACGGGGAGCTGTGCCAGTGTCAAGATGGAAACTCATAAAGGGCCTATAGTCTCTGGAAAAGGAAGGCTTAATTAAGCTGGAGTGATGGCTGCACGTCTCTGCCCAGAGTCTGAGGAGGAGCACGTGAGGAGATGAGAACTTTCCAAGAGGAACAGCCAGGCAAGAGAGGAACACCATGGTGAAGCTGAATCTGCATTACTCCACTTACCAATGAGTCACAGAGCAGTGCAGGATCTCAGCATGCTGGGGGTTGGAAGGGACCTCTGGAGGTCACACAGGATCACAGGAGGTCAGGGGTTGGAAGGGACCTCTGGAGGTCACACAGGATCACAGGAGGTTAGGGGTTGGAAGGGACCTCTGGAGGGCACACAGGATCACAGGAGGTTAGGGTTGGAAGGGACCTCTGGAGGTCATCCAGTCCAACCCCTTGCTAAAGCAGGGCACCCACAGCAGCTTGCCCAGCAGCACAATGCCCAGCTGGGGTTGGAAGCTCTCCACACAAGGAGACTCCACAACCTCTCTGGGCAGCCTGCTCCAGGCCTCCAGCACCCTCACAACAAAGAAGTTTCTCCTCCTGTTCAGATGGAACCTCCTGGGTTCCAGTTTGTGCCCACTGCTCCTTGTCCTCTCCCTGGGCACCACTGAGAAGAGTCTGGCCCCAGCCTCTTGCCCCCCACAGGTCCTTTATCTCTTGCTGAGCATTGCTCAGCTCCCCTCTGGGGCTGCTCTTCTGCAGGTTCACCAGCCCCAGGGCTCTCAGCCTTTGCTCCTCACAGAGCTGCTCCAGGCCCCTCAGCATCTTTGGAGCCTCCCCTGGACTCTCTCCAGTAGTTCCCTCTCTCTCTTGAACTGGGGAGCCCAGAAGCAGCCCCAGGACTCCAGCTGTGGCCTCAGTAGGGCATGATGACTTTCCTAATTTACTTCAAGGTTTTCTACCCCTTGGAATGAATCAGAAGTCCAAAAGGAGCTCTGATCCTCAAAGCTCCTCAGCCTGGTTAGGATATGGGCAGTGCTGCCTTCAGCAGCTGTAAATAAGTACCACAGATGACCTTGAATGTTTTAATCATCCTCATAATTATCTCATACCTTAGATGAACATTTTGATATGCTTGTAGACATGCTTCAACCTCCTTGATTTGATAATTTCAGGAGCAATATGGGTTTGAACATTGTTAGCCATGGTCATAATTGAACCATGTGAGAATTGAAACACAAAGGGGAGCAAGCATCACAGCAAGGGAACTTCATAGAGTCACAGAAGAGAATCAACCAGGTTGGAAAAGACCTCAGAGATCATCAAGTCCAACCTCTCACCCAACACCTCCTGACAACTAAACCATGGCTCCAAGTGCCACATCCAAGCCTTTCTTGAACACCTCCAGGGATGGGGACTCCACCACCTCCCTGGGCAGCACATCCCAAGGGCCAATCTCTCTTGCTGGGAAGAATTTTCTCCTCACCTCCAGCCTAAACCTCCCCTGGCACAGCTTGAGACTGTGTCCTCTTGTTCTGGTGCTGCTTGCCTGGGAGAAGAGACCAACCCCCACCTGGCTACAACCTCCCTTCAGGGAGTTGGAGAGAGCAAGAAGGTCTCCCCTGAGCCTCCTCTTCTCCAGGCTAAGCAACCCCAGCTCCCTCAGCCTCTCCTCCCAGGGCTGTGCTCCAGACCCCTCCCCAGCTTTGTTGCCCTTCTCTGGACACCTTCAAGTCTCTCAATGTCCTTCTTAAATTGAGGAGCCCAGCACTGGACACAGGACTCCAGGTGTGGCCTAAGCAGTGCTGAGCACAGGGCAGGATGACCTCCCTGCTCCTGCTGGCCACACTCTTCCTGATCCAGGCCAGGATGCCCTTGGCCTTCTTGGCCCCCTGGGCACACTGCTGGCTCCTGTTCAGCTGCTGTCCACCAGCACCCCCAGGTCCTTCTGTGCCTGGCTGCTCTCAGCCACTCTGACCCCAGCCTGTAGCACTGCCTGGGGTTGTTGTGGCCAATGTGCTGCACCCAGCACTTGGACTTGTTCAATGCCATCCTGTTGGACTCCGCCCATCTCTCCAGCCTGGCAAGGTCCCTCTGGAGAGCCCCCCCTAACATCCAACAGATCCACATCTGCTCCCACCTTGGTGTCAGTAAGGATCCACATCAAAGATCTCTCTCTACAACTCCCTCAGCTCTTGCCCTCAAATGAGGTTGGCGCCAGGACGGGTTTGGTCTCTTCTCTCATGCCACAAGTGACAGCACAAGAGGAAATGGCCTCAACGTGTCCCAGGGGAGGTTCAGGTTGGACATGAGCAGAGATTTCTTCCCAGAAAGGAAGAGGCTGCCCAGGGAGGCTGTGGAGTCACCACCCCCAGAGGTATCTACAAGAGGCTTGGCTGTGGTGCTGAGGAAGGAGGTTTCCTGGTCGTGGCTTAGCAGTAGTGCTGGGATTGTGAGCTGCAGGCAAGGGATTGCACTTGATGATCTCAAAGACTTCTTCCAACCTCAAAAGCTGAAGGCTTCCATGATCCTGGGGGGGTGTGTGGCTTTTTGTTTGTTTGCTTTTACCCCCCTCAACCACACTCTGAGATTCTTAAGGTTCCTTCTAAACATCAAGGGGAAACACATCTCATTGGCTTAGCTTGGATGGGCTCTTCCTGCCTCATCCCATTCCCAGTTATTTATTGTCATCTCATTCATAATAAAGCTCATGCTGGAAAATGGATTTAGAGAAAATATCTCCTTACCTCTCAGTAATTGCTACCTGGAGGAGCAGTTGGCCTCCATATGGAGGGATCTCAAAGCCCACCTCCAAGGCAGTGATTATGCCTTCCATAAACAGAGGGATTGGGCATTTGTTATCCTCTGTATGAATCTATGAATTGAAGATGGTGAGGGATTTTATGCTGCTGGGCTCCCTGTCTCAGCAATATCTCATGGAATGAGTCCCTCAGGTGTGCTTGTGGTGGAAAGAGAACTCCCTGGTTTAGCTGTGTGAGCTGCTCAACTGCCTCACACATCTGAATTCCACCCAGGGAGAGAACAGGGGGAGAAGAAAGGGTTTTGCCTTGCTTGTGAGAACAAGGAGAGAAGAAAGGGTTTTGCCTTGCTTGTGAGAACAGGGAGAGAAGAAAGGGTTTTGCCTTGCTTATGAGAACAGGGAGAGAAGAAAGGGTTTTGCCTTGCTTATGAATCCCACTGAGGGCAGTTGAGAGTTTGGAGGCAGTTGCTGCCCACTGGGACCATGATAACTCAATTAAAATGCCCTGGCTGCATGCAGCTGATCTCTGACAGAGGTCCCACAGGAGCTGACTCCCACATTCACAGGTTGTATTGGGTTGGAAGGGACCCTCAAAGGTCATCTTGTCCAACACCCCTGCAATCAGCAGGGACAGCTCCAACCAGAGCAGGCTGCCCAGGGTCTGATCTTGAATGTCTGCAGGGACAGGGCCTCGGAAGCCAGAACACCCAATTAGCAATTAACAGCAGCGGGCAAGGCGCCAGGACCGCATGGCAGAGGTGTGCTGGCATCCACCTGGGGGATGTGAAGCTCTCCTCTTGCAGCTGCACACTGTGATGTGGTTCTGGCAGAAAGGAATAACAGAATTATTTGGGTTGGGGGGGAAAAACAAAATAGAGCTCCAAGATCAGCAAGTCCAGCTGTTACACGCTGAAGGCAGAACTTTAGAATCATAGAATCAACCAGGTTGGAAAAGACCTCAGAGATCATCAAGTCCAACCTATGACCTAATACCCAACACCCCCTGACAACTACACCATGGCTCCAAGTGCCACATCCAAGGCTTTATCAAACACCTCCAGGGCTGGGGACCCCACCACCTCCCTGGGCAGCACATCCCAATGGCCAATTCCTCTTTCTGGGAAGAACTTTCTCTGCACCTCCAGCCTAAACCTCCCCTGGCACAGTTTGAGACTGTGTTCTCTTGTTCTGGTGCTGCTTGCCTGAGAGAAGAGACCAACCCCCACCTGTTCCAGTTTCAAACTATTGCCCCTGGTTTGATGCTATTTCTAACCCTGTTTCTCTAATTCCCTGAATTTCAGCATGCTGAGCAGGAGCTCTGTGTCCATCCCAGGGTCCACCTCCAGTTGCTGTCCTTTACATCACGGATCACCTCTCCTGTAGCAGCTGCTCCTATGAAGTTGAATGTGGACAGCAAAATCAAGGACCTGGACCAGAAACCCCATCACTGAAGCCACAGCACAGACAGAGGGAAGGGAAGAGGAACAACACAGACCTTAGAAGCTTCCAGATGGGGAAGTGCATTATGCAAACCCTTGGCTTAGCTTTAGGAAGCTATGAAACTCTACAGATGGGGACCTGGGTCTTCCTCGAAGCCAGTCATAAGCCATAAGAAACCAGGACAGCTCAGATGTCTGACAAATTACTTGGATGCTCCCAGAATGGATTTCCAGCTGCTCCCTGTCCCTCTTCCCTCCTGAGATATCGAGGAAGATGTCTGCAAGCTCAGCAGGACCTGCCTGAGCAGGACAAGACAATGACTGCTGGACTGGAAGGGACAACCCCAAGGCAAAACCAGGTCCGGCTCTCAGCATGGTGCTCTCTACAGAAGACTTTGAGCTTGATCCAAAGCTTGTTAAATCAATAAATGCCTTTGGACTGACTGCAGCAGTCTTTGAACAGGCTCCTAATGAGGACAGGAATGTCCATGTCTATTTTCCTGTCTATATTGATACCTCTATAATCATTTCTGATGATTTTGTTTGGTGGTGAAGACCAAGTGCAGAGCAGTTCTAAGAAAGAGCTATGCAAATACAACTTTGATTTGCTTTGCAAGCTGCTATTTGAGAGATAAAACACTGAAACCTCTCTGAGGTAATTGGACAACAGCTGAAAGTGTGGACACAAAGGGAATTTCCCCAGAGAACCCATTTCTTCCTAGAAATGTCAGCGCTGGTTGAACAAGCAAAGCAATTGAGCTAAAATCAGCAGAAGCCTGTCACATACCCAAGCACACCCAGCTGCCATTCCTCAGTCAGGAGAATGAAACTGTTGAGCTTAATGATGACATCAAACTCCATCAACAGAAGATGGCCCAAGCTGTCAACAGAATCTCAGCATGCTGGGGGTTGGAAGCAACCTCTGCAGATCATCCAGTTCAACCTCCCCTGCTAAAGCAGGGCACCCACAGCAGCTTGCCCAGGAGCACAATGCCCAGCTGGCTTTGGAAGCTCTCCACACAAGGAGACTCCACAACCTCCCTGGGCAGCCTGCTCCAATCCTCCAGCACCCTCACAACAAACAAGTTTCTCCTCCTGTCCACATGGAACTTCCTGGGTTCCAGTTTGTGCCCCTTGTCCTGTCCCTGAGCACCACTGAGCAGAGTCTGGCTCCATCCTCTTGTGTCCCACAGCTCCTTTAGCTCTTGCTGAGCATTGCTCAGCTCCCCTCTGGGGCTGCTCTTCTGCAGGCTCAACAGCCCCAAGGCTCTCAGCCTTTCCTCATCAGCTGGGTACAGCCAGTACTACATCAGCTATAGAATTGTTTGGGTTGGAATAAACCTCTAAGATCACTGAGCCCAACCATCAGCCTAACTCCACCTTGGCCATTAAACCATGTCCCAGGTGCTATATCCACACATTTCTCCAACACCTCCAGAGA
This sequence comes from Melanerpes formicivorus, assembly GCF_026170545.1. NCBI lineage: Eukaryota > Metazoa > Chordata > Aves > Piciformes > Picidae > Melanerpes > Melanerpes formicivorus. The sequence continues at coordinate 2,806,653 of NW_027142433.1, forward strand.
TGGAGACTCCACCACCTCCCTGGGCAGCCTTTTCCAGTGCCTGATTGTGCTAACATAAAGCCAACACTGATTAAACAGGACTTCTCCATCCACCCTTGGCTCCTCTCCCCTTGTAGATGGGACTTCTAACCTCAGGTACACACCACAACACCTCATCTCCTGGGGCTGATGACTCAGCCAACCCTTGCTTTATTTGCAGGGCAGGACCACATTCCCCTCAAGTCCCAGAGACCCTGGGAGAAGGCAAGGCTGGCAGTGCTGAACCTCTGAGCAGCCAGGCCCATAGAGGGCAGGATGGGACTGTCCAACACATGCTCCTCACATGGCTGCCCTGGGAGCATCCTGTGCTTCCCAGCTTGCCCACAAACCCAACGCTTTCAGATCAGACCCTCAAAGGTCATCTTGGAATCATAGAATCATAGAATCAATAAGGTTGGAAAAGACCTCAAAGATCATCAAATCCAACCTGTCACCCAACACCTCCTGCTACTAAACCATATGACAGAGAGGGCTCAGCCATGGGTAATTAGCAAGTCACCAGTGAGTATTAATTCATTAGAACCACAGTTTCCCATCAGCAAGGCTCAGACTTTGATTTGCAGCTGCTGGATTCATTATGAAGAGCTGGATCTTCTAGATGGCCAACAAGTCTTCAGTGAGGGATAAGATAAACTCCTTGACATTGCCGTGACCTGGGCTGCTCAGGCATCCCCAGATGTGAAGCTTTTCTACCTGACTGTCTGTCCCCAGAGCAGAAGTGGCTCTGAGTGAGCTTCTGTTGGGTCTCCCTGGCTCACAGGAGCAGTGGGATGGTGACAGAATCACAGAACGGGAGAAGCTGGAAGGGACCTCTGGAGATCATCAAGTCCAAGCCTCGCTCAGGTCATGTGTGAACAGCCATACCCCTTGCAAGCTCTACCTCTGCCCCATCCCCTCTGTGGGCACCATCAGCTACAGCTTCATTAATCCAACATCCTTGCTCAGTCCAGGTCACAGCCACACAAAGACAGATTTCCCTTTGTCCTGACAACCCTTTGCCTGCTTTTATTTCTTTGTTTTGGTTTGGTTGAAGAGGCCTTTAAGGTCATCAAGTCCAACCATTAACCCAGCCCTGCTGGGTCACCATGTCCCACAGCATCACACCTCCACAGCTGTGAAGCCCCTCCAAGGATGGGGACTGCACCACTGCTCTGGGCAGTCTGGGCTGGGCCTTGAAAGCACTCAAGGGGGAGAAGTGGTACCTCATGTCCAACTTCAAGCTCCCCTGGTGCAACTTGTGCCTGTTTCCTCTTGTTCTTGGGAGCAGAGACCAACTTCCACCTGGCTCCAATCTCCTTTCAGGTATTTGTAGAGAGCCAGGAGGTCTCCCCTCAGCCTCCTTTCCTCCAGGCTTGAACAACTCCAACTTCCTCAGCTGCTCCTCACCAGACCTGTTCTCCAGACCCTTCATTAGCCCTGTCATCCTTCTCTGGACATACTCCAGCCCCTCAATGTCCTTCCTGGAGTCAGGGGTACAAAACTGAACCCAGGACTTAAGATGTGGCCGTAGCAGTGCCCAGTCCAGGGGAACAATTCCTGCTGGCCACACTATTGCTGATCCATGCCAGGATGCTGGTGGCCTTCTTGGCCACCTGGGCACACACTGCCTCATCTTCAGCTGCTGACAACCAATACTGCCAGGTCCTGACAATGAAAAGCAAGCCTAGGAAGGGTCAAAGATTGGAGATCATAGAATCAACCAGGTTGGAAGAGACCTCCAAGATCCTCCAGTCCAACCTATCACCCAGCCCTATCCAATCAACCAGAGCATGGCACTAAGTGCCTCATCCAGGCTTTTCTTGAAGACCTCCAAGGACAGTGACTCCACCGCCTCCCTGGGCAGCACATTCCAGTGGCAAATCTCTCTCTCTGGGAAAAACTTCTTCCTAACATCCAGCCTGAACCTCCCCTGGCACAGCTTGAGATCATCACAGCAACAATAACACATGCTGAAGGTTGCCTTGATGGATTATAAAAACCCAGAGTCCTCCTGACAGCAGAAGAAATGAACCTTTTCCTGGTATCCTGGAGGTTTACATCTGCAGAGGATGAGGACACGAGTAATGGAGAAGCAGCTTAACTCCCTCCCCGAGCAAGGCTCCAGCTGTGCACCGCTGCTGTGTCATTTATCTGTGCTGGGGGGATGTGCAAAGATAGAAACCACAGACTTCTTAACTCTGCTCTACACATTTGTCCTCAAAAATCCCACCCCATCAGAAGCCAGAACACCCAATTAGCAATTAACAGCAGCGGGCAAGGCGCCAGGACCGCACGGCAGAGGTGTGCTGGCATCCACCTGGGGGATGTGAAGCTCTCCTCTTGCAGCTGCACACTGTGATGTGGTTCTGGCAGAAAGGAATAGCAGAATTATTTGGGCTGGGGGGAAAAGAAATAGAGCTCCAAGATCAGCAAGTCCAGCTGTTACACTGGGAAAGGCAGAACTTTAGAATCATAGAATCAACCAAGTTGGAAAAGACCTCAGAGATCATCCAGTCCAACCTATGACCTAATACCTAACACCTCCTGACAACTAAACCCTGGCTTCAAGTGCCACATCCAAGCCTTTTAAGAGCACCTCCAGGGATGGGGATTCCCCCACCTCCCTGGGCAGCACATCCCAATGGCCAATTCCTCTTTCTGGGAAGAACTTTCTCCTCACCTCCAGCCTAAACCTCCCCTGGTGCAGCTTGAGACTGTGTCCTCTTGTTCTGGTGCTGCTTGCCTGGGAGAAGAGACCAACCCCCACCTGGCTACAACCTCCCTGCAGGCAGTTGGAGAGAGCAAGAAGGTCTCCCCTCAGCCTCCTCTTCTCCAGGCTAAGCAACCCCAGCTCCCTCAGCCTCTCCTCCCAGGGCTGTGCTCCAGACCCCTCCCCAGCTTTCTTGCCCTTCTCTGGACACCTTCCAGCAGCTCAACCTCTTTCCTAAACTGAGAAGCCCAGAACTGGAGACAGGACTCAAGGTGTAGCCTGAGCAGTGCTGAGCACAGGGCACAATGACCTCCCTGCTCCTGCTGGCCACACTCTTCCTGATGCAGGCCAGGATGCCCTTGGCCTTCTTGGCCACCTGGGCACACTGCTGGCTCCTGTTCAGCTGCTGTCAATCAGTACCCCCAGCTCCCTCTGTGTCTGGCTGCTCTCAGCCACTCTGACCCCAGCCTGTAGCACTGCATGGGGAGGCTGTGACCAAAGTGCAGCACCCAGCACTTGGACTTGTTCAAAGCCTAGTAGTCTCAACCCACCACACCAACCATCAGCCCAACACTGCCAGAGACATTAAACCATGTTCCAAACAGCCATGTCCACATGTTTCTTGAAGACCACTGTCTCCCTGGGCATCCTCTTGCAATGCCTGACCACTCCTGCAGGAAAGAAATTGTTCCTCATGTCCAACCTGATACGAGGGAGAAGAGACCAACCCCCATCTCACTGCAATCTCCTTTGATCTTCATTCCCAGCTCCAACCTGGTTTATCATTCTAGTCTAGTCTAGTCTAGTCTAACTTCTATTCTATTCTATTCTATTCTATTCTATTCTATTCTATTCTATTCTATTCTATTCTATTCTATTCTATTCTATTCTTCTCTTCTAAATCTAGACCACAAACCTTTGGAAGCTTCTCCTTGTTTTGACCAGGTTAAAACCAAATGCCTTCATTCTACCTTCTCTGAACTAAAAATGCCCCCAACACCCCCTGCTTCTGGTGCATTCTTCCTTTGTTCTGGCCCAAACACTGGATGGTAGAGGTTGGAAGGGGCCTCTGGAGATCACAGAGTCCAACCACCCCCTGCCAATGCAGGTTCACCTAGAGAAGGTCATACAGGGTCACATCCAGGTGAATTCTGGATGACTCCAGAGATGGAGACTCCACCACCTCTCTGGGCAGCCTGCTCTAGGGCTCCAGCACCCTTAAGTTAAAGAAGTTCCTCCTCATGTTTAGATGGAGCTTTCTATGTTCAAGTTTGTGCCCATTACTTCCTGTTCTCTCTCTGAGCACCACTGAAAAAAAACCTGGTCCCATCCTTCTGACACCCACCCTTGAAGCATGGGTGAGCATTGCTGAGATCCCTTCCCAGGCTGCTCTTTTGCAGACCCTGAAGACCCAGTTCCCCCAGTCTTTAACCTCAGTGTTCAACCACAAACACCTTTGGATGCCACCACAGATAGCTTGACATTCAAGGAATGTGAACACAGCACACAGATAAAACTCTCTTTCAGGCAGGCCATTTGAGACCCACCTTAGGTAAAACACTCCAAATTCCACCATTTTTGCTTTGCCTTCTAGAACACTCTTCCAAAGGACTTCATGGCAAGTCTTCCACAGCCAGAGGTCAAGGACCACAGGCCAACCTGCAGAGAGGGCTCAGGCACACCCCAGGCATTCATGCAGTTCATTATATTCCTTGAAAGGAACTCAAGAAGTGCTTAACTAATTTACAGTGATCAAGAGTTGGCACTCTGAGCACAAAGGCTCTGTCAGGCTGATCCTGCCTCTGCACTGTGGCGGCGGGTTGGCTTTTAGTTGCATGCATTTGTGGAGGTCCATAACTCACTGAGACCATCAAAACCTGCCAGGCCCCTCCAGACAGCACCTACAGCATGCTGCAATCCCCACACAGCCACAGAATGGTTGGGACCTTCACAGCTCACCTTGTCCAACCCCACTGGATTACTAAGTAGGGTCATCACCAACTAAAGCAGGTTGCTCAGGGCCTCGACACTCCTGACCTTGAGAGTCTTCAGGGATGGGCCCTCAACCACATCCCTGGGCAAGCTGCTCCAGTGTTTCACCACCCTCATTCTGAACCACTTCCTCCTGATGTCCAACCTATATCTCCCCAGCTCCAGTTTCAGATCATTGTCCCTCATTCCATCACCACAGGCCCTTCTGAAGAGTCCCTCCCCAGCCCTCCTGTAGGTCCCCTTCAGATATTGAAATGCTGCTCTAGCCTTCTCACCTCCAGGCTCAATAAAATAGAAGTAGAAGTAGAAGTAGAAGTAGAAGTAGAAGTAGAAGTAGAAGTAGAAGTAGAAGTAGAAGTAGAAGTAGAAGTAGAGGTAGAAGTAGAGGTAGAAGTAGAAGTGAATAGAATAGAATAGAATAGAATAGAATAGAATAGAATAGAATAGAATAGAATAGAATAGACCTCAGAGATCATCCAGTCCAACCTCTCACCCAACACCATCTAAGCAACTCAACCATGGCACCAAGTGCCTCAGCCAGGCTCTTATCAACCACCTCTAGTGATGGTGACTCCACCACCTCCCTGGGCAGCCCACGCCAGTGGCTAATCACTCCTTCTGTGAAGAACCTCTTCCTAACCTCCAGCCTTAACCTCCCCCGGCGCAGCCTGAGACTGTGTCCTCTTGTTCTGGCGCTGGTTGCCTGGGAGAAGAGACCAACCCCCAGGTGGCTACAATCTCTCTCCAGGCAGTTGTAGACAGCAAGAAGGTCTCCCCTGAGCCCAACCTCCCTTCAAGTAGTTGTAGGGAGCAAGAAGTTCTCCTCTTCTCCAAGCCAAACAACCTCAGCTCCCTCAGCCTCTGCCCATAGGGCTTGTTCTCCAGACCCTTCCCCAGCCCCAACAGCCCCAACAGTCTCAGCCTGTCCCCATAGGAGAGGTTCTCCAGGCCTCTGATCATCTCCAAGAGCTCCTTTGGACCCTCTCCAACAGCTCCACGTCCTCCTTGTGTTTAGTGCCCTAGAGCTGAACGCAGCACCCCAGGTGAGGCCTCACCCGGTTGGCTCAACCTAGGCGCACCAGCTCCCGGTCCCGAGGGGCGCGCCGGTGCGGGTGCAGCTCGGGAGGCAGGCGGGAGGAGAGCGAGGGCGTGCCGCCGAGGAGCCGCGGGCCTCGGGAATCCACGGGTGTGGAGACAAACAGCCCGGAAGAGGTGCCGCGTGTCCCCAGTACTTACGGTTGAGAGGCAGGCTGGCATTGGTCGTCCCTAGCTTGTTGGCAGCGACACATGTATAGTTGCCAAAGTGCTCCTCTGTCACATTGGTAACAGTAAGCAGGGATCTCGTACTATAATTTTTAATTGTAATTCCTTGTTGCCCATTGATCAGTCTAGAAAGCAAAAAGAAAATGGCTGTGACTCGTGTGCCAGAAGCAAGAAACTTCCTCTTAGCTTTTCCTCTTTCTTTTTGCCAAATTTTCCTTCCTTTTCTTTTTTTATTTTCCTATTTTTCTCTTCATTTTTTTTTATTTTCTCTTTTCTTCAGTCATTTCTCTTTTCTATTATCTCACTTCTTATTTCACTTTTCTTTTTCAATTGCCCTGCTCCTATTTTACTCTGCCTGTTTCATTTTTCCCAGTCCACTTTTCCCATTTTATTTCTCCTATTTTACTCTTCCGATTTTGTTTTTCCTATTTTACTTTTCCTATTTCATTTTCCCATTCTACTTTTCCCATTTTATTTCTCCTATTCTACTTTCCCTATTTTACTTTTCCTATTTTATTTTTCCTCTTCCACTTTTCCTATTTTACTTTTCCTATTTCATTTTTCCTATTCTACTTTTCCTATTCTACTTTTCCTGTTTTACTTTTCCTAGTCTACCTTTCCTGTTTAATGTTTCCTATTCTACTTTTCCTATTCTACTTTCCTGTTTTACTTTTCCTAGTCTGCTTTTCCTGTTTATTTTTTCCTATTCTACTTTCCCTATTTTACTTTTCCTAATTTATTTTTCCTATTCTACTTTTCCTATTTCACTTTTCCTATTTTACTTTTCCTATTCTACTTTTCCTATTTAATTTTTCCTGTTTTACTTTTCCTGTTCTACCTTTCCTGTTTAATGTTTCCTATTCTACTTTTCCTATTCTACTTTTCCTGTTTTACTTTTCCTATTCTACTTTTCCTGTTTAATGTTTCCTATTCTACTTTTCCCATTCTACTTTTCCTGTTTTACTTTTCCTAGTCTACTTTTCCTGTTTAATTTTTCCTATTCTACTTTCCCTATTTTATTTTTCCTATTTTATTTTTCCTATTCTACTTTTCCTATTCTACTTTTGCTGTTTTACTTTTCCTATTCTACTTTTCCTATTTTACTTTTCCTATTCTACTTTTCCTATTTTACCTTTCTTATTTTATTTTTCCTATTTTACTTACCTATTTCATTTTTCCTATTCTACTTTTCCTATTTAATTTTTCCTATTCTAGCTTTCCGATTCTACTTTTCCTGTTTAATTTTTCCTATTCTACTTTTCCTATTCTACTTTCCCTATTTTACTTTTCCCATTTTTTTTTCCTATTCTACTCTTCCTACTTTACTTTTCCTATTTTGTTTCTCTATTTTACTTTCCCTATTTTATTTTTCCTAATTTACTTTTCCCATTTTATTTTTCCCATTCTACTTTTCCTATTTTATTTTTCTTATTTGACTTTTTTCTTACTTTTTTCTTTCCTATTTTTTCTTTTCTATTGTGTCCCTTCATTTCTTTTTCTCCTTTTCCTTTCCTTTCCTTCCTTTTAAAAAACATATCCTAGTATTTACCTTTCTATTTTCCTTTACATATTTTCCTTTTCTTAATTTCCATTTCCTGTGTCCCTTTTGCATTTCTTTCCTTATTATTATTTTTAATTCTTCTTTCATTTTTCTTTTCTATTCATTCTTTTCTCATTTTCCTTTCCTCATTTTCCTTTTCTTATTTTTCTTTTCTCATTTTCCTTTTCTTATTTTACTTTTCTCTCTTTTACTTCCTTTTAATTTTCTTTCCTTATTTCCCTTTTCTTATTTTCCTTTTTCTCATTTTCCTTTACTTATTTTTCTTTTCTATTTTTCCCTTTCTCATTTTCTTTTTCCATTTTTTTATCTTCTCATTTTCCTTTTGTTTTACTTTTCTCACTTTTCCTTTCTTAAATTTTCTTATTTCCTTATTTTCCTTTTCTTATTTTCCTTTTTCTCATTTTCCTTTTCTTATTTTTTTTTCTTTTCTTAGTTTCCCTTTCTAATATTTTTCTTTTCTCATTTTCCTTTTCTTATTTTTTTCCCATTTTGCTTTTCTTATTTTTCCTTTTTTCATTTTCCTTTTCTCATTTTTTTCCTTTTCTCGTTTTCCTTTTCTTCTTTTTTTTTCTTGTCTTCCTTTTCTTTTATTTTCTTATTTTTTTTCTTGCTTTTCTTATTTTCCCTTTCAATACTGTTAATAATACTCTGATACTACAAAAGCTGGCTCTTCTCAGTGTTGTATTAAGACTCTGACTGACCTCTCCAAGACTCATTCTGGGCAGGCTTTTCCATCATTCAGAGGACCTGAAGGGGCCCTCCAGTACCTGAAGGGGCTACAGGAAAGCTGGGGAGAGACTGTCTACAAGGGCTTGTAGTGATAGGAGAAGGAGCAACATCTTTGAGCTGGAAAAGGGGAGATTTAGACTGGAGATTAGGAAGAAATTCTTTCCAGTGAGGGTGGAGAGACCGTGGAACAGGGTTGTCAAGGGAGGTTGTGGATACCCTCTTGCTGGAGGTGTTCAAGGCCAGGTTGGTTGAGGCCTTGAAAAAACCTTTTCTAGTGGCAGGTGTCCTTGCCCATGGCAGGGGGTTGGAAACACATGGTCTTTAAGGTCCCTTCTAACCCAAACTGTTCTGTGGCTCTATGAAAGGGGAGGGAGGAAATAACAAGAGGAGGCTCAGGGGAGACCTTCCTGCTATCCACAGCTACCTGAAGGGAAGTTGTAGCCAGGTGGGGGTTGGCCTCCTCTCCCAGGCAACCACCACCAGAGCAAGAGGACACAGTCTCAAGCTGTGCCAGGGGAGGTTTAGGCTGGAGGTGAGGAGAAAGTTCTTCCCAGCAAGAGAGATTGGCCATTGGAATGTGCTGCCCAGGGAGGTAGTGGAGTCACCATCCTTGGATGTGCTCAAAAAAGGATTAGGTGTGGCACATGGTGCAATGGTTTAGTTGCTTAGATAGTGTTGGGGGATAGGTTGGACTCCATGATCTCAAAGGTCTTTTCCAACCTGGTTAATTCTATTCTATTCTATTCTATTCTATTCTATTCTATTCTATTCTATTCTATTCTATTCTATTCTATTCTATTCTATTCTATTCTATTCTATTCTATTCTATTCTATTCTATTCTATTCTATGAATTTCAGAGACCTCCAGGGTCTCTGCAGCCATGTGTGTCTGGTCATGCATATCTGGTCACATATGTGTGGCAGATCTACCAGGGAAAGGTTGACACAAGCCCCAAAGCTGGACCACTGGATTTAACACAGTATTTGAGCAGCAAGACCCAAAAGAGCAGTGCACTTCTTGGTGATTAAAGCCAGCCTCAGGTGAAAGACCAAGTGAAGCAGAAAACAGAAGGCACAATGCTGCTCTGCTTGGGCTTTCGTGCTGCTGCTGCCCTTGCACTGGGTGCACTCAGGAAGAAAGGAATTGGTCAGTGTTATAAATAGAAAGGTGATTTTTGCAGCATCATAGAATGGTTTGGGTTGGAAAGCACCTTAAAGCCCATCTAATCACTACCCTGCCCTGCCATGAGCAAGGACACCCTCCACTCCACCAGGCTGCTCAAGTCCTTGCCCAACCTGGCTTTGAACACCTCCAGGGAGGGGACATTCGGGCTGGAAAAGGCTTTGTTTTGTTGTTGCTGTTTGTTTGCTTCATCCCAGAGTGCTATCATCCGTGCTAAAAGAGTTTCTACATCAAACAGATTTCTGCTCCAAGTCCCCCAACCATGGGGACAATATGAGACCCATCTTTGGAAATAGGATGCAGATGAATTCAGCCAAGAGAATTAAAGCCAGTTATTGGTTTATATATATAGAGAGAGTAAAGATGGATGATGTTGTGAGGAGAATGCTTTAGGATACAGCCAAAGTGCAGTCATTTTGACTGCTTGGAAGGCTTAGGAAGGAAGAGGAGCAGCTAATGCTCCCAAGGGGGAGCAGCTGGCCAGGGAGGAACGAGCTGACAGATGGCTTTGTGTGAAAAATTGTCATTAATATTCTCTTGTCAGCTCCCAGGCTTAATGGGATGCTCGAGCTGAGAAGCTCAGCACTCAGAGAGCAGGAAATTCCAGAAGCTGGAAGCTGAGTACGGAGGGACACTTACAATGGGACAATATCCACTTGACTGAAGGGTTGGACAAGATGACCTCTGGGGATCCTTTCCAACCCAATGCAATCTGTGAATCTGTGCTTTTGCACCGATGTACAAACTGAGGGGGAAGAAGCTGTGGCATAAGATCAGAGCTGTTAAGCAAAGTTTCCTGCTCCAAAAAGAAAATACCTGCCTCTTTAACAAGTGGTTTTGGAAAATAAAGATGACCCTAGAGGGCAGGAGAGCTCTGCAGAGGCACCTTGCCACGCTGGGCAGATGGGCAGAGTCCAACAGGATGGCATTGAACAAGTCCAAGTGCTGGGTGCTGCACTTTGGCCACAACAACCCCAGGCAGAGCTACAGGCTGGGGAGAGAGTGGATGGAGAGCAGCCAGGCAGAAAGGGACCTGGGGGTAGTGGCTGACAGCAGCTGAACATGAGCCAGCAGTGTGCCCAGGTGGCCAAGAAGGCCAAAGACATCCTGGCCTGCATCAGGAACAGTGTGGCCAGCAGGAGCAGGGAAGTCCAGAGAAGGGCAATGAGGCTGGGGAGGGGTCTGGAGCACAGCCCTGTGAGGAGAGGCTGAGGGAGCTGGGGTTGCTTAGCCTGGAGAGGAGGAGGCTCAGGGGACACCTCATTGCCCTCTACAACTACCTGAAAGGTGGTTGTAGCTGGGAAGGGGTTGGTCTCTTCTCCCAGGCAAGCAGCACCAGAACAAGAGGACACAGTCTCAAGCTGTGCCAGGGGAGGTTTAGGCTGGAAGTGAGGAAAAATTTCTTCCCAGCAAGAGAGATTGGCCATTGGGATGTGCTGCCCAGGGAGGTGGTGGAGTCCCCATCCCTGGAGGTGATTAAGAAACCTGTGGACATGGCTCTTGGGGACATGGTGGTGTTGGGTTGATGGTTGGACTCTGTGATCCTAGAGGTTTGTTCTAACTCAAACGATGTTATGATTCTGCAGGGCCTCCTGTTATCACCCAGCACTAACAACCTGGGAATGGCTCTGGCTGCAGACAAAGCCAAAGGACATAGTCAGCTGGTAGGGCTTGAGCAGAGGGGGCTACCCTCAGCCTGCTTCAGGATGCTGTGGTCTGCAGAGCAGCTTTTCTTGACTCTGTGGGCTGTAAACCTGTGGTCTAGACCTCTAATGTCACAACTAGGTGAAAATTCACAGAGTCCCCCAATCCCAGCATGCTGGGGGTTGGAAGGGACCTCTGGAGATCACCCAGTCCAACCCCCTACTAAAGCCCAGGCACCCACAGCAGCTTTCCCAGCAGCACAATGCCCAGCTGGCTTTGGGAGCTCTCCACACAAGGAGACTCCACAACCTCTCTGGGCAGCCTGCTCCAGGCCTCCAGCACCCTCACACCAACAGAGTTTCTCCTCCTCTGCAGATGGAACCTCCTGGGTTCCCATTTGTGCCTGATGCCCCTTGTCCTGTCCCTGGGCACCACTGAGAAGAGTCTGGCCCCATCCTGTGTCCTCCACAGGTCCTTTAGCTCTTGGTGAGCATTGCTCAGCTCCCCTCTGGGGCTGCTCTTCTGCAGGCTCAACAGCCCCAGGGCTCTCAGCCTTTGCTCCTCACATTGCTGCTCCAGGCCCCTCAGCATCTTTGATCCTCCCCTGGACTCTGCAGTAGTTCTCTGTTTCTCTTGACCCTGGGAGCCAAGAACTGGCCCCAGGACTCCAGCTGTGGCCTCCCTAGGGCCGAGCAGAGGTGAAGCAGAACCTCCTTCATCATTATTCACACACATGGATGTTTGATTTCAAGTGTTGTTCTTGAAACAACCTTTCCACCCCCAGTGCTGGGAGGGGGAGAAGCTATGGAGAAGAATTTAAATCCACCAGAAAACCTTTCAGCAGACTTTTCCCCAGTGCCTTTCTGGTTATTAAAGTTAAAACGCTGTAATTACTGAAGCCTGCTTAGATATTAGCTCATTACTGCAACTGTCACCACCACAGCCCAGCCAGGGCCAGCCTGCTCACCACTTACACCTCATTCCTGAGCCCAGAGTCTGCAACCAGAAGGAAAAACTGAGAAGATCCCCCAGAAGCCATGCAGGAGGCTGTTGGCAGCCACCAAGCAGCCCTTGGCAACTTATTCAAGCTGGACATCACCTTCAGGAGAGCCTGGGCTTGTCGTGGCAGCCCCTTGCCTTCTGCATCATCCCTTCTGCAAGTGCTCTGAACCCCCACAGGCTTAGGTGCCCTTTAGGATCCTGGTTTGTTAAGACTGAAGGTCTTAAAGACAAATCTCTTCTTAAGACCTCCACATCCTAATCTCTTGTTAAGACCTCAAGATCTTCATAAAGATCTCTTGTTGGGATCTCAGGACCTTCATAAAGGTCCTGTTGAGATCTCCAGATACTAATCTCTTCTTCAGACCCCAAGATCTTCAGAGATCTTTTGTTAAGACCCCAGGACCTTCATAAAGATCTTCTGTTAAGACCTCAAGATCTTCATAAAAATCCCTTGTTAAGACCTCAAGATCTTCCTAAAGATCTCTGGTTGGGATCTCAAGAGCTTAATAACTCTCTCCTGTTAAGAGCTCGAGATACTAATCTCTTCTTCAGACCCCAAGATCTTCATAACCAGCCCTTGATAAGACCTCAAGATCTCAATAAATGTCTTTTGTTAAGACCCCAGGGCCTTCATAAAGGTCTTGTGTCAGGATCTTAAGACTTTCATGAACATCCCTTGATAAGACCTCAGGATCTTAATAAATATATATATATATATATATTTAAGACCCCAGGACCTTCACAAAGATCTTTTGTTAGGATCTCCAGATCTTCATAACCACCCCTTGATAAGACCTCAGGACCTCAATAAACACCTTGTGTTAGGGCCCCAGCACCTTCGTACAGGTCTCTGGTGAAGATCTCTCAGCAACTTTTCCAAGCTGGACATTAATTCAGGAGAGCCTGGGCTTGTCATGCCAGGGGACAAACCCAGCCTGGCAAGCTCGTCTCTACTGCCACCCAGGACCCCAGGAAGGGGAGGAGGCCCCCAGCAGCAGGACTGGGTCGGGTGAGCGCCGGCTACTTACTTCCTCTCTCCTTTGTACCACTCAAAGAGCGGGGCAGGAACTCCTGCACCTTCACAGCGTATCAGGCCGTTCCCTCCAAGCATCACACCGCTGGATTTAAGCTCCTGAATTGTGGGGGCAACTGAAAGAAAAGAAGTGTGAAACGGACATTTGCATCTGGCCAGGCAGGGCTGCCAGCTCCACTCACCTGCAGCCACCTCTCTGTGCCTCTCACCCAGCTGCAGTCACCTCTCTGTGTCCCACTCAGCTGCAGTCACCTCTGTCTGCTCCTCTCAGCTGCAGCCACCTCTCTGTGCTCCACTCACCTGCAGCCACCTCTCTGTGCTCCACTCAGCTGCAACCACCTCTCTGTGTCCCACTCAGCTGCAGTCACCTCTGTCTGCTCCACTCACCTGCAGCCACCTCTCTGTGTGCCACTCAGCTGCAGGCACCTCTCTGTGTCCCACTCAGCTGCAGTCACCTCTGTCTGCTCCACTCAGCTGCAGTCACCTCTCTGTGTCCCACTCACCTGCAGTCACCTCTGTCTGCTCCACTCAGCTGCAGTCACCTCTCTGTGTCCCACTCAGCTGCAGTCACCTCTGTCTGCTCCACTCACCTGCAGCCACCTCTCTGTGTGCCACTCAGCTGCAGCCACCTCTCTGTGTCCCACTCAGCTGCAGTCACCTCTGTCTGCTCCACTCAGCTGCAGTCACCTCTCTGTGTCCCACTCAGCTGCAGTCACCTCTGTCTGCTCCACTCACCTGCAGCCACCTCTCTGTGTGCCACTCAGCTGCAGGCACCTCTCTGTGTCCCACTCAGCTGCAGTCACCTCTGTCTGCTCCACTCACCTGCAGCCACCTCTCTGTGTCCCACTCAGCTGCAGTCACCTCTGTCTGCTCCACTCACCTGCAGCCACCTCTCTGTGTCTCTCACTCACCTGCAGACACCTCTCTGTGTCCCACTCAGCTTCAACCACCTCTCTGTGCTCCACTCAGCTGCAACCACCTCTCTGTGTCCCACTCAGCTGCAGTCACCTCTCTGTGTCCCACTCAGCTGCAGTCACCTCTGTCTGCTCCACTCAGCTGCAGCCACCTCTCTGTGCTCCACTCACCTGCAGGCACCTCTCTGTGTCCCACTCACCTGCAGTCACCTCTGTCTGCTCCACTCAGCTGCAGTCACCTCTCTGTGTCCCACTCAGCTGCAGTCACCTCTGTCTGCTCCACTCACCTGCAGCCACCTCTCTGTGTCCCACTCAGCTGCAGTCACCTCTGTCTGCTCCACTCAGCTGCAGCCACCTCTCTGTGTGCCACTCAGCTGCAGGCACCTCTCTGTGTCCCACTCAGCTGCAGTCACCTCTGTCTGCTCCACTCACCTGCAGCTACCTCTCTGTGCTCCACTCACCTGCAGGCACCTCTCTGTGTCTCTCACTCAGCTGCAGCCACCTCTCTGTGTCTCACTCAGCTGCAGCCACCTCTCTGTGTCCCACTCAGCTGCAGTCACCTCTGTCTGCTCCACTCAGCTGCAGTCACCTCTCTGTGCTCCACTCACCTCCAGCCACCTCTCTGTGCTCCACTCACCTCCAGCCACCTCTCTGTGCTCCACTCAGCTGCAGGCACCTCTCTGTGTCCCACTCAGCTGCAGCCACCTCTCTGTGCTCCACTCAGCTGCAGCCACCTTTCTGTGTCTCTCACTCAGCTGCAGCCACCTCTGTCTGCTCCACTCAGATGCAGCCACCTCTGTGTCCCACTCAGCTTCAACCACCTCTGTGTGCCCCACTCAGCTTCAACCACCTCTGTGTGCCCCACTCAGCTTCAACCACCTCTGTGTGCTCCACTCAGCTTCAACCACCTCTGTGTCCCACTCAGCTTCAACCACCTCTGTGTGTCCCACTCAGCTTCAACCACCTCTCTGTGTCCCACTCAGCTGCAACCACCTCTGTGTGCTCCACTCAGCTTCAACCACCTCTGTGTGCTCCACTCAGCTTCAACCACCTCTGTGTGCTCCACTCTGCAGATTCTGACCTAGGTTCTGTGTATCTGGTGTAAAGAAAGTCCCAGCTGAGACATGAGTAGATGTCAACACCATGCTCAAGAAAGGTTTGGGGAGGTTGAAATTTCCTACCCCCCCCAACAGTTACTTTGCCAGCCCAGCTCAGTTGGAAGCAGATGAGAGCTTTATTTGCAGGCAGAACTGCAATCTAGGATGGAATGCAATGAATATGCAGAAAACAGAGAGGATTTGTACTATTTAAAGGTATTTACCATCAGCAAACAACATCAAACCCCCCCTGGTCAAAGAGCAGGGGAAGCTACTGGCTGCTCCCTTTCTGCCCCTGCACAAAAGAGGGGAGAAAGGAGCAGGGGAATGTTCATACCAAAACAATGCAGCTGAGGCCAAGCAGAAGCAAGGTGATTTCTCTGTCTGAGCAAAGAAGAGAGAAGAGAAGGAGGATGGGTTTGGTACAGGCAGTGTAAGTTCCTTATCTCTCCAATGGGATTGGTTAGGCATTATCTTTATTTTCCTGGGGTTTTTTTCACACCCCATAGTGATTTATTTACATTTCACTACTTTTCTGTTCAAGATCTGTGAATAGAATGCTAAAGGCATAGCCTAAAAGCTGCCCCAAAAGGCCTCTTGGCCAAGTCTCTCAAGAACTCTTTGCAAGTCCACATCTGCGTCGCACAAGCTGCACTTCAAACTCGAAAGCCAGAACAAACCAACAGGAGGCCCCAGCACTGAGGGTGCCTGACAGGCTGCTGGGGTCTCATGGGGCTGAGGGGACCCTCCCCATCTGCAGAAGGGAAGGGTAAGGCAGGGTCCAAAAGAATGAGAGGGTCAACACCACTTATCTTCTGCACCATGTCTTCAGCAAGTGCTCTAAAACCCTGCAGGCTTAGGGGGCCTTTAGGATCCTGGTTCATTAAGACTGGAGATGTTAACAAAAATCTCTTGTTAAGACCTCCACTTCTTAATCTCTTGTTAAGACCTCAAGATCTTCAGAAACATCCCTTGTAAAGGCCTCCAGACATTCATAAATATCTTTTGTTAAGACCCCAGGATCTTTGTAAAGGTCTTTTGTTAAGACCTCAAGATCTTCAGAAATATCTCTGAAGACCTCAAGATCTTAGCATCCATCTTCTGCTAAGACCTCAAGATCTCCATAAATACCTCTGAAGACCTCAAGATCTCAATAAATATCTCAAGACTTCAAGATCTCAATAAATATCTCAAGACCTCAAGATCTTAGCATCCATCCCCTGCTAAGACCTCAAGATCTCCATAAATACCTCTGAAGACCTCAAGATCTTCACAAATACATTTCATTAAGCCCTCAAGGACTCAACCAATATCTTTTATGAAGAGATTGTTGCATACTGAAGGAATCAACCTACCTTCAGGACCATGAGGCAAGGGTAAAGCCCAGATAACAGCAAAAGATTTTGGAGGAGCATCATTTCCCATTACTGCATCCACAGAAGTCTTTTCTATCATAGTATCAGTCAGGGTTGGAAGGGACCACAAGGATCATTGAGTTCCAACCCCCCTGCCATGGGCAGGGACACCCCACACTAGATCAGCCTGGCCAGAGCCTCATCCAGCCTGTGCTTAAACACCTCCAGGGCTGGGGCCGCAACCACCTCCCTGGACAACCCATTCCAGGGCTTCACCACTCTCATGGGGAAGAACTTCCTACTCACCTCCAGCCTGAATCTCCCCACCTCCAGCTTCATTCCATTCCCCCTAATCCTATCACTCCCTGAGATGTGAGCAGTCCCTCCCCAGCCTTCCTGTAGCCCCCTTCAGATACTTCTCTCTTTTGAAACAGCAAACACTTGAAACAGCAATCAATGTTTTAAGCTCAGAACTAGGGTTATAAATTAAAACCAAACCACATTTGCCACAACAACCCCAGGCAGTGCTACAGGCTGGGCACAGAGTGGCTGGAGAGCAGCCAGGCAGAAAGGGACCTGGGGGTACTGGTGGACAGCAGCTGAACAGGAGCCAGCAGTGTGCCCAGGTGGCCAAGAAGGCCAAGGGCATCCTGGCCTGCAGCAGGAAGAGTGTGGCCAGCAGGAGCAGGGAAGTCATTCTGCCCTGTGCTCAGCACTGCTTAGGCCACACCTTGAGACCTGTGTCCAGTTCTGGGCTCCTCAGGTTAGGAAAGAGGTTGAGCTGCTGGAAGGTGTCCAGAGAAGGGCAAGAAAGCTGGGGAGGGGTCTGGAGCACAGCCCTGGGAGGAGAGGCTGAGGGAGCTGGGGTTGCTTAGCCTGGAGAAGAGGAGGCTCAGGGGAGACCTTCTTGCTCTCTCCAACTCCCTGAAGGGAGGTTGTAGCCAGGTGGGGGTTGGTCTCTTCTCCCAGGCAAGCAGCACCAGAACAAGAGGACACAGTCTCAAGCTGCACCAGGGGAGGTTTAGGCTGGAGGTGAGGAAGAAATTCTTCCCAGCAAGAGAGATTGGCCATTGGGATGTGCTGCCCAGGGAGGTGGTGGAGTCCCCATCCCTGGAGGTGTTTAAGAAGAGCCTGGCTGAGGCACTTGGTGCCATGGTTGAGTTGATCAGATGGTGTTGGGTGAGAGGTTGGACTGGATGATCTCTGAGGTCTTTTCCAACCTGGTTAATTCTATTCTATTCTATTCTATTCTATTCTATTCTATTCTATTCTATTCTATTCTATTCTATTCTATTCTATTCTATTCTATTCTATTCTATTCTATTCTACTCCACTCCACTCCACTCCATTCCACTCCATTCCATTCCATTCCATTCCATTCCATTCCATTCCATTCCATTCCATTCCATTCCATTCCATTCCATCCCAACCCATCCCAACCCATCCCAACCCAACCCCAAAACAGCAAGGCACAAAGTGATTGTCAGTTTCCCCAGTTGCCAGTGGAAGGCAACCACCTGCTGGAAATTAAGGAGGACAACTTCCTCAGGAAGGAAGATTATGGAAGAGAAGGCTGAACAACAGCTGCCTTCTGCCTGGAATTTCTCTGCCATGATCTGGTTTCAAACAATAATTTATGTGAATCATAAAATTACCATAAAAACCCAAAGCTGTTTAGTTTCCCCCATCCTTTCCCCCCCAAAGAGCTTTCCAGCTGTTGCTTTAAGGTGTTTATCTCAATGCAAACCATTGAGTGCCTCTCATCTGTCTCCTCCACTATCTTGCCCACTGTGCCATGTTAAGAGCAGGGGGAGGTTCTGGATGTCACCAGTGAGGGTGGGGGGGGACACTGGAACAGGTTGCCCAGGGAAGTTGAGGATACTTCCTCCACGGAGGTGTTCAAGGCAAGGTTGGATGGGGCCTTCAGCAGCCTGGGCTAGTGGAAAGTGTCCCTGCCCATGACCAGGGGGTTGGAACTAGATGATCTTGAAGGCCCTTCCAGGGATGAGGTGTCCACAGCTTCTCTGGGCAGCCTCTTCTCCAGTGTTTCACCACTCTCACAGTAAAGAGTTTCCTCTTGATGTCCAACCTAAATCTACCCTGCTCCAGTTTCAAGCCACTGACTGACTGAGTTTCAAGCCTCATCCTATCACCACAGATCTTCCTAGCATCACTGGTAACACATCCCAACACCAAATGATCCATGAAAATGTGATGTCCTTTCAGGCTGGAGCCACAGGCACTGTGCTCCCAGTGCAGCCAGGAAAGGGATGCTGGCTGGATCCCAGCTACAAATCATCACTCCAGGCTTTGCTGCCCAGTCAGGCAGAGAGTTGTTTGGAAAACACTGGCAAATGCCTGGAAAGGCTGTTTCCTCAGCTCTTCCTCTCAGAAGGATTCCAGCTACAGAGTGAAAATAAAGATCAATACCCTTTGCCCCAAGAAATCCCTGGTTAACACTGCTGTGGAAACACCAAGCTGAACCAGCTCAGGGGCACTGCTCCCTTGGATTTCTCACAGCTGGCTTCTTGGCCTGTTCTCAGGAGAGGAACAAACTGTGTGGAGCAGACACATGATGGATGCCCTTGATCAATACCCTGCTGAGCCAAAAATCACGGAGTCAATAAGGTTGGAAAAGACCTCAGAGATCAGCAAGTCCAACCTATCACCCAACACCTCCTGACTAACGAAACCATGGCTCCAAGTGCCGCATCCAATCCCCTCTTGAACCCCTCCAGGAATGGTGACTCCATCACCTCCCTGGGCAGCACATTCCAGTGACCAATTACTCTTTCTGGGCAGAACTTTCTCCTCACTTTCAGCCTAAACCTCCCCTGGCACATCTTGAGACTGTGTCTTCTTGTTCTGGTGCTGCTTGCCTGGGAGAAGAGACCAACCCCCACCTGGAGACAGCCTCCCTTCACTGCACCAACCAGTGGATGAGCCTGGAGAGCTCCAGGTGAATGAGAATCCTAGAATGTTTCAGTTGGAAGAGACCTTTCAGATCAAGTCTAACCATTAATCCAGCACTGCCAGGTCACCACTAAACCGTGGCCCTCAGCATTGCATTTCCACAGCTCTTCAGGGCTCAGGACTCCACCACTGCCCTGGGCTGCCTGGGGTGAAGGTTAGCAACTATGTTGAGAGCCAACCTTCCAGCTAAGACCACCATGGTCATTAAACCATGTGTCATGTCCACAGGCTTCTTGAACAACTCCAGGGATGGTGACTGATGCCTGACAATAATAAGTGAGTAAGAAAATGACTTATCTTAAAGGTGCAGAGCATCAGCAGAGAGTGATGGGGTTTACCTGGAAGAGGATCCAGGATAAGGCAACAAACCTGGTGAAGGATGTAGAGAACAGGTCTGGTAAGGAGCAGCTAAGGGAACTGGAGTTCATTAGTCTGGAGAAGAGGAAGCTGAGGGGAGGCCTCATTGCTCTCTACAGCTCTCTGAAAGGAGGTTGGAACCACGTGGGGGTTGGTCTCTTCTTCCTAGTCTGAGGTGACAGAATGAGAGGAAATGGTCTCAAATTGCACTAGGAAAGGTTTAGGTTGGATATTAGGAAGAATTTCCTTCCTGCAGGGGTGGTCAGGCATTGGAACAGGCTGCCCAGGGAGGTGGTGGAGTCACCCCCCCGGTGGTGTTCAGGAAAGGTGTGGCCATGGCTCTTGGGGACATGGTTTGATGGCCATGGTGGTGTTGGGTTGATGGCTGGACTCGAGGATCCTAGAGGTCTTTCCCAGCCTAAACTATCTGATGTCTCTATGAACTGGGGGAGAGCCACCAAGAGCTCCCAGGTGGAACAGCATCCCAGAGGAGTTAGTGGCCTGTCAGAAGCTGCTGCACCAGGACCTAACGAGGGTGTCAGCAAGGGAGCACTGTGTGAGCCTGGTAATTGTAAATGCATTTGTCAGGCTTATACCTTCTAAAGAAGGCTTCTCTCTGAGAACAAAGCAAAACAGCCCTGATGCTATCTCTGTCAGCAGGGCTGGGCTTTTGGGACTCCTGTGTGGTGGTTTCCCCTCCTGATAGCGGATTGTTGCTCAATCTCCTCCCCTGGCTCATCCCTGAGGAGGAGAGCACTTAAAATAAATGCTTCACTTCTGACTGGAAAATAAATGACTGCAACTTGCTTAATGTCAATTCCCCAACTCAAGCTGAGTGCTGTGATGGGAAAGGCTTTATTTATTCCTTTGGAGTGGTTGCTCACAGACTTTGCTCATCTGGAGCTTCACTGACACCCCTTCACCTTTGTCCCCACCTGACAGGAGGCAAAGCTGCTCCTGACCCAAAAGGCATATTTTATATCCCCATTAACAAGTACATATTTGTCATCCCAACAAAATGCTTATCCATGTACTCCCACTAGAAAGGTCTGAGGTGAGAGGAGTGTGAGCAAGGAGATCTGGACATGACACACAGTAGGAGATGGTGATAGCATAGCAGGGGTTGGAAGGGACCTCTGGATAGAATAGAATTAACCAGGTTGGAAAAGACCTCAGAGATCATCCAGTCCAACCTAGCACCCAACACCATCTGATGAACTCAACCATGGCACCAAGTGCCTCAGCCAGGCTCTTCCTAAACCCCTCCAGGGATGGGGACTCCACCACCTCCCTGGGCAGCACATCCCAAGGGCCAATCTCTCTTGCTGGGAAGAACTTTCTCCTCACCTCCAGCCTAAACCTCCCCTGGCACAGCTTGAGACTGTGTCCTCTTGTTCTGCTGCTGGTTGCCTGCCTGGGAGAAGAGACCAACCCCCATCTGGCTACAACTTCCCTTCAGGGATTTGGAGAGAGCAAGAAGGTCTCCCCTGAGCCTCCTCTTCTGCAGGCTAAGCAACCCCAGCTCCCTCAGCCTCTCCTCCCAGGGCTGTGCTCCAGACCCCTCCCCAGCTTTCTTGCCCTTCTCTGGAGAAGGTCATTGATCAAGATCTTTGAAGATGATAATTGATCAAGATCTCTGAAGACCATTGATTCCAAACCCCTGTGCCCAGTCAGGATCACCTAGGGCAAGTCACACAGGAAAAGATGGGTCCTGAAAGTCTCCAGAGAAGATGTAACAGCTGAGCTGTTCCTGTTCCACTATGAAAGGTGACATGAGGTCATCAGGCAACTCACTCAGCTCAGGCTCTGAGCCTTGGTGGGGGATTTCAGGAGAACTGGGAAGCAAGAATATGGGGCCAGACTCTTCTCAGTGGTGCCTAGCCACAGGACAAAGGGCAACAGGCACAAACTGGAACCTAGGAGGTTCCATCTGAAGAGGAGGAGAAAGTTGTTCGTTGTGAGGGTGCTGGAGGCCTGGAGCAGGCTGCCCAGAGAGGTTGTGGAGTCTCCTTGTGTGGAGAGCTTCCAAAGCCAGCTGGGCATTGTGCTGCTGGGCAAGCTGCTGTGGGTGCCCTGCTGGAGCAGGGGGCTGGACTGGGTGATCTCCAGAGGTCCCTTCCAGCCCCCACCATGCTGGGGTTCTAGGATTCTCTGAACACAACATCATGTCTATCCTCTCAAACGTTAGTGGAGTGTCTGAAGTTCCACCAAACCCCCTGCTGCAGTCTGCTGTGAGGGTGCAGAGCACTCACTTCATCCCAGCTCTATCTCAGCATGTTAATAAGATGTGAAACCAATCATCTTCTTCCCCCACTCCCACACTTCCAGAGCTCCATCATCACTTTCTGCTCCGCTCCTTCCTCATCCTCTCTCACCAACACCTTCAGCACGAGTCAGGCATTTGTGCTGGGAAATCAAATTTCACAGCTTCTGTTCCATCCAGAAACGCTGCTGAAGCTGCTTGCCTCCCCAAATATTTCCATCTTGCTCTGAAATGGTTGGAATAAACAAACAAAGAAAGGAACGAAGGAAGGAGCTAAAACAATGCCAGGCAGCAGGCTGGGCATCCAGAGAGCGAGGCAAGGAAAACCCAAACCCCCCACCAGCACCCCAAACCCAGCCCCAACTCTCTGCAGCTAAAACAGGCTTCAACTCCTACCATTTTGATGAGCTGTGAGACTCTTCTGCATATTGGTGGTGCTGTCCTAATTACTCATTATGATTCTGCTGTGCATTTGGTATTCCATCACAGTGCTTACAAAGCTTTGGGGGTAGGGCCAGTGAATTGTTCTAAGCCAGCCTGTGCTGAAGTGGGGATGAGTTGAATCTATTAACTTTTCCACCAGCACTTTCCAATTTCACCTCTGTGAGGAACCACATTGTCTGATTAAGCCAACAGTTTGGGGGCATTAATTGTAAATGTCACACAAAAAGGCCTTTTTATTATGGTTATGGGCTTGGGGTTTTTTTTTCCTCCCCCCCCCCCCTCCTCTCCAGTTTTCATCAAGTTTCAATTTAGCATCCTAACAGAGTCTTTTGTTAGTCAAATTGCTCTCCAGGGTGTAAGGGAGAAAGGCTTGCAGGTGAG
Source organism: Melanerpes formicivorus (assembly GCF_026170545.1). Taxonomy (NCBI): domain Eukaryota; kingdom Metazoa; phylum Chordata; class Aves; order Piciformes; family Picidae; genus Melanerpes; species Melanerpes formicivorus. The sequence goes on from NW_027142433.1 coordinate 2,829,572, forward strand.
AGCTGGTTCTCTGAGGCCTGTTTTCTGCCTCAGAAAATCAGATATGAGTAAAGAATGGAAATAGATTCATTTATGTATGCAGGGAGCTACCAATTAAGCATCAAACCTTCACCAGATGGACAATTATGACTTATACTTTGTGTTATGATGTTGATGATAGAGTCACAGAATGGCTTAGACTGGAAGAGACCTTAGAGATCATAGACTCATAGAATTGTCAGGGCTGGAAGGCACCTCAAGGCTCAGCCAGCTCCAACCCCCCTGCCTGCCACGGCCAGGAACACCTCACACTACAGCAGGTTGCTCACCTCCAAGGCTGCAAACACCTCCAGGGATGTGGCACTTGGTGCCATGGTCTAGTCATGGGGTCTGTGCTGACAGGTTGGACTCAATGATCTTTGAGGTGTCTTCCAGCCTTAGTGATACTGTGATACTTCCCCAGAGCATCTACTCCAACCTCCCTGCCATGGGCAGGGGATGCCTCTCAACCAGACTTGGTTGCTCAAAGCCTCATCCAGCCTGGCCTTGATCACTGTCCAGGTTAATCCACAGCAGCAAGCCCAGTCCCCAGATCAATCCATTTCCAAACACTTCTTTATAACAGAGAATTCTTCAACCTGTTGCCACATGATGCAGAAAAGGCTTGGATGTGGCCCTTGGAGCCATGGCTTAGTTGTCAGGAGGTGTTAGGTATTAGGTGATAGGTTGGACTGGATGATCTCTGAGGTGTTTTCCAACCTGATTGATTCTATGATCAGGAACATAGAATCCCAGCATGGTGGTGGTTGGAAGGGACCTCTGGAGATGATCCAGTGCACCCCCCCTGCTAAAGCAGGGCACCCACAGCAGCTTGCTCAGGATCACAATGCCCAGCTGGCTTTGGAAGCTCTCTAGGGAAGAAGACCACAAAATCTTTCACTTTACTCTCCAGGACACATTAAATGTTGATCAGTTGAACAGTGGTGGAAATGGCTTACATCAGCCATCAACAAACAATCAGATCCTGAGGGTTTCCCTTAGTGGAACTTGGCATTGCCCTCCACTGCAAGGAGGACACTGAGGGGCTGGAGCAGGTACAGAGAAGGGCATCAGAGCTGGTGAAGGGCCTGGAGAACAGAGCTGGTGAGGAGCAGCTGAGGGAACTGGGGTTGCTTAATCTGGAGAAAAGGAGGCTGAGGGGAGACCTTCTGAGTCTCTACAGCTCCCCAAAAGGAGGTTGGAGGGAGATGGGAGTTGGTCTCCTCTTCAGGTGTTTAGAGTCATAGCTTCATAGAACAGTTTGGGTTGGACAAGACCTTAAAGATCATCCAGTTCCATCTCCCCTGCCATGGGTAGGACACTTTCCACTAGACCAGGTTGCTCAATGTCTAGTATCAGCTCTAATATCCAAATGCTTGGCCATTCATGCTGATGAGAAGCTATCAATAGCAGCTTCTGCCCCGAACTCCAGCAGCAGGCTCTGCAGCATGTGAGGACGAGGGACGGCACGAGGAGAGCTGTCTGTGTTCTACAGCTGCTCTTTCAAGCCATAGGGGTTGATTTCACTCAGTTGTGTTCTGAAACACCATGAAATCCTCCTTTTCCCCTGCAGATCTCTCTGGGCCTCTTTTCCAATCCCACTGAAGTCAGTCGAAAGAATTGAACTTCAGAGGAATGAGCCTCAAGCTGCAGTGGCCAATGGAAGATGAAACCCAGCAGCACTGTATCAAACAGCTCCCAGTGCTGAGCACTGATGTCCCTGTTTGTGTTTTGGGCATCTGTTCCTCCTAAATTACCAACAAAGCCTCCTAAGCAAATGCTGCATTTGTTTCATGTTTGTTCAGTGTGGTTTCAATGACACCCACGGAAAGGGTGGGTGTGATGCTGGGGGATGGATCTGAGATCATAGAATCAGAGAATTGTCAGGGCTGGAAGGGAGCTCAAGGCTCAGCCAGCTCCAACCCCCCTGCCATGGCCAGGGACACCTCACACCACAGCAGGTTGCTCACAGCCACATCCAGCCTGGCTGCAAACACCTCCAGGCAGGAGGCTTCCACCACCTCCCTGGGCAACCTGTGCCAGGCTCTCACCACCCTCCTGGGGAACAACTTCATCCTCACAGCCAATCTCAATCTACCCACTCCTTGTCTTGCTTGATTCCCCCCAGCCCTATCACTCCCTGACACCTTCAAAAGTCCCTCCCCAGCTTTCTTGCCTGGCTGTCCTCCTCCAGTTACTCCAATGCAGATTAAGAGGTCCCTGATGGTGGAATGGGTATGGAGCTGAAGGGGTTTCTTTGTGAATTGATTTATGCTGGCAAAGGAGGCACAGCTCTTTGCAAATAGAGGTACAGTTGTGGAACCGTTTGGATGAGAAGAGAGCTTTCAGATCATCCAGTCCCATTTTAGCCTGCAGAAGAGGAGGCTCAGGGGAGATCTTCTTGCCTTCTACAACTCCCTGAAGGGAGGTTGGAGCCAGGTGGGGGTTGGTCTCTTCTCCCAGGCACCCAGCACCAGAACAAGAGGACACAGTCTCAAGCTGTGCCAGGGGAGGTTTAGGCTGGGGGTTAGGAAGAAATTCTTCCCAGCAAGAGAGATTGGCCATTGGGATGTGCTGCCCAGGGAGGTGGTGGAGTCCCCATCCCTGGAGGTGTTTAAGAAGAGCCTGGCTGAGGCACTTGGTGCCATGGTTGAGTTGATCAGATGGTGTTGGGTGAGAGGTTGGACTTGGTGATCTCTGAGGTCTTTTCCAACCTGGTTAATTCAATTCTATTCTATTCTATTCTATTCTATTCTATTCTATTCTATTCTATTCTATTCTATTCTATTCTATTCATTGAGGCAGCACTGCCAGGGCACCAGTACATCATGGTCCCTTCATATAACCCCTTCAGGGTTGGGGACTCCACTATTGCCCTGGGCAGCCTGGGCCAGCGCTTGACAACCTTTTAGGGGAAGAAAGTGTTCCTCATGTCCAACCTAAAGCTCCTCTGGGGCAACTTGAGGCCATTTCCTCCCATCCTACCAGTTTTTACATGGGAGAAAAGACCAATCCCCACCTCACTCCAGCCTCTTCTCAGGGAGTTGTAGAGAGCCAGAAGGTGTCCCCTCAGCCTCCTTTCCTCCAGACTACAAAACCCCAGTTCCCTCAGCTGCTCTTCACCAGCCATGTTCTCCAGACCCTTCACCAGCTTCATTGCCCTTTGCTGGACCTGCTCCAGATCCCAAAGGTCCTTCTTGGAGTGAAGGGCCCAAAACTGAACCCAGGATTTGAGGTGTGGCCTCCTCAGTGTGGATACCAGGGGGACAATCCCTGTCCTCATCCTGCTGGCCACAGTATTGCTGATCCAGGCCAAGATGCTGGTGACCTTCTTGGCCTCCTGGGCACACACTGGCTTATCTTCTGCTGCTGTCAAGCTACAGCCCCAGGTCCTTTTCCACCAGGGAAGCTTCGTGTTCAGTATTGCAGTGCTCCATGCAGAGGAGCAGATGCACCAGCTCAGGGTGAGGCAGAAGGGCAGGAGCTGGCTGGGGAAGGGGATGTTTCCATGTGAGGCAGGAGCAGGTGTGTGGAGGGATGTAAGGGCAAGAAGGACGATGTGCTGGCATGGTCTGCTAGCCCAGGGGAGCTGGGTGACCAACCTGAGCTGGGCTCAGCAGCCACCCCACCAAGCACTGCCATCAGCAAAGCCTCCCTCCCTCAGCAGGCTGCTGCTGGAGGAGCTTCTGCACTATTCATGTGCCCTCACACTGCTGCAGCTCCTTTATCTCAGCAACTTATTCAAATGTTTGTGTGGAGGTGAAAGGGGAAGAACGAGCACCAGCATCCCAGAGCAGTGCTGGGGAAGGAGGAGGAGGAGGAGGAGGAGGACAGGGGAGGCTTTCATGCATCTGATGCCAGCCCAGAAGGAAGCCTTGGCCGGGAGCCTGGGTGCGAACAAACACCAGCACATTTCCTTTGCTGTTTCTCTTCCCTCAAGGAAGATAAAAGTGATGGACTTCAGCAAATTCCAGGAATTACTGAGTAGATCTTTTTGGCAGGGAAGCTGAGGAGAAAGTGAATTGAGGCTGGTAGTTTTCCAAAGGCAGAATGCTTGGAACAAAACCACAGAACATCTCTGCATAGGTCAGAGTAAAGCGTGGCAAGAGACCTGCGCTGGTCCCACCGGAGCAAATCAAGGGGGGGGGTGCTGGGGGGATGAGAGGCTGGAGATGAGCCAGCAACGAGCATTTGCAGCCCAGAAGGCCAGTGGCTTCCTGGGATGCATCAAAGAAGTGTGGCCAGCAGGTTGAGAGAGGTGATTCTGCCACTCTACTCTGGAGAGAACTCACCTGGAGTGACGTGTCCAGATATGCAGCTCCCAACAAGAGAAGGACATGGACCTGCTAAAGCAGGTCCAGAGGAGGACACAAAGATGACCACAGGGCTGAGAGAGTTGGGGCTGTTCAGCCTCCAGAAGAGAAGGGTCCAGGGAGACCTTATAGCTGCATTTCAGTATCTGAAGGGGACCTACAGGGAGGCTGGGGAGGGACTCTTCAGAAGGGCCTGTGGGGATAGGATGAGGGGCACTGGTCTGAGACTGGAGTAGGGGAGATTTAGGCTGGACATCAGAAGGAAGTGTTTCACAGTTGTGGCTCAGTTGGCAGCGCATCAGACCCTTAATGTGGAAGGTAGTGAGTTCAAGCCTGCAGTGGGCAGTAGTGTCCTCCCTGCTCTAATCATGAGGTCTGTGGTGACAGGTTGGCCTCAATGATCTTTGAGGTCTCTTCCAACCTTAGTGATACTGAATACAATGAGGTGGTGGAATACTGGAGCAGGTTGCCCAGGGATGTGGTTGAGGCCCAATCCCTGAAGACATTCAAGATCAGGACTGATGAGTCCCTGAGCAATCCTGGGGGTCAGACTCTGGAACAGAATGCCCAGAGATGTGCCTGAGGCCCCACCCCTGCAGGCATTCATGATCAGACTTAATGTCACCCCAGGGCCAGCCTGATCCTATTGAGAGAAGAGAAAGGGAAGAGAAGAGAAGAGAAGAGAAGGGAAGGGAAGGGAAAGGGAAGGGAAGGGAAGGGAAGGGAAGGGAAGGGAAGGAAGGGGAAGGGAAGGGAAGGAAGGGAAGGGAAGGGAAGGGAAGGGAAGGGAAGGGAAGGGAAGGGAAGGGAAGGGAAGGGAAGGGAAGGGAAGGGAAGGGAAGGGAAGGGAAGGGAAGGGAAGGGAAGGGAAGGGAAGGGAAGGGAAGGGGAAGGGAAGGGAAGGGAAGGGAAGGGAAGGGAAGGGAAGGGAAGGGAAGGGAAGGGAAAGAGAAGAGAAGAGAAGAGAAGAGAAGAGAAGAGAAGAGAAGAGAAGAGGAAGAGAAGAGAAGAGAAGAGAAGAGAAGAGAAGAGAAGAGAAGAGAAGAGAAGAGAAGAGAAGAGAAGAGAAGAGAAGAGAAGAGAAGAGAAGAGAAAGAGAAGAGGAAGAGAAGAGAAGAGAGAGAAGAGAAGAGAAGAGAAGAGAAGAGAAGAGGAGAGAAGAGGAGAGAAGAGGAGAGAAGAGGAGAGAAGAGGAGAGAAGAGGAGAGAAGAGGAGAGAAGAGGAGAGAAGAGGAGAGAAGAGGAGAGAAGAGGAGAGAAGAGGAGAGAAGAGAGGCGAGGAGAAGAGAAGCTTATAAATGTCAAAACATGATCTCATCTGCCTTCTCCAGAAGGAATGAACCAGACAATCACAGACTGGTTTGGCTTGGAAAGGACCTTAAAGCTCCTCTCATTCCAACCCCCCCTGCCATGGGCAGGGATACCTCCTACTAGACCAGGCTGCTCAAGGCCCCATCCAACCAACCTAGCTTTCAACACTTCCAAGCCTGAAGTCTCCATAATGTCTCTGGGCAACTAATTTCAGTGCCCATGGTGCCATCACTGCCATCCAGGAGAGGGTTCCATACTGGTTTGTGCCTCTGTGTCTCTATTCCATGGCATTGTTCTTTCCATCCCAGCTGGGTTAGCTTCATTCCTACCCCAGGAGTCTCTCTCCCTCATTCATTTTCTCTTCCCTTTGGGAAGCAGAGGGCTTCATGGAGAGCCTCTGGAACTTGTTTGGTGGCCAGTCCTGCCCTGACCCTTGACAAAAGGCAACAAACATTCTGTGGAATTACAGCATTCCTGAAAATCCAAAGGAGATCCCATCACCACTCCACTTCCCCACATCCACCCCTGCCCCTCACCCACCAGGAGTGGATGGAGTGGATGTAGCTAAGCAGGAAGCTGGAGATCCCATCACCACTCCACTTCCCCACATCCACCCCTGCCCCACACCCACCAGGAGTGGATGGAGCTAAGCAGGCATCTGGAGATCCCATCACTACTCCACTTCTCCACATCCACCCCTGCTCCACACCCACCAGGAGTGGATGGAGTGAATGGAGTTAAACAGGAAGCTGGAGATCCCATCACCACTCCACTTCCCCACATCCAACCTGCCCCATACCCACCAGGAGTGGATGGAGTGGATGTAGCTAAGCAGGAAGCTGGAGATCCCATCACCATTCCACTTCCACACACCCACCCCTGCCCCACACCCACCAGGAGTGGATGGAGTGGATGTAGCTAAGCAGGCAGCTGGAGATCCCATCACTACTCCACTTCCCCACATCCACCCCTGCCCCACACTCACCAGGAGTGGATGTAGCTAAGCAGGAACCTGGAGATCCCATCACCATTCCACTTCCCCACGTCCACCCCTGCCCCACACTCACCAGGAGTGGATGGAATGGATGTAGCTAAGCAGGAAGCTGGAGATCCCATCACTACTCCACTTCTCCACATCCACCCCTGCCCCACACCCACCAGGAGTGGATGGGGTGGATGTAGTAGATGTAGTTAAGCAGGAAGCTGGAGATCCCATCACCACTCCACTTCCCCACATCCACCCCTGCCCCACACCCACCAGGAGTGGATGGAGTGGATGGAGTTAAGCAGGCAGCTGGAGATCCCATCACCACTCCATTTCCCCATATCCACCCCTGCCCCACACCCACCAGGAGTGGATGGAGTGGATGTAGTAAAGCAGGAAGCTGGAGATCCCATCACCACTCCATTTCCCCACACCCACCAGGAGTGGATGAAGTGGATGTAGTAAAGCAGGAACCTGAAGATCCCATCATCACTCCACTTGCCCACATCCAACCCTACCCCACACCCACCAGGAGTGGGTGGAGTGGATGTAGCTAAGCAGGAAGCTGGAGATCCCATCACCACTCCACTTCCCCACATCCACCCCTGCCCCTCACCCACCAGGAGTGGATGGAGTGGATGTAGCTAAGCAGGAAGCTGGAGATCCCATCACCACTCCACTTCCCCACATCCACCCCTGCCCCACACCCACCAGGAGTGGATGTAGTAAAGCAGGAAGCTGGAGATCCCATCACCACTCCATTTCCCCACACCCACCAGGAGTGGATGGAGTGGATGTAGCTAAGCAGGAACCTGGAGATCCCATCATCACTCCACTTCCCCACATCCACCCCTGCCCCACACTCACCAGGAGTGGATGGTGTGGATGTAGTAGATGTAGTTAAGCAGGAAGTTGGAGATCCCATCACCACTCCATTTCCCCACATCCAACCCTGCCCCATACCCACCAGGAGTGGATGGAGTTAAGCAGGAAGTTGGAGATCCCATCACCACTCCATTTCCCCACATCCACCCCTGCCCCACACCCACCAGGAGTGGATGGAGTTAAGCAGGAAGCTGGAAGGTGGATGTGGGGAAGCGGAAGTAGCGATGGGATCTCCAGCTTCCTGCTACCAAAATGAGCTACCTACAGAAACAAAGACTTAAACAACCACTAACAATTCAGGGGACAGAGAGAGGCAGAACTTTTTCCTTCCTGCAGAGAGCTTCTCACCTGCCCCTCAGATCTGAGGGTGATGCATTCCACACCCCCCCCCCCCCCACCCCCCCCCCCTTCCCCTACCGAAAGGTGTGCTCACCAAAACGGTGCTTGCGAGGACAGAACTCATTACTGCTGTATAATAAATGGAAGCAGAAGCCGGAGTTAGCGCTGAACAGATTGTTTGGGGTTGCAAAGACAGCAGCTGTCAGTGCCTGACAGCTTTCTTGTTAGTGAATCAGCTTCTCTGACAGGCTTTTTGATGGAAAACCACTGCTCGCTGACAGCGTGGCGGAGCTGATATCCATATGGAGCTCCTGAAGGGTGGGAAGGAGCCAGGGAAAGGGCTGGGAGCTAGGGCTCCACGTTAAAAGAGAAGTGAAGTTTACATAAAGGGGAGTTTGGTTCCCCCCCCCAACCCCCCTCCCCCCCTCCCTCCCCTCTTCTTCACCCCTCCCCCCAGTTATCTCTGGCAGATGTAAGCTGATAGAAGCAGGACAATCCCTATTGATAGGTGACAACCACAGGCACGTAGAGTCGAGTCCAAAGGGGGTTTGCTGGCTAGAAGCAATAAAGCCACAGCAATACAAGTTGCTTTCAACCACCCTCAGGAGGAGTTTGGGTAATTGAAAACAGAGTTCAGGAATTAAATCACAGAAAGAAAACTCAGGGGCAACTCTGACAGGGGCTTCCCAGCCCTCCTGCTAGCCCAAGGTGGTGTCTACAGAAGGAGAGAGAGCTACATTAACCCAAAGGCTTTGCTTTGAGAGTCACAGAATCCCAGCATGGCTGGAAAGGACATCTGGAGATCATGCAGTGCAGCCCCTCTGCTACAGCAGGGCTGCCCACAGCAGCTTGAACAGGAGCACAATGCCCAGGGAGGTTAGAATCTCCCCACACAAGGAGACCCCACAGCCTCTCTGGGCAGCCTGCTCCAGGGCTCCAGCACCCTCTCAACAATGAAGTTTCTCCTCCTCTCCAGGTGGAACCTGCTGGGTTCCAGTTTGTGCCTATTGCCCCTTGCCCTGTCACTGAGTACCACTAAGAAGAGTCTGGCCTCATCCTCTTACCCCCCACAGGACCTTCAGCTCTTCATAGAATCAATAAGGTTGGAAGAGACCTCAAAGATCATCAAGTGCAACCTGCCACCCAAGACCTCCTGACTACTAAACCATGGCAGCAAGTGGCACATCCAATCCCCTCTTGAACACCTCCAGGGATGATGACTCCAACACCTCTCTTGTAGAGCACTGCTCAGATCCCCTCTCAGGCTTCTCTTCAGGCTCAGTAGCCCCAGGTCTCTCAGCCTTTCCTCCTCACAGGCTCCTCAGCACCTTTGTAGCCTCTCCTGGGCTCTCTCCAGCAATTCCCTGTCTCTCTTGACCTGGGGAGCCCAAAACTGGATCCAGGACTGCATCTGCGGCCTCCATAGAACAGAGCAGAGCAGAAGGAGAACCTCTCTTGCCCTACTGGCCACACTCTTCTTCATGCCCCCCCCAGGAGACCATTGACCTTCCTGGCCATGAAGGCACCTGGCTGGCTCGTGGGGAACTTATCCCCACCAGCACTCCTACTGTGCTCTTACGCATTCTACCTGTGTCAATGGGCAAGAAAGCTGGGGAGGGGTCTGGAGCACAGCCCTGGGAGGAGAGGCTGAGGGAGCTGGGCTTGCTTAGCCTGGAGAAGAGGAGGCTCAGGGGAGACCTTCTTGCTCTCTCCAACTCCCTGAAGGGAGGTTGTAGGCAGGCAAGCAGCACCAGACCTAATTGTAGCCTTCCACTATCTGAAGGGAGCTACAAGAAAGCTGGGGAGGGACTTTTGAGGGTGTCAGGGAGGGATAGGACTGGAGGGGATGGATACAAACTAGAAATGGGTAGATTGAGATTGGCTGTGAGGAAGAAGTTGTTCCCCAGGAGGGTGGTGAGAGCCTGGCACAGGCTGCCCAGGGAGGTGGTGGAAGCCTCCTGCCTGGAGGTGTTTGCAGCCAGGCTGGAGGTGGCTGTGAGCAACCTGCTGCAGTGTGAGGTGTCCCTGGCCATGGCAGGGGGGTTGGAGCTGGCTGAGCCTTGAGGTCCCTTCCAACCCTGACAGTTCCATGCTTCTGTGATTCTTCAGACTTTTCATGACCCCAGCTGGTGTCGCCAGCTGCACTCCAACCCCCCCCTTTTCAGCTCTCATCTTGATGGCACTGTGCTTGCAAAGGGAAGGGGAAAATGAAGTCTCAGACCCAACAGCAAGCAGGAAGACAACAATTACTTGCAGAAATATTGCTTTCCAACATGTTGACTGTTAGGAGAAATATTTTAAGTAATTGTTTTTGCTGAAGAGCAATCTGGGCAAGTGAAGGCTCCTGGAAGCTGAAGAGCTCTCCATTAATTTTGGCTCTCGTTTGGAGTCTGACACAGCCTGCTGTACACTTCAGATTGCTTCTTGAAATGCATAAACCTCTTTAGAGATGACTCATCTTCTATTAAGACTTCAATTTTTCCTGAGCTGTGCTTCAGTTGGGTGTTTAAAATGGGATCACCTGGAGACTGGAGAGCTTGCAGAGGTTCAGAGCTGGGAGAAGGCATTCAGGAAGAGACTGGCACAGGGTGCCCAGCAAGGCTGTGGATGTCCCCTCGCTGGAGATGTTCAAGGCCAGGTTGGATGAGGCCTTGAGCAACCTGGGCTAGTGGCAGCTGTCCCTCCACATGGCAGAGGAGCTGGAACTAGGTGATCTTTAAGGTCCCTTCTAACCAAACCATTCTGTGAATGAATCCATGAAAGCAGACAGGATTTGCTTCCCAGAAAGCCTTTTCCTTGGCCACTACAAACACTTCCTTGCTCTGCATCCCTTCAAGTTTGAGGATAGGCCTAGTGAGGAGCTGCTGAGGGAACTGGGGTTGTTCAGCCTGGAGAAGAGGAGGCTGAGGGGAGACCTTCTGGTGCTCTACAAGTCCCTGAAAAGAGGTTGGAGCCAGGTGGAGGTCGGTCTCTTCTCCTTGGTATCAGGTGATAGAAGGAGAGGAAATGGCCTGAAATGGTGGCAGGGGAGGTTTAGGTTGGACATGAGGAACAATTTCTTTCCTGCAGGAGTGGTCAGGCATTGGAGCAGGCTGCCCAGGGAGGTGGTGGAGTCCCCAGCCCTGGAGACATTCAAGACATGTGTGGCCCTGGCACTTGTGGCCATGGTTTGATGGCCATGGTGGTGGCGGTTTGATGGCCATGGTGGTGGCGGTTTGATGGTTGGACTGGATGACCTTAGAGGTCTTTTCCAACCAAACAATTCTGTTATTCTTTAAGTTTGAGAAGGTTGACATCCCCTGTGCAGAGAGGAAATTTTAGCACCTCTGATGATGATCAGGGGCTGCACAGTGGCCTTCCAAGGAGCCAGCACTGCATGCTGAAAGGCAGCCCCATCATGACCATCATCTTCCTGCCCCAGAAACAGCAGCAAGAGGGCAGAGGTAGTGTGCAGGAGTGTTCACAATCTGACTGCAGCACCAAATCATCTGCTTCAGCACCTCATCTCCTCAGCTTTGAGAGCCCTCCAGGGATGGGAACTTCACCACTGCCCTGGGCAGCCTGGCCCAGCCCTTGACAACCCTCAGGGGAAGAAAATGTGCCATTTCTTCCTGTTGCATCAGTTGTTTCTTGGAAGAAGACAGCAACTCCCCACCTAGCTTCAATAAGAGCCAGAAAGGTTTCCCCTCAGCCTCCTCTTCTCCAGACTAAACAAGCCCAGTTCCCTCAGCTGCTCCTCTCCAGGCCTGTTCTTCAGACCCTTCCCCAGCTTTCTTGCCCTTCTCTGGACCTGCTCCAGCCCCTCAGTGTCCTTCTGGGAGTGAGGAGCCCAAAACTGCACCCAGGATTTGAGGTGTGGCCTCACGAGTGCTCAGTCCAGGGGGATTATCACTGCCCTGCTCCTGCTGCCCACCCCACTGCTGACCCAGGCCAAGCTGCTGGTGGCCTTCTTGGCCAGCTGGGCACACACTGCCTCATCTCCAGCTGGCTGTCAACCAGCATCCCCAGGTCTTTGTCTACTCAGCAGCTTGCTAGCCACTCTCTGCAATGCCTGAAACCTTTGAGGGGTTGTTGTGACCCAAGTGCAGGACCCAGTCCTTGGCCTTGTTGAATCTGGTTAACTCCTATTCTATTCTATTCTATTCTATTCTATTCTATTCTATTCTATTCTATTCTATTCTATTCTATTCTATTCTATTCTATTCTATTCTATTCTATTCTATTTCATTCCATTCCATTCCACTCCACTCCACTCCATCCTATCCTATCCTATCCTATCCTATCCTATCCTATCCTATCCTATCCTATCCTATCCTATTCCATCCCATCCCATCCCATCCCATCCCATCCCATCCTATCCTATCCTATCCTATCCTATCCTATCCTATCCTATCCTATCCTATCCTATCCTATCCTATCCTATTCCATCCCATCCCATCCCATCCCATCCCATCCCATCCCATCCCATCCCATCCCATCCCATCCCATCCCATCCTATCCTATCCTATCCTATCCTATCCTATCCTATCCTATCCTATCCTATTCTTACAGCTGTTCAACTTGAGACCTTTATGGAGAGACTCACAGAACAGCCTGGGTTTGGAGAGACCTTAAAGACCATCCAGATCCAACTGCCATGCCATAGGCAGGGACACTTCCCACTAGACCAAGAAGAGGCAGCTCAGCCCACCAAGCTGCTGTCCTTGCACATCTGCATCTCATCTGTGGCAACCAGCCCATCGCTTCCCCCCCCTGCAAAATCAAATCATTAAGACACTTGGCAGTGCTGAGCAGATATTTTCTGTAAGGAGATGCAAAATGTTCTCCTTATCTGGAGTACTCCACCTTCTTCAAACAGCAGCCCACATCTCCTGTTGCCAGAGCCCTTGATGATGTGCTGTGGCAGCAGAATGCCATCGACATGAGGGAAGGTTCCAATCAACTTTGTCACACTGCAAGAGGAGCAACCCCTTCCAGAAACATGCAGCAAGTGCTCAGCTGCCTTGCAGCACCTAATAGGAAACCACCTCGCTGCTGAGAGAAATCAATGTTCATTTAGGAGGCAAATTGCACTCCAGTCAGCAACTTGAACTATATTGTTGTAATCTGCCTCCTGAAATGTTAATCAAAAAATATCTGAAGGACATGAAGTGGTTTAGTTAGTCAGGAGGGGTTAGGGGTTAGGGAACAGGTTGGACTTGATGATCTCTGAGGTCTTTCCCGACCTGGCTGATTCTGTGATTCTAAAATGACAAACAGCACTCTCACAGGGGACTTCTGTCCCCACCAGTGAGGAGAAGCAGCTTGTTCAGAGCAGTTGGAGCTTCTGGCTCCTCAGGTTAGGAAAGAGGTTGAGATGCTGGAAGGTGTCCAGAGAAGGGCAAGAAAGCTGGGGAGGGGTCTGGAGCACAGCCCTGTGAGGAGAGGCTGAGGGAGCTGGGGTTGCTTAGCCTGGAGAAGAGGAGGCCCAGGGGAGACCTTCTTGCTCTCTCCATGGCAGGGGGGGTGGAACTAGATGATCCTTGTGGTCCCTTCCAACCCTGACTGATACTATGATACTATCCAGCTATCAGGATCCTCACTAAGCACTGGAGCCATAGAATTGTGAGGGTTAGAAGGGACCTCAAGGATCATCCAGTTCCAACCCCCCCTGCCATGGCCAGGGACACCTCACACTACAGCAGGTTGTCCAGAGCAACACCCAGCCTGTCCTTAAACACCTCCAGGCAGGAGGCTTCCACCACCTCCCTGGGCAACCTGTGCCAGGCTCTCACCACCCTCCTGGGGAATAACTTCTTCCTCACAGCCAATCTCAATCTCCCCACTTCCAGCTTTGCTCCATCCCCTCCCTGTCCTATCACTCCCTGACACCCTCAAAAGTCCCTCCCCAGCTTTCTTGGAGCCTCCTTCAGATGCTGGAAGGCCACAATGAGGTCTCCTCTCATGTTTTTCCCCAGTAGGTTTAAGGTTACAGATATAATTAGGTTAGAGTGGCTTGTACAGTTATGTCTGATTTCCAAGTTAAATCAGAGGATTATGCATAACATTATGCAAAGCACCATAGCAACAGCGAGGCAGGCTCCTAAGAAATGCTAATGAGCTAAGCTGCTCTGCTCAAACCCTAACCTGGCCAAGCAGAAAACAAACAGGCTGCTTGAAATTCATACAAGGAGCTCACACGTTCCTTCAGCAGAACCCCTCACGGCAGAAAGTATCTTATCAAACCATCGCAGCAGGAAGGACAGGAGCAGGAGGGGCCACCAGATTTGCATGGCAGATGCTTCTGCAGCCAGCTCAGTGCTCCCTCCAACTCCATCCTGCATCTGAGGGCTGGACTTGATGATCCTTAGGCTGGAGGTGAGGAGGAAGTTCTTCCCAGCAAGAGAGATTGGCCCTTGGGATGTGCTGCCCAGGGAGGTGGTGGAGTCCCCATCCCTGGAGGTGTTCAAGAAAGGCTTGGATGTGGCACTTGGAGCCATGGTTGAGTTAGTCAGAAGATGTTTATTAGGTGAGAGGTTGGACTTGCTGATCTCTCAGGTCTTTTCCAACCTGGTTGATTCTATGATTCTGTGATCTTACAGGTGTTTGTCAACCAAAATGATTCCATGGTCCCACATGGCACTTCAGGACATGTCTTCACAGGAGCACAGGGTGTTAGGGGATGGAAGGGACCCCCAAAGGTCATTGACTCCATCCATCAGCCCAACACCACCATGGCCATAGAAGCATTTCCCAAAGTGCCATGGCCACAGGTTTTCTGAACACCTCCAGGGGTGGTGACTCCACCACAGGCTCACAGGGTGTCAGGGGTTGGAAGGGACCCAAAGAGATCATACAGTCCAACCCCCCTGCCAGAGCACAACCAGGTCACACAGGAACACATCCAGATGGGGCTGGAAAGGCTCCAGAGAAGGAGACTCCACAACCTCTCTGGGCAGCCTGCTCCAGGGCTCTGGGACCCTCCCAGTGCAGAAGTTCCTCCTTGTGCTGAGGTGGAACCTCCTGTGCTGCAGCTTCCATCCATGGCTCCTTGTCCTATCCCAGGGAGCAAGTGAGCAGAGCCTGTCCCCTCCCTCCTGACCCCCAGCCCTCAGCTATTGATAACCATTGATTATGTTTTAATGGCCATCATTATGTCAGTGTTTGGACTTGATGATCACTGGATCAGGTTGCTCACAGCCACATCCAGCCTGGCTGCAAACACCTCCAGGCAGGAGGCTTCCACCACCTCCCTGGGCAACCTGTGCCAGGCTCTCACCACCCTCCTGGGGAACAACTTCTTCCTCACAGCCAATCTCAATCTCCCCATTTCTAGTTTTGCTCCATCCCCCCCAGCCCTATCCCTCCCTGACACCCTCAAAAGTTCCTCCCCAGCTTTCTTGTATGGAGGGACCAGGCAAACATCTTTTGGCAGCTGTGATTCAGGGACATGACTGATGAGGCCAACCTAGCTTTTGGAGGTTATCATATCATTGGATCACAGAATCATTGTGGTTGGGAGAGAGCTTTGAGGTCAAGCCCAGCAGTTAACCCAGCACTGCCAGGCCACCACTGCACCCTGTCCCTCTGCAAACTTATCCTTTTCTTGTCCCTTTTCCAGTCACTTCTTGACCTAGTGGAAGATACCTGCCCAGAGAGAAGCTGTTGGAGCAGGCAGGGCTCAGTCTCTGGAACATTTTAAGTTCACTTTATGTTGTTTTTGTTTACTGTCTACACCACTTGGCAGAGGAGCTTCCTCCTCTGTGGACTGCAGCACCATAGAGGCAGAGAACTGCTGAAGGTGGAGTCCAAGTAACACTTCCTTCCAGGCAGCTTGTGCCAGAAAAGCTGCTGGAGGTCCTGGCTGAGAAATGAAGACCTGTCCTCCCTCCTGTGCTGCCAGGAAGACTCCAAGGCATCCAAAGCACCAGGCCCACCAGGACCGGACCCCACCTGCCCTGCCCAGTGCCAGCTGGGCTTCCTCAGTACAGGAACTGTAATTTTCACCTCCCCAGTAAGCACTGGTGAGCCTGGCCTCCAATTTGCAGCGTGATGGGGTTTAATGAAGAGGGGATTACATTATTGTCTTGTAATTTCGACTGAATGGCTTCCTCCCACCCAAAGCCACCAGGTCTAATTCAGTCAGCTCTGCAAGATGCAGCTTCAGCAGAGTCACTCAAGGTACAGCGACACAAGGGCAGAGCCTCGGCGGACTTCAGCTGTGGTTCAGCACCACGGAGAAGGACCTGGCAGTGCTGGTGGACAGCAAACTGCCCATCAGGCAGCAATGTGCCCTTCTGGCCAAGAAGGACAAAGGTCTTCCTGGGGTGCATGAAGAAAAGCGTGGCCAGGACATGAAGGGAGGTTCTCCTTCCCCTCTACTCTGCCCTGCAGAGGGCACATCTGGAGTCCTGGGTCCTGTTCTGAGATGCCTGTTCAAGAGAGACTGGAGAGAGTACAAAGGTGCTGAGGGGCCTGGAGCAGCTCTGTGAGGAGGAAAGGCTGAGAGCCCTGGGGCTGTGGAGCCTGCAGAAGAGCAGCCCCAGAGGGGAGCTGAGCAATGCTCAGCAAGAGCTAAAGGACCTGTGGGGAGCAAGAGAATGGAGTCAATCTCCTTTCAGTGGTACACAGGGACAGGACAATGGGAACAAACTGGAACCCAGGAGGTTCCACTTGATTATCAGAAGAAACTTCATCTTTTGTATGAGGGTGCTGGAGCCCTGGAGCAGGCTGCCCAGAGAGGTTGTGGAGTCTCCACTAGAGGCTTTCAAGACCCATCTGGATGTGTTCTATTGTGACCTGGCCTGGGTGATCCTGCTTTGGCAGGAGGGTTGGACTTGATCTCAGAGGTCTCTTCTAAACCCATACTGTTGTGTGGTTCTATGACATAAGATCTCCAGCACCCAGGAGATTCTCCAGCACCCAGCAGGACAGCGCACATTCTCCAGGCACAGCACCACACTTGCATGGGTTTGATGATTCACCTCTGCTTCTGCCCATCTTGCACACTGCTCCCCTGTTCAGAAGAGGCCCATTTCTTTCCTGCAGACCTGCTCATAGAATAATAGAAGCAAGCAGGTTAGAAAATACCGCAGAGATCATCAAGTCCAACCTCTCATCCAACACCTCCTGACAACTAAACCATGGCACCAAGTGCCACATCCAAGCCTTTTTGGAACACCTCCAGGGATGGGGACTCCACCACCTCCCTGGGCAGCACATCCCAATGGCCAATAACTCTTTCTATGAAGAATTTTCTCCTCACCTCCAGCCTAAACCTCCCCTGGCACAGCTTGAGACTGTGTCCTCTTGTTCTGGTGGTGGTTCCCTGGGAGAAGAGGCCAACCCCCACCTGGTTCCAACCTCCCTTCAGGGAGTTGGAGAGAGCAAGAAGGCCTCCCCTGAGCCTCCTCTTCTCCAGGCTAAGCAACCCCAGCTCCCTCAGCCTCTCCTCCCAGGGCTGTGCTCCAGACCCCTCCCCAGCTTTCTTGCCCTTCTCTGGACATGTTCAAGTGTCTCAATGTCCTTCTTAAACTGAGGAGCCCAGAGCTGGACACAGGACTCAAGGTGTGGCCTAAGCAGTGCTGAGCAGAGGGCAGAATGACTTCCCTGCTCCTGCTGGCCACACTCTTCCTGATGCAGGCCAGGATGTCCTTGGCCTTCTTGGCCCCCTGGGCACACTGCTGGCTCCTGTTCAGCCTGCTGTCAACCACCCCTGCTCCAGACCACTGCAGAACAATGCAAAGTTTCATTGTGCCCAGCTCATAGGAGGTACCGAGGGGGCCTGAGCAGCCACGATGGCTCTGCACAGGGCTTTGAATGCAGATATTCATCGTGGGGAGTGGCTGCTCACCCATCCAAGCAGGGACCAGAAAATTACCAGGTTTCAATTACTTTCTGAATATCCAGTTTTCTTGGCTGGGCAGCTTCCAACCATACATAAACAACCCTCTTGCTATCTGCCTTGCAGTACATACATTAGAACTCTAATGACTTTACAGGATTCTGCTGCTGGTGGTTGGTTTGGGTTTTTTTTTTTTTCTCACTATAAAACAGCTTCAGATTGCTTGATCTATGCTTTTTTCTGCTTAATTTCTGTCTGTCCTCGATAATTTCCATTGAAAAATTGGTGTTGTGAGAAGCTGTGGTACATTTGTCAGGCTGAATTTGGAGGGAGGAGGAGGAGGGAGGGGGGAAAAAGAGAGAGAGGAGATAAAAGGGAAGAAAGGAGAGAAAAGGGAAGAAAGGAGAGAAAAGAGAAGAAAGGAGAGAGAAGAATGGAGAGAAAAATAGGAGAAAGAAAAGAGGGGGAGAAGGAAGGGAGAAGAGAGAAGGGGAAAATGAGAGAAAAGGAAAGATGGAAATGAGAGAAAAGAGAAGAAAGGAGAGAGAAAAGAAAGGAGAGAGAGGAAAGATGGGAGAGGGATAGAAGAAAGAAAGGGGAGAGAGAGGAAAGAAAGGAAAGAGAGAAGAAAGAAAGGAAAGAGAGGAGAAAGAAAGGAAAGAGAGAGGAAAGAAAGGAAAGAGAGAGGAAAGAAAGGAGAGAGAGAGGAAAGAAAGGAAAGAGAGAGGAAAGAAAGGAAAGAGAGAGGAAAGAAAGGAGAGAGAGAGGAAAGAAAGGAAAGAGAGAGGAAAGAAAGGGGAGAGAGAGGAAAGAATGGAGAGGGAGGAAGTAAGAGCAAAAAGAAAGGAGAGAAAAAAAGAAGAGGAAAAAATAAGACAGAGAAAGAGGAAGAAAAGAGAGAGAAGGAAGAAAGGAGACAGAAAAAGGAAGAAAGGAGATAGAAAAAGGAAGAAAGGAGAGAGAGAAAGAAAGAAAGGAGAGAGAAAAAGAAAGAAAGGAGAAGGTTAAAAAAAGGAACGAGAAGAGAAAGGGAAAAGGAGGGAACAGAAGAAAGGAGAGGAAGAAATAAATGAGAGAAAAATAAGAAATAAGAAGAAATGAAAAGAGAGAGAAGAAGAAAGGAAGGAGAAGAGGAAAAAAGAACAGAAGAAGAAGAGAAGAAAGAAAGGAGGGAAGAGAAGAAAGGAGAGGAAGAAATAAATGAGAGTAAAATAAGAAATAATGAAGAGAGAAAAAGGAGAGAAAAAAAAAGGAGAGGTAAAGAAAGGAGAGAGAAAAAGAAAGGAAAGAGAAAAGGAAAGGAGAGAGAAAACGAAAGGAGAGAGAAAAGGAAAGGAGAGAGAAAAGGAAAGAAGAGAAAGAAAGGAAAGGAGAGAGAAAAAGAAAGAAAGGAGAGAGAAAAAGAAAGGAGAGAAAAAGAAAGGAGAGAAAAAAGAAAGGGAAAGAAGAAAGGAGAGGAAGAAACAAATGAGAGAAAATTAAGAAATAAAGAAGAGAGAAAAAGGAGAGAAAAAAAGGAGGGGAAAATAGAGAAAAAAAGAAATGAGAGAAAAAGAAACAAAGAAGAGAAAAAAGAAAGGGAAAAGAAGAAAGGAGAGGAAGAAATAAATGAGAGAAAAATAAGAAATAAAGAAGAGAGAAAAAGACAGGAGAGAAAAAAGACAGGAAGTTAAAAAGGAGATAAAGAAGGGTAGGGGAAAAAAAAGCAAGCAAAAGAAATGAGATAGGAAAAAAGACAGAGAAAGGGAAAAAGAAAGGAGAGGAAACAGAAAGAAAAGGGGGTGGGGGGGATAGAAATATGAGCAGGAGCCAAAGGAAGGAGAGCAAGAAATGGAGGCTGTAGGTTTATGAAGGAGGGATATTATAGCAAATGGAGTTAAAATAGATCAGAGATAATCCAATTTCATTTCACCAGTAAATCTTATTAGCATTTTCCATTACATTTTATAAAGCAAATACTGATTTATAGGTGATAATATTGAACCCCGCGCTGAGCGAGGCAGGATCTGGATTAGCAAGGCTTTAATATCGCGTGCGAGAGCCGCTCTGAAACCGGCCACGTGCTGCTGGAGCTTCCCTGCCTCTCCCCTGCTTTACTTACACCTAAAAATTATGAAAGGCAGCTGCTAAATTTGAGGCTCTCCAGAAGTGTTGAGCCCAGGCTGGGGTGATAAAAAATGAGCTAGGAGCGTCATGAAATCAGCACATTGATTTTCACAGGATCATTGAGTGCTGGGGGTTGGAAGGGACCTCTGCAAGATCATCCACTCCAACCCCCCCTGCTACAGCAGGGGCACCCACAGCAGCCTGCCCAGGGGCACAAGGGCCAGCTGGGGTCTGGAAGCTCTCCAGAGAAGGAGACTCCACAACCTCTCTGGGCAGCCTGCTTCAATGTCCCTTCATTAAAGCTCTTATGGAATCATAGGCTTGTCAGGGTTGGAAGGGACCTCAAGGATCAGCCAGTTGCAGCGCCCCCCTGCCATGGGCAGGGACACCTCACACTACAGCAGGTTGCTAGGGGTAGGATAGGATAGGATAGGATAGGATAGGATAGGATAGGATAGGATAGGATAGGATAGGATAGGATAGGATAGGATAGGACAGGACAGAACAGAATAGAATAGAATAGACCAGGTTGGAAAAGACATCAGAGATCATCAAGTCCAACCTCTCACCCAACACCATCTAATCAACTCAACCATGGCACCAAGTGCCTCAGCCAGGCTCTTCCTAAACACCTCCAGGGATGGGGACTCCACCACCTCCCTGGGCAGCACATCCCAGTGGCCAATCTCTCTTGCTGGGAAGAACTTTCTCCTTACCTCCAGCCTAAACCTCCCCTGACACAGCTGGAGACTGTGTCCTCTTGCTCTGGTGCTGCTAGTCTGGGAGAAGAGACCAACCCCCACCTGGCTACAGCCTCCCTTCAGGGAGTTGGAGAGAGCAAGAAGGTCTCCCCTGAGCCTCCTCTTCTGCAGGCTAAGCAACCCCAGCTCCCTCAGCCTCTCCTCCCAGGGCTGTGCTCCAGACCCCTCCCCAGCTTTCTTGCCCTTCTCTGGACACCTTCCAGCAGCTCAACCTCTTTCCTAAACTGAGGGGCCCAGAACTGGACACAGGACTCAAGGTGTGGCTTAAGCAGTGCTGAGCACAGGGCAGGATGACTTCCCTGCTCCTGCTGGCCACACTGTTCCTAATGCAGGCCAGGATGCCCTTGGCCCTCTTGGCCACCTGGGCACTTCACAGAGCCACAGAGCTCTTTCAGATTTAAGCTCGAGAATAAAATCCTCATAGCTGCTAGACAAATCCCAGCTCTCCTCAAGGAAATATGTAGCTTTCCTTAGCAGAAAGCTGCCCTGGCAGCTCAGCTCAGCTCAGCAGACAGCAAGGGAGCATCCTTCTGCTGGTTCCACCTCACACACAACATTCCTGTTTGTGCCGGGCTGCCCACTCTGTAGGTGCTGGAAAGCTAAATTCACCCCAGGAGCATCGGCTGCTGCAGCAAACATCCCACCCTGGGGCTGATCACGGCTGGGTGAGCTCCTCCAGCATCCCCCAGCTCTAGCACAAGGCTCTCCTGGAGGCAGGAGGCATTTTTCTGCCTGGTCAGAACAGATGAGCATCAGCAGCAGGGAGCAGCTGTTCTGAGTGCTTGTGCATCACGCTTAAGCGGTGTGGGGACAAGGGACAAATCCACACAGAAGTGCAGGAGCAATTAGCTGACTATGACAAATTGCTCACAGGTATGAACTGCTCCTTGCTGCAGCCACATCCTCATCTTACAGGGCTTGTGCTTTAGAATCATGGAATCATGGAATCAATAAGGTTGGAAAAGACCTCAGAGATCACCAAGTCCAACCTAACACCTAACACCTCCTGACTAACTAAACCATGGCTCCAAGTGCCACATCCAATCCCCTTTTGAGGGGTTGATCTGTGGGAAATAGAAAGAGTAGAATAGAATAGAATAGAATTAACCAGGTTGGAAAAGACCTCAGAGATCATCCAGTCCAACCTCTCACCCAACACCATCTGATCAACTCAACCATGGCACCAAGTGCCTCAGCCAGGCTCTTCTTAAACACCTCCAGGGCTGGGGACTCCACCACCTCCCTGGGCAGCACATTTATTCCCTCCCTGCCTGTTTTCTTCTTTAGTTAAACACTGAAACCCAAACAGCCTGCCCATTCTCAGTGCAGGGCAGTGGTTTGCCCAAACCCAACATCATTCCATGTGCAGATTGGTTCAACAAGGGCAGGTGTAGGGTCCTGCACCCAAGGAGGAACAACCCCCTGCAACAGGACAGGTAAGGAGTGACCTGCTGGAAAGCAGCTCCAAGGAGGAGGACTTGGGAGTGCTGGTGGATAAAATGATATCCATGGGAGAGCAATGTGGCCTCGTGACTAAGAAGGCAAATGGTCTCTTGGTGGCAGGGGGTGAAGAAAAGTGTGGCTTATGGGTTGAGGGTGGTTCTCCTGCCCCTCTATTCTGCCCACATCTGGAGTCCTGTGTCCAGTTCTGGGCTCCCCAGATCAAGAGGGATGGGGATATACTAGAGTGTGTCCAGCTGAAGGTATCTTGGGTATCAAGAAGGTGCCAGGCTCTTTTCCATGGGTGCAGGCCACACACCAGCCAACACATCTGCTATGTGTTGCAGTTAAGCTTGAGTTTTGGCTTTGGCCAGATAAGCTGAGTCCTAGTCATCCAAACTAGGGCTCATGCACACACAGATCTTGACTTGGAAGCCAAGTCCTTCACCAGCAAACCCAGACATCAAACAAACCATGAAGCAGGAGGGTTTGAAACGTGATGATTTGTATGGCCCCTTCCTGCCCAAATCCCTGTATGAATCTGTGAACTTCTGCCTTTCTGTGAGCACTTGGAAAGCTCCTCAGCCAGCTGCTTGCACACCCAGATGAAAGGACACAGATGTGACACTGGTTGATCCCAAACTCACCCTTCCTTCCCTTTCCCTGTGGCAGGTTCCTGATCTAACACCACCAACCACTTTGGAGTACAGCTTGGGTGAGAGGTGTCACCCCAAAGCACACCTCTGCAGGTATCTGCCCAACCTTTTCCTGGCAGTTTTCCAGGAGCAACATGTTGTACAGCAAACAATGGTCACCTGCTGCCCAGGACACCACCTGTGATGGGCTTTCCTCCCACACAATCCCTGGGTTTGAAGGCACTGCCTGCTTTTGGCAAGTCAGCATCACTGGTGTAGGTGGAAGGACATCGACAAGGGCAGAGCAGCAGTGGGGACTGTGCATGAGTCTCCCTGAGCTGCTCATCAGTTGCCATCAGCTCTTGTTGACTTTGCAAAGCAAGGGTGGATGGTTGTGGTGTGCTGGTCCTCAGTGCAGAAGCCTGAGGAGCAGAGAGGAAGCAAGGTCTGCAGCCAGCTTCCCCAGCCTACATGACCAAGCACTGCAGAGCTTTGCCTGTGAGAGCCACGACTGAGCTCTTCCCTAAGCAGCAGTGCACTGATCCAAACCTGTTCCAGGACAATATGAACTATGAGCATTCCTCTTGCCATGCAAACACAGAGCACTGGGTCAGCTTCTGTATGTGGGAAGGTCCCACAGCCACCCAGGAAGCACAGTTAGCTCCACCAACCTCCCACCCACAACAAACCAGCTCCAGTTTCCCAGCAACTCCAGCTCCTCAACAGGGACAATGTCTGTTGAGGAAGACACAAAGCTGATGCCTCAGAAGCTTGTGGCCTGTAAAGAGAAAGGTTTTCATCCCAGAAACTGATGACAAGCTGGGTAATTACACTTCAACCATGACAAGTCAGAGTGATGAAGACTCATTTTCTCTCTCTGGTTTTTTAAGAGGGTGGAGGGATGAAGAACACTTCTGAATGCTTCAGGTCATCCTGAGTGCTAAACCAAATTCAATCCCAAGCTGGGAACACCTCCTTGGGTGAAAATCTCCAGTAGTCAGACCTGGCAGGGACTGCTAAGAGGCCACCTTGGCCATCCCTGGTGTGATCTACTATCCACCAAAGATCGCTCTCAGTCAGCAGAGTCCTTCTTGCCTTCACACTGGGGACCTCACATGAAAAACCTTGCTGCCTCTACTAGGAGGGCTTCAGATTTCCACAGAGATTGATCACCATCTAAGCATCCAACAGATACCAAACTGCTTTCTCATCTCTTATTGCACAGCCATGGCAGAGACTAAATCAGAGGCGCTCCAGTCCAACCACCAGGACATTCATCACAAGCTCTGAAGACAATCACTCAAATCATGAGCCCAAAATCCACATTCTCAACACCACAGCCCAGCAGGAGCACCTGCCATGAAGCTGATGATGTCATGCCAGCAGACAAAACCAAGGAAGATTTGAACCTTAAGCTCACCTTTGGTGAGGCCAACTCATACATCAACCAGCACAGGTCATTTTTGCTCCAAAACACACCCCCAACCAAATACAGCTTCAGCACCAGCTGCAACTCTCCACCTTAAGACTTTTCTTCTCCACAAGATCCCTCTTCTCCACCAGAGGTAGTGATTAAAAGCCAGCAGGACTTACAGTTAACTGTGATTTTGACTTTTTTCACATCTGGGACTGAGACATCATTTTCTGCGCTGCATTCGTACTCCCCAGCCTGGTCTCTCGTGATTCCATAGATGTCCAGGTACTGGCCACTCTCAAAGGGTTTGGCTGCAATGAAATCATCAGAGAAAGTAATTAGTGGAAGCTTACTACAAAACACTGAAACTGGAGATGGCTGCAGATGGCCAAGGGGAGCTGGGCAGCAGCTGCAGCATTTGCTGGGAAACTTCACCTCCACGCTGGTCTGCAAACCTGACCCTGAGCCCTAGGGGTTGGCCAAGAATCCTCTCCTGAGCAAGCCCCACTGTTGAGCTGAGCAGCCCCCTGATCCATGAGAGCAGTTTCACAGAACCATAGAATTGTTTGGGTTGGTAAAGACCTCTGAGATCATCGAATCCAACCATCAACCCAACACCACCATGGCTGTCACATGGAGTCCCCAGGTGCCATGGCCACAGGTTTCTTCAACACCTCCCATCCCTGGAGGTGTTTAGGAAGAGCCTGGCTGAGGCACTCAGTGCCATGGTTTAATTGATTAGATGGTGTTGGGTGATAGGTTGGACCTGATGATCTCAAAGGTCTTTTTCAACCTGGTTAATTCCATTCCATTCCATTCCATTCCATTCCATTCCATTCCATTCCATTCCATTCCATTCCATTCCATTCCATTCCATTCCATTCCATTCCATCCCATTCCATTCCAGGGGTGGTGACTCCACCTCCCTGGGCAGCCTGCTCCAAAGTCTGACCACTTGAACCTCCTCTCATGCAATGTGAGGCCACCATGATCAATCTCAGCCTATCAGTGTTGATCGTCCCTGCCTTGGTCTAACTCTGAAGGCTTCCTGGCTCATCTCCAAATGCTTGCAGCTCACTTGCACGGAACAGATGTTTCAGCTCAGTCCAGTAATGCTTCACCTGAACGAGGAGCACGGTGCAGTAATGAAGCTGTTGCCCATAACCATCAACCCAGCACCACCATGGCTGCCAAATGCTGTCCCCAGGTACCATGGCCACAGGTTTCTTGGACACCTCCAGGGATAGTGACTCCACCACCTCCCTGGGCAGCCTGTTCCAATGCCTGACCACTCTTGAAGGAAAGAAATTGTTCCAAATCTCACAAAATCACAGAATCTCAGGGGTTGGAAGGGATGTCAAAAGCTCATCCAGTCCAATGCCACACCAAAGCAGGATCACCTGCCCCAGATCACACAAGAACACATCCTGGCAAGTTTTGAATCTCTGCATGGAGGGAGACTCCACAACCTCCTTGGGCAGCCTGTTCCAGGGCACTGTCACCCTCACAGGGAAAAAAAAATCTCCAACCTAAGGCTCCCCTAGCACAATTTCAGGCCATGTCCTCTCCTTCTATCACCTGAAGAGACCAACCCCCAGCTCACTCCAACCTCCTTCCAGAGAAATGACAAACAGGTGAATTAGAATTAACCAGGTTGGAAAAGGCCTTCTCATTCAAGTTAAGCCATGAATTACTGATAATTAGGGTTGATGCATCTCTAGGATGAGAGGAAAAGGTCTCAAGATTCACCAGGGAAGGTTTAGGTTGGACATTAAAAGAAACTACTTGACAGGGTTCTCAGATACTGCAACAGGCTCCCCAGGGAGGTGGTGGAATCCTCATCCCTGGAGGTGTGAAAAAAGGCAGAAGTGTGGTCCCAAGGGACATGGTTTAGCACCAGGTTTAGTAGAGTTAGAGAATGGTTGGTCTCAGTGATCTTAAAGGTCTTTTCCAACCAAAAAAATGCTGTGATTCTATGCTGTGCTGTGACCTGAGAGGTCATCAAGTCCAACCTATCTCCCACCACCATCTAAGCAACTCAACCATGGCACCAAGTGCCTCAGCCAGGCTCCCCTTAAACACCTCCAGGGATGGGCACTCCACCACCTCCCTGGGCAGCACATTCCAGTGGCCAATAACTCTTTCTATGAAGAACTTCTTCCTAACCTCCGGCCTGAACCTCCCCTGGCACAGCTTGAGACTGTGTCCTCTTGTTCTGGTGCTGCTTGCCTGGCAGAAGAGACCAACCCCCACCTGGCTACAACCTCCCTTCAGGGAGTTGGAGAGAGCAAGAAGGTCTCCCCTGAGCCTCCTCTTCTCCAGGCTAAGCAACCCCAGCTCCCTCAGCCTCTCCTCCCAGGGCTGTGCTCCAGACCCCTCCCCAGCTTTCTTGCCCTTCTCTGGACACCTTCCAGCAGCTCAACCTCTTTCCTAACCTGAGGAGCCCAGAACTGGACACAGGACTCAAGGTGTGGAAAGAAATTATTCCTAATATCCAACCTAAACCTCCCCTGGTGCAACTTGAGGCCATTTCCTCTTGTTCCATCACCTGGTATTAAGGAGAAGAGACCAACCCCCACCTGGCTACAACCTCCCTTCAGGGAGTTGGAGAGAGCAAGAAGGTCTCCCCTGAGCCTCCTCTTCCCCAGGCTGAACACCCCCAGCTCCCCCAGCCTCTCCTCACAGGGTGTGTAGGTGGGGAGGAGCAAGCAGAGCTCTCGTGTCCGCGGCCATCGCTCTGGGGAATTTCATTTGCTTATCTGCTGCCAGATTAATGTTTTGGAGTGTGCAAGGTTCAAAACATCAATTAGAACAGCGCTGAGATAAACACTCATTAATAAACACACTCCGGCTCGGCAGTCACGGGGAGCAGCCCACGTCAGCAGCCGAGGTGCAAAGTGGAAAGATAAGGCTGAAATTGGGAAATTGTTGTGAATTGAAGGGAACATTGGTAAAAGGTAATGAAATAATTGCTGGGCAATGTGAAATGGGATGAGAAATTATTTACTTGCTTGCTTTCCCCCCCCCCCCCCCCCCTTCTCAATGTTATTCATAGGGAGAAATCACCTTCTACAAATAACCCCATGGCAGGGGGCTGGAACTGGATGGTCCTTGAGGTCCCTTCCAACCCTGACAATGCTGTGATTCTATGAGTCTAAGATTCATGAATGGAATGGAATGGAATGGAATGGAATGGAATGGAATGGAATGGAATGGAATGGAATAGAATAGAATAGAATAGAATAGAATAGAATAGAATAGAATAGAATAGAATGGTATAGAATAGAATGGTATAGCATAGCATAGCAGAATAGAATAGAATAGAATAGAATAGAATAGAATAGAATAGAATAGAATAGAATAGAACAGAAAAGGATAGGATAGGGTAGGATAGGATAGGATAGGATAGGATAGGATAGGATAGGATAGGATAGGATAGGATAGGATAGGATAGGATAGGATAGGATAGGATAGGATAGGATAGAATAGAACAGAACAGAACAGAACCAGGTTGGAAAAGACCTCAGAAATCATCAAGTCCAACCTCTCACCCAACACCATCTGATCAACTCAACCATGGCACCAAGTGCCTCAGCCAGGCTCTTCCTAAACACCTCCAGGGATGGGGACTCCACCACCTCCCTGGGCAGCACATCCCAAGGGCCAATCTCTCTTGCTGGGAAGAATTTCTTCATAACACCCAGCCTAAACCTCCCCTGGCACAGCTTGGCAGGGGGGTTGAAACCCTTCATGGCAGGGGGAATGGAACTGCATCATTCTGAAGGGGGGTTGTAGACAGGCAGAGGTTGTTCTCTTTTCCCAGGCAGCCAGCGCCAGAACAAGAGGACACAGTCTCAGGCTGTGCCAGGGGAGGTTCAGGCTGGAGGTTAGGAGGAAGTTTTACACAGAGAGAATGATTGCCCATTGGAATGTGCTGCCTGGGGAGGTGGTGGAGTCACCATCATTGGAGGTGTTCGGGAGGAGACTTGACAGGGTGCATGGTTACATGGTTTAGTTGATTAGGTGGTGTTGGATGATAGGTTGGACGCGATGATCTTGAAGGTCTCTTCCAACCTGGTCTATTCTATTCTATTCTATTCTATTCTATTCTATTCTATTCTATTCTATTCTATTCTATTCTATTCTATCCTATCCTATCCTATCCTATCCTATCCTATCCTATCCTATCCTATCCTACCCTTGAGGTCCCTTCCATCCCTAACAATTCTATGATTCTAAGATGAATCAATTTCTAGGACAATTTTATCCATTATGGCTCTGAACAGCAGTGAGGGCTGCAAAGGAATGCTCAGACACTGGAACTGGCTACCCAGGGGGCTGGTGGAGTCACCATCTCTGGAGGTATTCAAGAAAGGTGTGGACCTCACATTTGGAGACGTGGTTTAGTGGGGCCAATGTGGTGTTGGATCAGCAGTTGGACTTGATGGTTTTGGAGCTCTTTTCCACGCCCAGGGGATGTGGTTTAGGGGCAGTGACTTAGCAGCAGTGGTTGGATTGTGAGTGATTGGCCATGGGAATGTTCTGCCCAGGGAGGTGGTGGAGTCCCCATCCCTGCAGGTGTTTAGGAAGAGCCTGGCTGAGGCACTTGGTGCCATGGTTGAGTTGCTCAGATGGTGTTGGGTGAGAGGTTGGACTTCATGATCTCTGGGGTCTTTTCCTACCTGGTTAATTCTATTCTATTCTATTCTATTCTATTCTATTCTATTCTATTCTATTCTATTCTATTCTATTCTAGTCTAGTCTAGTCTAGTCTAGTCTAGTCTAGTCTAGTCTAGTCTAGTCTAGCCTAGTCTAGGGTACTTCTATTCTATTCTATTCTATTCTATTCTATTCTATTCTATTCTATTCTATTCTATTCTATTCTATTCTATTCTTCTATTCTATTCTACTCTACCCTACTCTGCTCTACTCTACTCTACTCTACTGTATTCCATTCCATTCCATTCCATTCCATTCCATTCCATTCCATTCCATTCCATTCCATTCCATTCCATTCCATTCCATTCCATTCATTCTGTCCTGTCCTATCCTATCCTATCCTATCCTGTCCCATTCTCTAGGGGAGGGGATACCCTTGTGCATCTCAAAGGTCTCTTCCAACCCCAACAATTCTGATCCTGGAATTCACACTGTAACCTGCACATGTGTTTTGATACTCCTCTAAACCCAACTCTATTTTCATGCCACGCACACACACATACACACATCTGAAAATCCCCAAATTAAGTCGTTTTTAAACCCTCACATCCCAGGAAAATTTGCATCCTGCTCACCCAAGACAGCTTTTAGTAAATATTAGAGATAAATATTGTTCTTGGGGAATAGAGAGAGGCAGCACGTTTCATCTCTCCTACTCCCCTGCACTGTGTTTCATCTTCCTTGCTGTGTTTTAAGTTCTAGAGATTTCCTCCCGGGGCCGTGTGGGACAACTTCAGTCAGGTTGGTAAGCAAGGTCTACATGCAGCGGGGTGGGTAAGGTGTTTGTTACATCACAGACACCTCCAGCTCCAGCTAGGATGTTGATGAGGTGTGCAGAGAACAGATCCTGTGTGAAGAGGAGGTTCTTTACCATGAGAGTGGTGAAGCCCTGGAATGGGTTGTCCAGGGAGGTGGTCGAGGCCCAGTCCCTGGAGGTGTTTAAGACCAGGCTGCACGAGGCTCTGGCCAGGCTGATCTAGTGTGGGGTGTCCCTGCCCATGGCAGGGGGGTTGGAACTAGATGATCCTTGTGGTCCCTTCCAACCCTGACTGATACTATGATACTATGATAAAGATGTTGGTGAATGAACCACAGAATCATCGGCCCATAGAATCAACAAGGTTGGAAGAGACCTCAAAGATCATCAAGTCCAACCCATCACCACAGACCTCATGACTACTAAACCATGGCACCAAGTGCCACATCCAATCCCCTCTTGAACACCTCCAGGGATGGGGACTTCACCACCTCCCTGGGCAGCACATCCCAATGGCCAATCTCTCTTGCTGGGAGGAACTTTCTCCTCCCCTCCAGCCTAAACCTCCCCTGGCACAGCTTGAGACTGTGTCCTCTTGTTCTGGTGCTGCTTGCCTGGGAGAAGAGACCAACCCCCACCTGGCTACAACCTCCCACCAGGGAGTTGGAGAGAGCAAGAAGGTCTCCCTTGAGCCTCCTCTTCTCCAGGCTAAGCAACCCCAGCTCCCTCAGCCTCTCCTTGTAAGGCCTATGCTCGAGGCCTCTCATCAGCCTCATAGAACGGTAAGGATTGGAAGGGACCTCTGGAGATCATCCAATCCAACTTCCCAACTAAAGGCAGGGCACCCACAGCAGCTTGCCCAGCAGCACACTGCCCAGCTGGCTTTGGGAGCTCTCCACACAAGGAGACTCCACAACCTCTCTGGGCAGCCTGCTCCAGGCCTCCAGCACCCTCACAACAAAGGATCTTCTCCTCCTCTTCAGGTGGAAACTCCTGGGTTCTAGTTTATGTCTGTTGCCCCTTGTCCTGTCCCTGGGCACCACTGAGCAGAGTCTGGTCCCATCCTGTTGTCCCCCACAGCTCCTTTAGCTCTTGCTGAGCATTGCTCAGCTCCCCTCTGGGGCTGCTCTTCTGCAGGCTCCCCAGCCCCAGGGCTCTCAGCCTTTCCTCCTCACATTGCTGCTCCAGGCCCCTCAGCATCTCTGTTGCCTCCATTGGACACTCTGCAGCAGTTCCTCTTTCCCCATCCTTCAGTGCAGTGTCGCTCAGGGCCAGTTTAGGAGGTTTTGGTCTTTTCCAGAGGCAGTGCCAATTTTCAAGCTTGCACAAATATTTTAACACCAAGGCAGCCCTGGGAGGGTCTTCACTCTCTGCTGGAGGATGAGGTACCTCAACAATTGAGCCATAAAAGCACTGACCATGGCTTACAGTTCACAAACTGAGGCTGCATTATAAGTTTTTAATATCCTAGGGAATGAGAGGGGGGGGAAAAACCAACAACTCTTGGCTCAGATGAAGACTTCAGAGCTGTTTGGAGCTACCCTGGACTTGTACCAGATATTTTTTCCTCTCCCTGACTTATGTTTAACCCCAGGGGAGGCAAATGTTGCCCTTGCAAACCTCATCCGTCCAAGCCTTTGCGAGCAGGCCCATATGGCAATGTCTGTGTGTGCTGCACCTGATGCCAGCAACCATATGGGTGGGAAGAAAACACAGTTGTAATTGTGTCCTCTCCTGAGGAATAACAAGTGTGAGGATTTATCAGGCAACATATCACATGGCAGCAGCATCAAAGAGGTGTTGGAGCTCAGTTCCAGAGGCATTCCTCTTCTAACCAGCCCCCACCACCTGTGGCAGGGGGGTTGGAACTGGCTGATCCTTCAGGTGCCTTCCAACCCTGATGATTCTATGGTTCTATGATTCTTGGCTGAAGAACCAGGTCTTCTAACCTAAGAGCAGATAACTTAGATATCATCATGTGCATCAGTAAGGCTTGTGCAGAGGACACCTTCTGGAAAACCCATCAGGAATGGGGAGATTCAGGTTGGATGTTAGGAAGATTCAGATTGGATGTTAGGAAGATTCAGATTGGATGTTGTTCCCCCTGAGGGTGAGCCTGGCACAGGTTGCCCAGGGAGGTGGTGGAAGCCTCCTGCCTGGAGGTGTTTGCAGCCAGGCTGGATGTGGCTGTGAGCAACCTGCTGTGGTGTGAGGTGTCCCTGGCCATGGCAGGGGGGTTGGAACTGGATGATGCTTGAGGTCCCATCCAACTCTACCAGTTCTATGGTTCTATGTCCTTGGACACAAGGTACTCTCATGTTTATGCTTCTTTTACTTCACCTAACAGTTTTAAAGTCATAGAATCCTAAAGCTGGGTTGGAAAAGAGCTCTGAGATCGAGTCCAACCATCAACCCAACACCACCATGGCCATTAAACCATGGCCCAAAGTGGCATGGCCACACATTTCTTGAACACCTCCAGGAATGGTGACTCCACCACCTCCCTGGGCAGCCTGCTCCAAAGTCTGACCACGCTGAACCTGCCCTCATGCAATGTGAGGCCACCATGGTCAATCTCAGCCTATCAGTGTCGATCATCCCTGCCTTGATCTAACTCTGAAGGCTTCCTGGCTCATCTCCAAATGCTTGCAGCTCACTTGCAAGGAACAGATGTTTCAGCTCAGTCCAGTAATGCTTCACCTGAACGAGGAGCACGGTGCTGTAATGAAGCTGTTGCCTGTAAGATGAGTAATGATGGCATGAGGGAGGCACATCACTGTCACTGCTCATCAGGTTAAATCATGGAATTATTTCACATTCTGCTTCTCAGACACCTGAAGGCACCTGGCTTGGCTTTCACTCAAACATGGCAATAAATCTACCTCCTCTTAGGAAAGGTGGCTGCATGGCCTTCCTGCTCAAGATGACATCTCTTGAGCGGGCCAGGAGCTGGCTCCACCCTGCAGCCCATCAGAACATAGAACCATAGGATGGTTTAGGTTGGAAGGGAACTGCTATGGGCACAGACATCTTCTACTACAGCAGGTTGCTCAAGGACTTCCCTAACCTGGCCTTGAACACCTCCAGGGAGGGGGTATCCACAACCACCCTGGACAACTTGTTCCAGTGTCTTACCATCTTTGGTATAAATAATTTCTTCCTAATCTCCCATCCTCATCTGATTACAGAGCACAGAATGCAGAATTAACCAGCTTGGAAAAGACCCTTTAAGATCACCCAGTCCAACCGCTCACCCAGCACCATCTGATCAACTCAACCATGGCACCAAGTGCCTCAGCCAAGCTCTTCCTAAACACCTCCAGGGATGGGGACTCCATCACCTCCCTGGGCAGCACATCCCAATGGCCAATCTCTCTTGCTGGGAAGAATTTCTTCCTCACCTCCAGCCTAAACCTCCCCTGGCACAACTTGAGACTGTGTCCTCTTGTTCTGCTACTGCTTGCCTGGGAGAAGAGATCAGCTCCCACCTGGCTACAACCTCCCTTCAGGGAGTCGGAGAGAGCAAGAAGGCCTCCCCTGAGCCTCCTCTTCTCCAGGCTAAGCAACCCCAGCACATGTCCTCTCTTCCAGCTCAAAGCTGTTGCCCCTTGCCTTATCCGTACAAGCCATTGCAAAAAGTCCCTCCCCAGCTCTCCTGCAGCCTGCTTCAGGTACTGCAATTCCTTCTGATGTCCTCTCCCCAGCACCAGGTCCACTGATTCCAAACTGCAGCCCCCTGCTCCTCACAGGGTTGGGGCTGAACGCTTGGATTTGGATCAATAGCCTTGGAGGGAGGATGAATATTTATACAGTGCAAAGCATTTCCATAAATGACTACAAGTTAAACATGCAGGAGAAAGATTCCAGGCCAATGATTTATGTACTGAGTTTGAAATAAATAAATAAATCCCACTCCTAAGTGCATTTTCTTTTTATTCCTACAGCAGGTTCATTTTCTCTCCTGTTCCCAAGGGGGGGGAAAAATAGAGAGAGACAGAGAGAGAAAGAAAAATATGGAAGCCAACTTCATCCTGCCCTGTGCTCAGCACTGCTGAGGCCACACCTTGACTCCTGTGTCCAGTTCTGGGCTCCTCAGGTTAGGAAAGAGGTTGAGATGCTGGAAGGTGTCCAGAGAAGGGCAAGAAAGCTGGGGAGGGGTCTGGAGCACAGCCCTGTGAGGAGAGGCTGAGGGAGCTGGGGTTGCTTAGCCTGGAGAAGAGGAGGCTCAGGGGAGACCTTCTTGCTCTCTCCAACTCCCTGCAGGGAGGTTGTAGCCAGGTGGGGGTTGGTCTCTTCTCCCAGGCAAGCATCAGCGGAACAAGAGGATGCAGTCTCAAGCTGTGCCAGGGGAGGTTCAGGCTGGATGTTAGGAAGGAAGGATGCTAGGAAGGATGTTAGAGGACACAGTCTCAAGCTGTGCCAGGGGAAGTTTAGGCTGGAGGTGCGGAGAAAGTTCTTCACAGAGAGAGTAATTAGTCAATGGAATGTGCTGCCCAGGGAGGTGGTGGAGTCCCCATCCCTGCAGGTGTTCAAGAGGAGATTGGATGTGGCACTTGGTGCCATGGTCTAGTCATGAGGTCTGTGGTGACAGGTTGGACTCAATGATCTTTGAGTTCTCTTCCAACCTTAGCGATCCTGTGATCCTGTGAATACTGCCCAGCTTAGTGTTGCCCCTTCAGTGCTGGGTTAGAGGTTCTCTTCTTCCCAGCAAGAGAGATTGGCCATTGGGATGTGCTGCCCAGGGAGGTGGTGGAGTCCCCATCCCTGGAGGTGTTTAGGAAGAGCCTGGCTGAGGCACTTGGTGCCATGGCTGAGTTGATCAGATGGTGTTGGGTGAGAGGTTGGACTCGATGGTGTCTGAGGTCTCTTCCAACCTGCTTAATCCTGTGCTCTGTGCTCCGTACTCTCAGGCAGAGGAAGGCTGCAGCGATGCAAGGCATGATATTATTTGGGAATTAGGCTGCATTGAGTCATTTGTATTCAGAGATTTGAGTTTCTTATCTTTTAGCAGCAGCTTTGACAAACAATTTCAGAATCTCCTCCATCCGAGTCATTAATATAATTTAGTGTGGGCTTGGAGCTGCGGCGCTCCCCTGGAAGCCTCATTAGTGCCACTGGGAATTGCAGGGAGGGAACTGGGGGAAATTACAAAGTGCAGATGAAGCTTGGTGCTCAGATAAAGGTAATTTACTGCAGACTGAAGAGAAACCTGGACAGAATTCTGGCTGCTTAGTGTTTTGTTTCCCCTCCCCCACATTATTTGCTAATCAATCCAGGCTTCTCCCTCGCCAGGCTGATGGCTAATTGGGTTTGAGCTCCAGTTGCAACTGTCTGCACACACCACGACCTCCACCTGAGCACAGGGGTGCCACTGGGATGGGGAAATCCTTGGGTTTTTGTTTGGTGGGCTCACAGACTGAGAGCATTCTGTAAACTGCATCTTTGCTTCCAGCACATTTCACAAGATTTTGGAGCAACAAAAAGTTATTTGGATCCTGTCTTGTCCCACCCCAGACTGAATCACCTCCATTTGTCAGCAGGTGACACCCAAAGCATGTCCTAGAGCTGTTATTAGCTGTGTAATGAGGTTTTCATGGTCGTTACACAGTGATGGAAGGCAGAGGAGCACAGGCTGGTGTGGGAGGAGGGGCTTGAGAAGCTGGAACAGGAGACAGAGCGGAGAGGAGGGTGGATAAAGATTCACAGCATGGTTAATGTTGGAAGGGACCTTCAAGATCATCTAATTGCAGCCCCCCTGCCATGGGAAGGGAGACCTCCCACTGGACCAGGTTGCTCGAGGCCTCATCCAACCTGGTCTTGAGCATCTCCAGGGAAGGGGCATCCAGAACCTCCCTGGGTAACCTGTGCCAGTGTCTCACCACCCTCACTGGAAAGAATTTCTTCCTAATCTCCACTCTAAAACAGAATCATAGACTCAATAAGGTTGGAAAAGACCTCAGAGACCATCGAGTCCAACCTATGACCTAATACCTAACACCTCCTGACGACTAAACCATGGCTCCAAGTGCCACATCCAAGCTTTGTTTGAACACCTCCAGGGATGAGGACTCCACCACCTCCCTGTACCAAGATATCTTTGGTCAGTTTTCCCTTCCAAGTCCATGTTCAGTTCTCACTGTGGTAGTGAGGCTGCAGCTGAAGAAGGATATTTCCCCCCACCTCCTTTGGTCAAGACCCAAAATCAGTGGGTTTCACTGGATAGTCCTTGTGATTGCATGCCCTCATTTAATCTGAAGTCAAGATAAGGAGCATCCAGTTCCTGCCCCTACCCCATTCTCCAGCTTCAGTGCACTAATTTCTCCTTCTCAGCTTCTTATCCCCTCCAGGAGAATTGTCACAGTTCCTTTCTGGAGACAATCATAGAGTCATGGAAATGGCAGGGTTGGAAGGGACCTCAAGGCTCAGCCAGTTCCAACCCCACTGCCATGGCCAGGGACACCTCACACCACAGCAGGTTGCTCACAGCCACATCCAGCCTGGCTGCAAACACCTCCAGGGATGAGGCTTCCACCACCTCCCTGGGCAGCCTGTGCCAGGCTCTCACCACCCTCCTGGGGAACAACTTCTTCCTCACAGCCAATCTCAATCTCCCCATTTCTAGTTTTGCTCCATCCCCCCCAGTCCTATCACTCCCTGACACCCTCAAAAGTCCCTCCCCAGCTTTCTTGTAGCCCCCTGCAGATCCTGGAAGGCCACAATGAGGTCTCCTGGGAGCCTTCTCTTCTCCAGACTGATCAGCCCCAACTCCCTCAGTCTGTCCTCAGAGCAGAGCAGCTCCAGCTGATTCCTCAAGCTCCATCTGATGCTTCAAGCTATTACTGCAAAGTTTCACCCTGGCTTCCAATAAAACTTCATTTGACATTTAGTTAAAATCCATTCTTTTGCTCCAGCTGAACTTTTTTGCTCAGTCCCTTGATGGACACTCCAAGCAGAATTTATTGTCATTGCCTTAAAGGTCAAAAGTTTTTGGTTGTGGCTTGGTTGTTATTTTTCAGCCCTGGCTTTGCAAAGTAAACTGTTTCTGAGGGCTAAGAGAATGCAGTGAGCTGAGAGAGGCATCAAACCATCCCTCCCCATGATCAGATGGATTTCAGAGGAGTTCTGTGAGAAAACAAGGACCTGGCCTAATGAAGGTGTCCCTGCCCATGGCAGGGTGATTGGGACTAGATGATCTGTAAGATCAACAAGGGTGACCAAATGAGGTTGAACAAGGAGAAGATCAGAGTCCTGCAGCTGGGGAGGAAGAATAACCTGCAGCAGGACAGGCTGGGAGGGGATCTGCTGGAGAGAGCCCTGTGGAGAGGCACCTGGCAGTGCTGGTGCATCACAAGTTATCCAGGGGACACCAATGTGCCCTGGGGGCCAAGGAGGCCAAGGGCATCCTGGGGGGCATTAAGAAGAGTGTGTCCAGCAGAGCCAGGGAGGTTCTCCTCCCCCTCTGCTCTGCCCTGCTGAGACCTCATCTTGAGTGCTGTGTTCAGTTCTGGGCTCCCCAGCTCAGTTCAGGACAGGGATCTGCTGGAGAGGGTCCAGGGGAGGCTACCAGGATGGTTAGGGGACTGCAGCACTGCCTGGGGAGGAGAGGCTGAGGGGCCTGGGGCTCTGTAGTCTGGAGAAGAGAAGACTGAGAGGGGATTTAATCAATGTCTATCAATATCTGAGGGCTGGGGGTCAGGAGGGAGGGGACAGGCTCTGCTCACTTGCTCCCTGGGATAGGACAAGGAGCACTGGATGGAAGCTGCAGCACAGGAGGTTCCACCTCAACACAAGGGGGAACTTCTGCACTGAGAGGCTCCCAGAGGCCTGGAGCAGGCTGCCCAGAGAGGTTGTGGAGTCTCCTTCTCTGGAGCCTTTCCAGCCCCATCTGGATGTGTTCCTGTGTGAGCTGAGCTGGATTGTATGGTCCTGCTCTGGCAGGGGGGTTGGACTCGATCTTCACAGCCCCCTATAAGGAGGTTAGAGACAGGGGGAAGTTGGTCTCTGCTGCCAGGAAACAAGAGACAGGGTGAGAGGAAGTGGCCTCAAATTGTCCCAGGGGAGGTTCAGGTTGGATATCAGGAATAATTTCTTCACAGCAAGAACTCTCAGGCCCTGGAACAGACTGCCCAGGGAGGTGGTAGAGTCTCCATCCCTGAAGGTATTTAAAAGCCACATGGATGTGGTGCTGAGGGACATGGTATAGTGGTAGTGGTTTAGCAGAAGCAGTGGGACTGTGATCTCCAAGTGAGCAGCTGGATGTGATGATCTCAAAGGTCTCTTCCAAGTGATTTAGCAGAGAGATGGCTCTAATGGCCCCAAAGTTTTCCTTTGAAGGTGTTAAGAGGAATTAAAAGCCTAGATGGAGATATTAAACAGAAGCCATGCTTTTAGAGGCCATTTTCTATGCATTCTTTCATATATAATTTAATTTATCCAATAACACCCTCCTAACAAACTGTGCTCTATCATGGAGTAATGGTTCAATGGGAGTTAGAGTAAATTAAATCCATTTTGTGAGGTGTTAATGCTTTTAACTTCCACTCCTGCTTCTGGAGTGCCTGGTGAGGCCTTGATTATTTCCTCATTTTGCTTTTAATTGGAATTGTTTGAGAAATGAAACTGCAGCCTGTGAAAACCAGCTGAAAAATGCTCCTGTACTTGTCACAGCATCACAAAGCTGCTGAGGTTGGAAGAGACCTTTGAGATCAAGTCCAGCTGTTTGCCTGGAGCTCACAGTCCCACCACTGCTACTCAGTCACTGTCACTAAGCCATAGCATCACAGACTTGATAAGGTTGGAAGAGACACTACAGCAGGTTGCTCACAGCCACCTCCAGCCTGGCTGCAAACACCTCCAGGCAGGAGGCTTCCACCACCTCCCTGGGCAACCTGTGCCAGGCTCTCACCACCCTCATTGGGAACAACTTCTTCCTGACATCCAATCTGAATATACCCATTTCTAGATTTGTTCCATCCCCCCCACTCCTACCACTCCCTGACACCCTCAAAAGTGCCTCCCCAACGTTCTTGTAGCCCCCTTCAGATACTGGAAGGCCTCCTCAAAGCCTTCTCCAGACTGAAGAGAAGAACCTAGGGTTGTTGATTGATGGCCCACTGAACACTGCAGCCAAGTTCAAGCAGAAGCAGATTACTCTCCCTTCAGAGCACCAACTGAGCAGAGAAGAGATCAGAAGAGGGAAGGTTATTTTGGAACAGCAAATCTTATAGCAGATATCTCTTCAATGAAATAGTTTAGAATTATCTTTGATTTTCCTGTTCACACCCAGTAGTGATTTATTTGACTTGCCACTGGAATGTGCTGTCCAGGGAGGTGGTGGAGTCACCATCTCTTGAGATCTTCCAGAATAGCTTGGACGAAGCACTTAGTGCCATGGTCTGGTTGATTGGATAGGGCTGGGTGATAGGTTGGACTGGATGATCTTGGAGGTGTTTTCCAACCTGGTTGGTTCAATGATTCTATGGTTCTATGATTCAATGGTTCTATTATTCTATGATTCAATGGTTCTATGATTCAATGATTCTATGGTTCAATGGTTCTATGGTTCAATGATCCAATGGATCAATGATTCAATGGTTCTATGGTTCTGTGATTCAATGTTTCTATGGTTCTATGATTCAGTGGTTCTCTGGCTCAATGATTCAATGATTCAATGATTCAATGGTTCTATGGTTCTATGGTTCTATGGTTCTATGGTTCTATGATTCTATGATTCAATGGTTCTAT
Source organism: Melanerpes formicivorus (assembly GCF_026170545.1). NCBI lineage: Eukaryota > Metazoa > Chordata > Aves > Piciformes > Picidae > Melanerpes > Melanerpes formicivorus. Next base: position 2,868,822 of record NW_027142433.1, read on the forward strand.
GGTTCTAGGATTCAATGATTGAATGGTTCTAAGGTTCTATGATTCAATGATTCAACGGTTCTATGGCTCAATGGTTCTATGATGCAATGATTCAATGGTTCTATGATTCTATGACTCAATGGTTCTATGGTTCTATGATTCAATGATTGAATGGTTCTAATGTTCTATGATTCAATGATTCAATGGTTCTATGGTTCAATGATTCAGTGGTTCTATGATTCTATGATTCAATGGTTCTATGGTTCTAGGATTCAATGATTGAATGGTTCTAAGGTTCTATGATTCAATGATTCAACGGTTCTATGGCTCAATGGTTCTATGATGCAATGATTCAATGGTTCTATGATTCTATGACTCAATGGTTCTATGGTTCTATGATTCAATGATTGAATGGTTCTAATGTTCTATGATTCAATGATTCAATGGTTCTATGATTCAATGGTTCAATGGTTCTGTGGTACTATGGTTCTATGATTCAATGGTTCTATGGTTCTGATTCAGTGATTCAATGGTTATATGGTTCTATGATTCAATGATTCAATGGTTCTATGATTCAATGATTCAGTGGTTCTATAGTTCTGTGATTCGATTTTTCTATGGTTCTATGATTCAATGGTTCTCTGGTTCAATGATTCAATGGTTCTATGGTTCTATGATTCAATGATTGAATGGTTCTAAGGTTCTATGGTTCTATGACTCAATGATTGAATGGTTCTAAGGTTCTATGATGCAATGATTCAATGGTTCTATGGTTCTAGAATTCAGTGATTCAATGGTTCTATGGTTCTAGGATTCAGTGATTCAATGGTTCTCTGGTTCTGTGATTCAATGTTTCTATGGTTCTATAGTTCTATGATTCAAGGATTCAATGATTCAATGGTTCTATGGTTCTATGATTGAATGATTCAGTGGTTCTATGGTTCTATGATTCAATGGTTCTATGGTTCAATGATTCAATGTTTCTATGGTTCTATAAGTTCTATGATTCAAGGATTCAAAGATTCAATGGTTCTATGGTTCTATGATTCAGTGATTCAATGGTTCAATGGTTTTATGGTTCTATGATTCAATGGTTCTAAGGTTCTATGATTCTATGATTCAGTGATTCAGTGGTACAATGGTTCTATGATTCTATGGTTCAATGGTTCTATGACTGATATTGTTCTACTTTTCTGGCCGAAACCTGTAACCAAATGTTAAAGGCATAGGTGAAAACTACCACACCATCACGCTTCCCGAGTCTGAGGATGCCAAGCTTGCCCCTGCTGGGACACTGAGGAGAGGTGCAAGGTGAGGGGCAGCTGTACTCACCAGATGGGGAGATGTGCCTCCAGGAAATGGAGGGCTCTGGCTTCCCCGTGGCCAGGCACACCAGCGTGACGTTGCTGCCTTCGTTCACGACGATGTCGCTGGAGATGCGATATATCTTCGGGGAAACTGCAATGAAACGAGGAGAAGGTTGGGATGGGAAGGGCTTGCCTCAGAGAAGCAGTCATGGAGTTGTAGAATCACATAGGCTGGAAGAGAACTTTGGGATCGTCAAGCCCAACCCTTAGCCCAGCACTGCCAGCTCACCACTGAACCATGGCCCTCAGCACCACATCTCCATGGCTTTGAGACCCGCCAGGGATGGGGACTGCACCACTGCCCTGGGTAGCCTGGGCCAAGCCTTCAGTGTCTTCAAAGGGATGAAATTGTTCCTCATGTCCAACCTAAACTCTTGTGGAGCAACTTGAGGCCATTTTCTCCTGTTCTGTTGCTTGTTCTGCAGCAGAGACCAACCTCCACCTGTCTCCAACCTCCTTATAGGGAGCTGTAGAGAGCAATGAGGTCTCCCCTCAGCCTCCTCTTCTCCAGACTGAACAATCCCCGCTCCCTCAGCTGCTCCTCACCAGACCTGTTCTCCAGACCCTTCACCAGCATTGTTGCCCTTCTCTGGTCCTGCTCCAGAATCTCAATGTCCTTCTTGGAGTGAGAAGCCCAAAACTGAACCCAGGAATCAGGTTGTGGCCTCACCAGTGCAGTAATGACCCTTCCTTGGTGTTCTCCATGCCCTGGAAAGGGCTGTTGCTACTACTGCTGTCCTCTATCTCTCCACCCAAGCTGAAGTTCAACATCAGTATCAACAGTCAAGCATTGGAACTCGGGAAAGCTGAGGCTCCACCTCAACACAAGGAGGAACTTCTTTATTCTAAAGCTCACAGAGCCCTGGAGCAGGCTGCCCAGAGAGGTTGTGGAGTCTCCTTCTCTGGAGCCTTTCCAGCCCCATCTGGATGTGTTCCTGTGTGAGCTGAGCTGGATTGTATGGTCCTGCTGTGGCAGGGGTGTTGGGCTGGATGATCTCTTTGGGTCCCTTCCAACCCCTGACACCCTGTGAGCCTGTGGTGGAGTCACCATCCCTGGAAGTGTTCAAAAACCCCGTGGCCACGGCACTTTGGGAAATGCTTCTATGGCCAGGGTGGTGTTGGGTTGATGGATGGAGTCAGTGATCTTGGAGGTCTTTTCCAACCCCAGGAATGCTCTGTTTCTATGATCATTAACATTTCAGCCTGGCTCTGAAGGCAGCCCTGGAAGCAGTTCTTATAGATGCGTGTGAGGCATGAGAAATAAATCTACTTGCTAAGGACAGCTGGTGAGGGATCCTTCCACCTGAGCTGCAGGAAGCCATCTGGGAGCAGGATGTGATGAATAATGGGGCACACACAGCAGCTTTAGTCACTCTCCTATATTTTTACAAAACATCTCCCTAAATCTGAGCTACTTATTTCTTTATCCTTCAAGAAGTGAAATGTACTTCCAGGAAAGTCAAGCCAAGGAATCAAATCAACTCAAAACACTTCTCACGAGTAAATAGATACAACTGACTGAGGCAATATCTCTCTGGAACGGTGTGGAAATCCCTTCCAGGTTAAGAAAATTTTATGGTGTAATATTTCCAACAGCATTAAGCTTTTTACTTTGAGGTCCTGCACCTCTGGAGGTGGAAAACAGAGAGACATTTACTGGTCTCCTGGCACTATGGAAGCATCCCCCCCCAGAGGGATTTCTCACACTGACAGCTCACCATGTTCTTTATCCAGGGGATTTTGATTCAACTCAGCACAGAGGAGGTGGCTGGACCCTGCTCTGCCCCCATGGTAGTAGCTGGGTGAGCAGTACAAACTAAAGCAAACTAAAGGTTGCTGAGGACCTGTCCCTGGAGACATTGAAGATCAGACTTGATGTGGGCCTGGGCAGGCTGATCTGGTTGGAGCTGTCCCTGGTCACTGCAGGGGGTTTGGAGGTGATGGCCTTTGAGGGTCCTTTCCAACCTGATGCAAGCTGTGAAGTTGTGAATCCCTGAAGCTTGAGATGTCTCCTGGCATTCAGACTGTGCCAGGGTAGGGTTTAGGCTTAGCCCAGATTCTTCCCTGCATCCACCACCAGAAAATGGGTGGGTGGAATCATAGAATGGTTTAAGATGGAAGGGAGCTCAAAGATCAGGTACTGGAAGGCTGCTCTAAGGTCTCTCCAGAGCCTTCTGTTCTCCAGGCTGAACAACCCCAAGGCTCTCAGCCCATAGGGGAGGCGCTCCAGCCCTATGATCATCTTTGTGGCCTCCCCACACGTCCTTCTTGGTGTTCAGCAGAATGATTTAATTGGAGTCACTGCTGAAAACAGACAGGGAGTGCAGCACCATCCATTTCCCTGGGAAGAACGAGCTCATGGCAGGCTCTGTTGCTGGTCCTTCGACTCAGTGGCAGGAGGATCCATCAGAGCAGCAGCATCATATAAATAATTGCAATCAAATCTGCCCCAATACAAATTACCTGAGAAGAGACACTGACAGCCCTGCCACAGGCAGGGGTCTCAAGCTGAAGTAACAAGATTTCATCCAGTTCACCCAGATGAGCACTATTTCTCTTCCAGGACAAAGATCAACAAGATCTAAGCTTTTCTCAGCCGCTTAATGCAGCTATTGTCTTCATGCTCCTCTGCCCTTCCTCATAAGCTTTTATTCCCTGTTTCTCACTCAGCTCCTTGCCAGGTATCCTCACAAAAGGCAGCTTTTCAAATCCCAGGTCTCCTCACAAAAAAGCAGCTTTTTTAATCCCACTTATCAGGCTCCCAGCCCTGGGTTTTCTGCCTGCAGCTCTAACTCCTTCCCCCTCTCCCCCCAGACAGATTTAGACTGGGAAGAAATTCTTTCCAGGGAGGGTGGTGAGGCACTGGAACAGGTTGCCCAGGGAGGCTGTGGGTGCTCCCTCCCTAGAGGTGTTCAAGGACACGTTGGATGAGGCCTTGAGCAACCTGGTTCAGTGGGAGGTTGTTTAGTCTGGAGAAGAGAAGACTGAAGGGAGGCTTTACTGTTCTCAACAAGTCCCTGTAAGGAGGCTGCAGCCAGGTAGAGGATAGTGCTAACCCATCTGAATGTGCTCCTGTGTGACCTGCTCTAGGTGACCCTGCTTTGGCAGGGGGCTTGTGCTCAATGATCTCCAGAGGCCCCTTCCAACACCTACCACCCTATGATGGTAGGAGAAGCGTGAAGGAGACTCAGGGAAGACCTTCCTGCTCTCTCCAACTCCCTGAAGGGAGGTTGTAGCCAGCTGGGGGTTGGTCTCTTCTCCCAAGCAAGCAGCACCAGAACAAGAGGACACAGTCTCAAGCTGTGCCAGGGGAAGTTTAGTTTGGAGGTGAAGAGAAAGTTCTTCATAGAAAGAGAGATTTGCCATTGGGATGTGCTGCCCAGGGAGGTGGTGGAGTCCCCATCCCTGGAGGTGTTCAGAAAGACATTGGATCTGACACTTGGAGCCATGGTTTAGTTAGTCAGGAGGTGTTTGGTGATTAAGTTGGACTTGATGATCTCTGAGGTCTTTTCCAACCTTATTGACTCTATGATTCTATGATTGGATGGATTTTGGTATGCTGCTATTTTTTCCCCCCTGCTATTTACTGACTGATAGGAATCATTAAACTGAGATGAGTAGGATCTGTGGAATTCATTAATTATGACTCAAATTTATTAGTTGTGAATGGAATTTAGCAATTATGACTAGAATTTGCTAATGATGACTGGGATCTATGTAGGCACAAGCACAATGGAATGCTAATGTTTAATCAGAACAGGGAAAAAAAAGTGTTTGTTCTGGGTTTGTTCTTCTTCTGATCCCTCTAAAGACTCTGATCTAGGAGCAAATTTAGCTTGTAAGATCTGCTGTGCTGAGCTTTGAGTGCAGATTAAATCTGCTCTTCCTTCCAACAGCTACAGGCTTCCACCCATCCCACAGGGCAGCTCTGAAGGTCAGGAGGAAAATGAAATAGAGCAGCAAATAAACATTTATGCAGGGTATGGATTAAAGAAACTCAAAAGGAACAAGAGAACAAGGAAGGATGGAATATGAAATAAACTCCCAAGTGAAAGCACTTTGGGGTTCATTGGATCTTTTGTGGTGGTGGTGGTGGGTGCTAAAATGGTTGAGAATGGCCAATTCCCTGCTTAGGACAAGGCTCATAGGGTATGGAAATTAGATAGAGGAGGTGATCAAAACTCATCTTCTGCTTCATTTAGTTGTGTCAAACTGCCCTTCTGTGGGGGAAGCAGGAGGAAGGGACAGGGTGAGGAAAGGTCTTCAGGGTGAGGAAAGGTCTTCAGGGTGAGGAAAGGTCTTCAGGGTGCTGGTGGATGAGAAGGTGGACGTGAGCCAGCAATGGGCACTTGCAGCCCAGAAGGCTAATGGCATCCTGGGCTGCATCAGAAGAAGTGTGGCCAGCAGGTGGGCAGAGAGTGAGTATTTGGAGCTTCTGTGAGTTGTCTGTCCTGCCCAGAGTGCATCCTGGCTTGTATTAGAAACACTGTGGCCAGCAGCAACAGGGAAGTAATCACCCTCCTGTAATCAGCACTGCTTAGCACCTTGAGTGCTGTGTTCAATTCTGGGCCCCACACTGCAAGAGGGACACTGAGGTGCTGGAGCATGTCCAGAGAAGGGCAAGGAGGCTCATGGAAGGCCTGCAGCACATGGGAGCTGGGAATGTCCAGTCTGGAGAAGAGGAGGCTGAGGGGAGACCTCATTACTCTCTACAACTCCCTGAAGGGAGGTTGGAGGGAGGAGAGGGCAGCTTCTCCTCTTTGATGTCAAGCAACAGGACTAGAGGACATGCTTTCAAGCAGCACCAAAGCAGGTTCAGACTGGATATTAGGAAATATTTCTTCACAGAGAGGGTTCTCAAACACCAGAATGGTCAGCCCAGGGCAGTGGTGGAGTCACCATCTCTGGGGGTGTTCAAGCAGCACGGACCTGGTGCTTAGGAACACAGTTTAGTGTTGCCCCTTCAGTGCTGGGTTAGAGGTTCTCTTTTTCCTAGACAGAAAGATTGGCCATTGGAATGTGCTGCCCAGGGAGGTGGTGCAGTCCCCATCCCTGGAGGTGTTTAGGAAGAGACTTCATGGGGCACTTGGTGCCATGGTTTAGTTGGTTAGATGGTGTTGGGTGAGAGGTTGGACTGGATGATCTCTGAGGTATTTTCCAACCTTGTTTATTCTATTCTATTCTATTCTATTCTATTCTATTCTATTCTATTCTATTCTATTCTATTCTATTCTATTCTATTCTATTCCATTCCATTCCATTCCATTCCATTCCATTCCATTCCGTTCCACTCTGTTGCATTGCATTCCATTCCATTCCATTCCACTCCATTCCACTCCACTCCATTCCATTCCATTCCATTCCATTCCATTCCATTCCATTCCATTCCATTCCATTCCATTCCATTCCATTCCATTCCACTCCATTCCACTCCACTCCATTCCATTCCATTCCATTCCATTCCATTCCATTCCATTCCATTCCATTCCATTCCATTCCATTCCATTCCATTCCACTCCATTCCCGAACACCAGAATGGTCAGCCCAGGGCAGTGGTGGAGTCACCATCCCTGGGGGTGTTCAAGCAGCATGGACCTGGCCCTGAGGGACTCAGTTTAGTGTTGCCCCTCAGTGCTGGGTCGGAGGTTGGCCTGGATGATCTTTGAGGTCTCTTCCAACTGGATATATTCTGTGATTCTCTAAAAGGCTTCTGTAAACCACCCAACAAGAGGAAAGCTTCAGCATTTTCCATGATTTCCTACTTCAAATTCTTCACTGAGAACAGGTCCTTGAGCTCTGCTTTAATAAGTGATTTATCAACATTATAGGATGGGGGAAGGGAAAAAACAAACCAAACCAAACCAGGGAATGAGCTCAATAAAAACAAAGGTGTTTACTGAGTTTGGTTTGCAGAGTTTTGTTTCAATATTTACCAAAGCTTGCATCCACCTCAGCCTGAAGCACATAAATCACCTTTATTGGACGTGCACAGCAGCAGCGTGTGGCATGAGGGACGCAGCGGGGTGTTGATGGTCCCTTGGGCTGGCCATAATCAGAGGGAAACCAATTTGTTGCTGTTTCCAAAAGCAATTAAAACAAACAGCATGAGAATGGAGTTCAGGCAAGGCCTAAAAGTGAGCTGCTGCAGAACAGGCTGTGCAGTCGTCAGGGGACCAGAGAAGCATGGAATTGTCTGGGTTGGAAAAGACCTTTCAGATCATCACAGAATCACCAAGGTTGGATCATCGAGTCCAAACTGTCACCATAGACCTCATGACTAAACCATGGCACCAAGTGCCACATCCAATCCCCTCTTGAATACCTCCAGGGATGGGGACTCCACCACCTCCCTGGGCAGCACATTCCAATGGCTAACAACTCTCTCAGTGAAGAACATTCTCCTCACCTCAAGCCTAAACTTCCCCTGGTGCAGCTTGAGACTGTGTCAAACTCAACCAACAACCCAGCGCTGCCAGGTCACCACTAGATTATGTCCCTCAGCATCACATTTACACAGTTGTGAAACACCTCCTGGGATGGGGACTCCACCACTCCCCTGGACAGTCTGTGAAGAATTTTCTTGTGATGTATGACCTAAACCCCCTCTGATGTATCATAGTATCAGTCAGGGTTGGAAGGGACCACAAGGATCATCTAGTTCCAACCCCCCTGCCATGGGCAGGGACACCCCACACTAGATCAGGCTGCCCAGAGCCTCATCCAGCCTGGGCTTAAACACCTCCAGGGCTGGGGCCTCAACCACCTCCCTGGGCAATCCATTCCAGGGCTTCACCACTCTCATGGGGAAGAACTTCCTCCTCATATCCAGCCTGACCTCCTCACATCCAGCCTGAAACCTGAGCTTGCTTCCTCTTGCTCTATCACTTGTTCCTTGGGGGAAGACACCAGCTCCTACCTCACTCCAACCTCCTTTCAGGAAGTTGTAGAGAGCAAGAAGGTCTCCCCTCAGCCTCCTCTTCTCCAGGCTGATCACCCCCAGTTTCCTCATCTGCTCCTCATCAGACCTGTTTCCAGACCCTCCCCCAGCTTTGTTGCCCTTCTTGGGACCTGCTCCAACACCTCAAGGTCCTTGGAGTTAAGGGCCCAGAACTGAACCCAGGATTTGAGGTGCAGCCTCAAGAGTGCTGAGCACACAGGGTACAATCACTGTCTGGGTCCTACTGGTCATGCTGTTGCTTCACTAGGAAGATCTGCAGATGGTCACACTGCCCAGTTCAGGGCTTTCCAGTTCAAGAGAGATGAGGAATTACAGAAGGCTGAGCGGAGGCTACCAAGATGCTGAGGGGCCTGGAGCAGCTCTGTGAGGAGGAAAGGCTGAGAGCCCTGGGGCTGTTGAGCCTGCAGAAGAGCAGCCCCAGAGGGGAGCTGAGCAATGCTCAGCAAGAGCTGAAGGAGCTGTGGAGGGCAAGAGGCTGGGGCCAGACTCTGCTCATAACAAACTGGAATCCAGGAGGTTCCATCTGAACAGTATGAGAAATGCCTTTGTTGTGAGGGTGCTGGAGGCCTGGAGCAGGCTGCCCAGAGAGGTTGTGGAGTCTCCTTGTGTGGAGAGCTTCCAGCCCCATCCTGGCCATTTTGATCCTAGGCAAGATGCTGTGGGTGCTCCTGCTTAAGCAGGGGGCTTGGACTGGGTGATCTCCAGAGGTCCCTTCCAACTCCTACAACCTGGGAGCTTGTGATTGCCCTCTACAACTACCTGAAAGGTGGTTGTAGCCAGGAAGGGATTGGCCTCTTCTCCTAGGCAAGCAGCACCAGAACAAGAGGACACAGTCTCAAGCTGTGCCAGGGGAGGTTTAGGCTGGAGATGAGGAGAAATTCTTCCCAGCAAGAGAGATTGGCCATTGGGATGTGCTGCCCAGGGAGGTGGTGGAGTCCCCATCCCTGGAGGTGTTCAAGAGGGGATTGGACGTGGCACTTGGTGCCATGGTCTAGTCATGAGGTCTGTGGTGACAGGTTGGACTCGATGATCCTTGAGGTCCCTTCCAACCTTAGTGATACTGTCATACTGTGTGATTCTGTGTGGTTTCACCAGGGTGTTGCCCTCAGCTCCATGCCTGAACCCAAAAAGGCTGGGATGGCTAAGGGGAGAGACCTTCATGACCTTAGTTACCAGCTGTAGACAGGACAGAGGTGAGGTGAAAGACTGATTTCTCTCTGCAGGCAGAGTCATCTCTTGCCTTCCTCCCCTAATATGCAGATTGATTTCATTAACTTGTGGAATATCTACAAACCACGAGCACGACATCCCAAGCAGATCCTTGCTCCTCTCTTTTATGGCTTGGACATAATAATTAGTTTTTTATGACAAATATAGAGAATAATTAAAATGTGCTCAGGAGGGTGATTACAGCCAGTGATGAACTCCATTCCCCACTCATCGAGGAGCTGGATGGCGTCTCACTTTGCAATCATCACATCTCCCAGCAGCTGGGAATAAACTTCCCTGTGACAAACGGCTCTGCTCTCCAAGAGTGTCCTGACCTTTCAGTGGGAGGCTTTCCATGAAGAATTCACACAGAAGCACAGAATCACCAAGGTTGGAAGAGACCTCAAGGGTCATCAAGTCCAACCTGTCACCACAGACCTCCTGACTAAACCATGGCACCAAGTGCCGCATCCAATCCCCTCTTGAACCCCTCCAGGGATGGGGACTCCACCACCTCCCTGGGCAGCACATCCCAGTGGCCAATCTCTCTTGCTGGGAAGAACTTTCTCCTCACCTCCAGCCTGAACCTCCCCTGGCACAGCTTAAGACTGTGTCCTCTTGTTCTGGTGCTGCTTGCCTGGGAGAAGAGACCAACCCCCACCTGGCTACAACCTCCCTGCAGGCAGTTGGAGAGAGCAAGAAGGTCTCCCCTGAGCCTCCTCTTCTCCAGGCTAAGCAACCCCAGCTCCCTCAGCCTCTCCTCCCAGGGCTGTGCTCCAGACCCCTCCCCAGCTTTCTTGCCCTTCTCTGGACACCTTCCAGCAGCTCAACCTCTTTCCTAACCTGAGGAGGCCAGAACTGGACACAGGACTCCAGGTGTGGCCTAAGCAGTGCTGAGCACAGGGCAGAATGACTTCCCTGCTCCTGCTGGCCCCTGCTGGCTGGGGTTGCTTAGTCTGGAGAAGAGGCACCAGAACAAGAGGTTGGTCTCTTCTCCCTAGCAACCAGCACCAGAACAAGAGGACACAGTCTCAAGCTGTGCCAGGGGAGGTTTGGGCTGGAGGTGAGGAAGAAATTCTTCCCAGCAAGAGAGATTGGCCATTGGGATGTGCTGCCCAGGGAGGTGGTGGAGTCCCCATCCCTGGAGGTGTTTAGGAAGAGCCTGGCTGAGGCACTTGGTGCCATGGTTGAGTTGATCAGATGGTGTTGGGTGAGAGGTTGGACTGCGTGATCTTGAAGGTCTTTTCCAACCTGGTTAATTCTGCATTCTGTATGATGTTTGAAACTTCTGTGAGGGAGAAGAGGGGGGCCTGCCTTCCCAGCTAGCAGGGTCCTCCATGGCCAGCCCACCATCTGGAGAAGCCATCGGTAAGCAGCACCAAAGCAAGGAGGACGTCAGCACACTGCTAACTGCCAGGCGCTGCGGCCGCTCCGAGGTGCATTCATTAGCAGAAACAGATGTAACTTATTTCCAGGAGATTACCCTGGCTGAAGTCCCACCCAGCAGCCAGCACTGCTAATCCACAGCCCGTGGCTAATTAGCCAAGGAGGGCTCTGCGTGTGCTGGAGAAGTTAGTTAGCATCCCTTCCTCCTCACCCTCAGCCCGGCTCTAAGGCATCCTGTACAAAGGGAAGTAAGACCTCAGGTCTCAGGGGAGACCTTATTGCTCTCTACAACTACCTGAAAGGAGGTTGTATACAGATCCAGGGGTTGGTCTCTTCTCCCAGGCAACCAGCACCAGAACAAGAGGACACAGTCTCAAGCTGTGCCAGGGGAGGTTTAAGCTGGAGGTGAGGAAGAAATTCTTCCCAGCAAGAGAGATTGGCCATTGGGATGTGCTGCCCTGGGAGGTGGTGGAGTCCCCACCCCTGGAGGTGTTCCAAAAAGGCTTGGATGTGGCCCTTGGAGGCATGGTTTAGTTAGTCCAGAGGTGTTTGGTGAGAGGTTGGACTTGATGATCTCTGAGATCTTTTCCAGCCTTCCTGATTCTATGAAAGCCACTAGTTGGATATAGAATCACAGAATGGTAGGGGGCTGGAAGGGACCCCTGAAGATCATCCACTCCAACCCCACTGCTAAAGCAGGGTCATCTAGGGAAGGTCACACGGGAACACAGAGAATCACAGAATTGCCAGGCTTGGAAGGGACCTCAAGGCTCAGCCAGCTCCAACCCCCCTGCCATGGCCAGGGACACCTCACACCACAGCAGGTTGCTCACAGCCACATCCAGCCTGGCTGCAAACACCTCCAGGCAGGAGGCTTCCACCACCTCCCTGGGCAACCTGTGCCAGGCTCTCACCACCCTCCTGGGGAACAACTTCTTCCTCACAGCCAATCTCAATCTCCTCACTTCTAGTTTTGCTCCATCCCCCCCAGTCCTATCCCTCCCTGACACCCTCCAAAGTCCCTCCCCAGCTTTCTTGGAGCCCCCTGCAGATCTTGGAAGGCCACAATAAGATCTCCTGGGAGCCTTCTCCTCTCCAGACTGCACAACCCCAATTCCCTCAGTCTGTCCTCACAGCAGAGCAGCTCCAGCCCTCTGCTCCTCCTCGTGGACCTTCTCTGGACACCTTCTAGTACCTCCAGATCCTTCCTGTAACAACATCCTGATAGCCCTTAGAAGTCTCCAGAGAAGAAGAGTCTCTGGGCAGCCTGCTCCAGGTCTCCAGCACCCTCACAACAAACCACTTTCTCCTGTTCAGCTCAGACCTTCTCGGTCCCACTTCATGCCTGTTGTTCCTTGTCCTGTCCCTGGGCACCACTGAGCAGAGCCTGGCCCCAGCCTCTTGCCCCTCACAGCTCCTTTAGCTCTTGCTGAGCATTGCTCAGCTGCCCTCTGGGGCTGCTCTTCTGCAGGCTCTCAGCCCCAGGGCTCTCAGCCTTTCCTCCTCTCAGGGCTGCTCTTGTGATAAACCAACATACTCAGAAGCTCCATGAACAACCCCCCACCTTTATCACTGTTTGAAAACACCCTTCCTTCCACCAAATCCTTCAATCATTTATGCCCATCTAAACCCAACTGCATCACCCTCTGCATCCTCAGGGCTGTGAAGAACCACTCTGATCCCCTAACACCCCCCCTCTAAATTGAGAGCATGGCTTAGCAGCCCTGGTGGCGTTAGCTTGCTGGTTGGACCCGGGGATGTTAGGCATCTTTTCCAACCCAGACAGTTCCATAATTCTATGAATTACCACTTTTTAAGCAGCTCCTTTTAAAGTTAAACCAACTGTAAACATCATAAATTGTGTTTTTTTCTCCTACAATATAATTTTATAGCCCACACAGGATCCAGCAGGAGAAACTGTGGATTGAGAGCTGTGCAATCGTTTGTCAGCTCTCAGCAAACCTTCCTTGCTCCACTTTTCTGTACTTTGTTTTCCCCCATTCCCTCCCCCCCCTCCCCAACCAGAATGCATTAGATATTTTGTGATGCCAGATCTGCAGCTCTGGAATCAGGGTTGGGTCCTCCTAGGTAAGAGAAGGATGGAGAGATTGAGGCGAGTCCAGAAGGAGAGGAAGCATGGATATTGAGTGCACCCTCAGCAGGTTTGCTGTTGGCACCAAGCTGTGTGGTGCAGCAGACAGCTGGAAGGAAGGGATCCATCCAGAGGGACCTGGACAGGCTGCAGAGGTGAGCCCATGACAACCTCATGAGGTTCAACAAGACCAAGGGCAAGGTCCTGGTGCTGCTTGCCTGGGAGAAGAGACCAAACCCCACCTGGCTGCAACCTCCCTGCAGGGAGTTGGAGAGAGCAAGAAGGTCTCCCCTGAGCCTCCTCTCCTCCAGGCTAAACAACCCCAGCTCCCTCAGCCTCTCCTCACAGGGCTGTGCTCCAGACCCCTCCCCAGCTTTCTTGCCCTTCTCTGGACACCTTCCAGCGTCTCAATATACTTCCTGAACTGAGGAGCCCAGAACTGGACACAGGACTCAAGGTGTGGCCTGAGCAGTGCTGAGCACAGGGCAGGATGACTTCCCTGCTCCTGCTGGCCACACTCTTCCTGCTGCAGGCCAGGATGGCCTTGGCCTTCTTGGCCACCTGGGCACACTGTTGGCTCATGTTCAGCCTAGTATTGACCACTACCCTCAGCTCCCTCTCTGCCTGGCTGCTCTCAGCCACTCTGCCCCAGCCTGCAGCACTGCCTGGGGTTGCTGTGGCCAAAGTGCAGCACCCAGCACTTGGAGATCGCCAGAAGTTCTCCCCACAGCCTTTTGCTTTCCAGACTGAACAACCCTCATTCCCTGCTCCTCACCAGACCTATTCTCCAGACCCTTCACCAGCTGTGTTGCTCTTCTCTGGACCTGCTCCAGAGAAGCAGAATGTATGTAAAATGTTACACCCAGGGGGAGTTTTTGGGGGGAGCTTTTTAGGTTGTGGTTTTCAGTTTTCCTGTTGGATAAAGCCAAATCATCAGATGAGTCCAATCCTGAGTGAGTTGCAAAATATCCTCCCAATAGATGTGATGTTTTTAGGGTGTAGTTAATGCAGTCCTTGAATCAGCACTAATAATCTGAAGGAGGGAAGGACCTGTGCTGGTGTGGCCCAAACCCTCATTCAGGTGGCAATCAGTCCCCAGCTGTGTGAAAAGTAAGAAGATCTCCTTTAGGTTTTTTTGCTGCTTGCATTTACATGATTAGTTCCTTCACAGAGCTGTGATTGAAGAGTGTTGCCTAAAGGTCCCCACCTCCTATTAAACACACTTTGTCTTCTACTCAGGAGAAGCCTTGGTGTGCTGCTGCTGAGATGATAAATGATGGCTAGGGGAGGAAAAAATGGCTCTGCCTTGGTGTGTCATTTGCTCCCAAATCATGTCATCAGCGAGGAGAGCATCAGCAATATGCAGCTTTGGGAAGTGCTGGATGCATCTCCTACCTCTTCTGTATCATGGAATCAAGGAGTTGTTTGGGCTGGAAAATACAGGAGCCAGAACACAGAATTAGCCAGGTTGGAAAATACCTCAGAGATCATCAAGCCCAACCTCTCACCCAACACCATCTGATCAACTCAACCATGGCTCCAAGTGCCTCAGCCAGGCTCTTCCTAAACACCTCCAGGGATGAGGACTCCTCCACCTCCCTGGGCAGCACATCCCAAGGGCCAATCTCTCTTGCTGGGAAGAACTTTCTCCTCACATCCAGTCTAAACCTCCCCTGGCACAGCTTGAGACTGTGTCCTCTTGTTCTGGTGCTGCTTGCCTGGGAGAAGAGACCAACCCCCACCTGGCTACAGCCTCCCTTCAGGGAGTTGGAGAGAGCAAGAAGGTCTCCCCTGAGCCTCCTCTTCTCCAGGCTAAGCAACTCCAGCTCCCTCAGCCTCTCCTCCCAGGGCTGTGCTCCAGACCCCTCCCCAGCTTTCTTGCCCTTCTCTGGACACCTTCCAGCAGCTCAACCTCTTTGTTAACCTGAGGAGCCCAGAACTGGACACAGGACTCAAGGTGTGGCCTAAGCAGTGCTGAGCACAGGGCAGAATGACTTCCCTGCTCCTGCTGGCCACACTCTTCCTGCTGCAGGCCAGGATGCCATTGGCCTTCTTGGCCACCTGGGCACATTGCTGGCTCATGTTCAGCGTATTGTCAACCAATACCTTGAGGGTCATCTAGTCCAACCATCATCCCAACACCACCATGGCCATCAAACTATGTCCCCAAGTGCCATGGCCACACCTTTCTTGCATAGCTCCAAGCATGGTGACTCCACCACCTCCCTGGGCAGCCTGTTCCAATGCCTGACCACTCTTGCAGCGAAGAAATTGCTCCTGATGTCCAATCCAAAGCTCCCCTGGCACAATTTCAGGCCATTTCCTCTCATCCCATTCCCTCCCATTGACAACAGAACCGTGATTTCTGTAATCTGATTTAGTGCCTTTGGTGTTTCAATCAGAAATGGATTAGCATGTGTTATCTGCTCTCAGAGATTCAACTCAGAGTGCATTTTCATAAATACTTGACAAAAATCCAGGAACTTTATCCAAAAATGGCTTAGAATAGAAAGGGTTTGGTTATTAGCAGTGATTTTCAGGGACAGTTTCAGACTTTGATGCCAATAACTCTGATGCTCACGGTCTGACCATCAGACCATAGCCTGGGATAGGACAAGGAGCACTGGATGGAAGCTGCAGCACAGGAGGTTCCACCTCAACACAAGGGGGAACTTCTTTCCTGTGAGGATGACCAAATGAGGCTGAACAAGGAGAAGAGCAGAGTCCTGCAGCTGGGGAGGAAGAATAACCTGCAGCAGGACAGGCTGGGAGGGGATCTGCTGGAGAGAGCCCTGTGGAGAGGCCCCTGGCAGTGCTGGTGCATCACAAGTTATCCAGGGGACACCAATGTGCCCTGGGGGCCAAGGAGGCCAAGGGCATCCTGGGGGGCATTAAGAAGAGTGTGTCCAGCAGAGCCAGGGAGGTTCTCCTCCCCCTCTGCTCTGCCCTGCTGAGACCTCATCTTGAGTGCTGTGTTCAGTTCTGGGCTCCCCAGCTCAGTTCAGGACAGGGATCTGCTGGAGAGGGTCCAGGGGAGGCTACCAGGATGATTAGGGGACTGCAGCACTGCCTGGGGAGGAGAGGCTGAGGGGCCTGGGGCTCTGTAGTCTGGAGAAGAGACGACTGAGAGGGGATTTAATCAATGGTTATCAATATCTGAGGGCTGGGGGTCAGGAGGGAGGGGACAGGCTCTGCTCACTTGCTCCCTGGGATAGGACAAGGAGCACTGGATGGAAGCTGCAGCACAGGAGGCTCCACCTCAACACAAGGAGGAACTTCTGCACTGTGAGGGTCCCAGAGCCCTGCAGCAGGCTGCCCAGAGAGGCTGTGGAGTCTCCTTCTCTAGAGCCTTTCAAGGCCCGTCTGGATGTGTAGAGCAGCCTCACTTATTGTGAAGAACTTCCTCCTGCTAAAAGTTCTTTGAAGGATGAACACAGAATCAGAGAATGAGCTGGGTTGGAAGGGATCCTCAAAGGTCACTTTGCCTAACTCCCCTGCAGCCAGCAGGGACACTTCCAAGTAGAACAGGTTGCTCAGGACTCCATCAAGTTCGACCTTAAAGGTCTGGAGCACAGCCCTGTGAGGAGAGGCTGAGGGAGCTGGGGTTGCTTAGCCTGGAGAAGAGGAGGCTCAGGGGAGACCTTCTTGCTCTCTCCAACTGCCTGAAGGGAGGTTGCAGCCAGGAGGGGGTTGGTCTCTTCTCCCAGGCAAGCAGCACCAGAACAAGAGGACACAGTCTCAAGCTGTGCCAGGGGAAGTTCAGGCTGCAGGTGAGGAGAAAGTTCTTCCCAGAAAGTGGAATTGGCCACTGGGATGTGCTGCCCAGGGAGGTGGTGGAGTCCCCACCCCTGGAGGTGATTAAAAAGATCCTGGATGTGGCACTTGAAGCCATGGCTGAGTTAGTCATGAGGTGTTGGGTGATTGGTTGGACTTGATGATCTCTGAGGTCATCTTGTCCAACTCCCCTGCAGCCAGCAGGGACACCTCCAAGCAAAGCAGGCAGCCCAGGCCCACAACAGGTTCGACCTTGGCTGTCACAACAAGACAGCTTTCTTCCCCCCACCCCCCTCCCCCCAAGCCAATCGAAGCCTCTTCATCTCCTCCCCACAGCTCCTTTGTCATGCAGCCACTGCTCCATCACTGAAGAAGCAAAGCTCTCTGCACATAATCATTCCTCAATTTCTGATGCCATAGATTTTTTCCCCCCCTGTTTTCCATGACTCACATTGTTCAGAGAGAAGGGAAAGGCCAAGCTCTTGTTCTTTCTGCAGCCCTTTTCATCACTTCTCCTACAGTTTTTTCATTACTGTACTCAATTTATCACTGAGAAAACACAGAAATAGGAAAGCTGCCTTCTCTGCCTCGAGATGGATTTGTTATCAGCAGCCTGGTGCTTGGGAAAGCAGGAGGAACACAGACAATAAAAGAATTGCCATTTCACTTAATTGATGTGCAGAAATCTGGGTTTAAATCACCCCCCCCCCCCCCCCCCCCCAAATCTCAACTTCCTGAACCCAGAACCCAGCAATCTCTCTTCTATTTGTTCAAAGCTTTCCATCTTTTCCCCCCACCCCTTGCCAGAAAAGCCATTCCCAGGGCACTGACACAACCTGGGGCCCCAGCCTGCCTTTCATTCTCCCTCAGATGGGTATCAAGCAAAGGGAGAAATCAGAATGAGCAACCCCATGCTCATCTTAGAATGATGCCGTGGTCTGGATGGGAAGGGACCTCAAAGATCATCTAGTTGCAACCCCCCTGCCATGGGCAGGGACACCTTCCACTAGAGCAGGTTGCTTAAGGCCTCATCCAACCTGGTCTTGAACAGGGCAGGGAGCATCCACCAGCTCCCTGGGCAGCCTGTCTCAGTGTCTCAGCAGCCTCCCTGGAAAGAATTTCTTGCTGATCTCCAGTCTCATTCTCCCCTCTGCCAGCTCAAAACCATTGCTTCTCATCCCATCACTACAAGCCCTTGCAAAAAGTTCCTCCCCAGCTCTCTTGCAGACTCCATTCAGCAGCTGCTCTAAGGTCTCCCTGGAGCCTTCTTTCCACCAGTGTTGCTGCCTGAATAAAGACTGACCATCCATCCTGAAGGATTAGCCCCATTCAGGCTGGGGGAGAGGAGCAAAGGTGGTGGGAAGCCAACTGCAATGACCCAACACTAGAAAACCCACTGCTCTCACCCAGCCTCTTCCAAGTGCTGAAGGACTTCAAAGCCAAGGACATGCTGGAGCAGGGCCAGAGGAGGCCATAGAGCTGATGGGAGGGCTGGAAACCCTCTGCTGAGAAGCCAGGCTGAGAGAGTTGGGGTTCTTTGGCCTGGAGAAGAGAAGACTCCAGGAGTTCTTCTGGTGGCTTTTCAGTGCTTCAGGAGGCTGAGCAGGAAGCTGGGGACAGACTTTGGGGCAGGGCCTGATGTGACAGGACAAGGGGGGATGGTTTGAACTGAAAGAGGGAGATTCAGACTGGAGAGAAGGGAGAGAATGTTTTGACACTGAGAGTGGTGAGACCATGCCCAGGTTGCCCAGAGAGGTGGGAGCTGCCCCAGCCCTGAAACCACTACTGGTCAGGTCGTTGGGGACACTTGTCAACCTGATCTATTGGCAGCTGTCCCTGCTGACTGCAGGGGGGTTAGGATAGGATAGGATAGGATAGGATAGGATAGGATAGGATAGGATAGGATAGGATAGGATAGGATAGGATAGGGTAGAATAGAGTAGGATAGGATAGGATAGGATAGGATAGAATAGAATAGAATAGAATAGAATAGAATAGAATAGAATAGAATAGAATAGAATAGAATAGAATAGAATAGAATAGACCAGGTTGGAAAAGACCTCAGAGATCATCCAGTCCAACCTCTCACCCAACACCATCTAATCAACTCAACCATGGCACCAAGTGCCTCAGCCAGGCTCCTCTTAAACACCTCCAGGGATGGTATCACAGTATCACTAAGGTTAGAAGAGACCTCAAAGATTATTGAGTGCAACCTGTCACCACAGACCTCATGACTAGACCATGGCACCAAGTGCCACATCCAATCCCCTCTTGAACACCTCCAGGGATGGGGACTCCACCACCTCCCTGGGCAGCACATCCCAATGGCCAATCTCTCTTGCTGGGAAGAATTTCTTCCTCACCTCCAGCCTGAACCTCCCCTGGCACAGCTTGAGACTGTGTCCTCTTGTTCTGGTGCTGCTTGCCTGGGAGAAGAGACCAATCCCCACCTGGCTACAACCTCTCTTCAGGGAGTTGCAGAGAGCAAGAAGGTCTCCCCTGAGCCTCCTCTTCTCCAGGCTAAGCAACCCCAGCTCCCTCAGCCTCTCCTCCCAGGGCTGTGCTCCAGACCCCTCCCCAGCTTTCTTGCCCTCCTCTGGACCCGGATGGCCTTGGTAGGTCTCTTCAACCCAAACCAGTCTGTGATTGTGATTCCACTGCTGGTTCAGTGGTCACCCAGTTGCACAGCCTGGGTCCATTTTCCCAGCACATCTGGTTTATTTTTAGCTCAGCATCTCGGCTGCACTGAGCAAGCCAGGGCTAATTAGGGACTCTTCTGTCGGCTGCCTAATGATTCCACTTAAGTTTCCTAAGCAGAATGGAAATTGGCCCAAATGAAAAGCAAATCACTTGATTTACCCAAAGAAACCCACCCCAAAACAGCATCCCCCCTCAAAAAACTACCCCCCTGTGCTGAATCCTGCTGCTCCCAGCACTGTAATGGGCTGAGGTGGTGCTACAGCTTGCTGGGGTGAAAAACTGACAGCAAGGGAAATGAGCAAAGAAGATGCTGCTGCAAGCCATGAAGAAGCAATCACCACCCAGCACCCAGCCTGCACCTGTGCCTGCTGCAGGTGCCAAGGGGATGAGTTCCAACCTGGGAATAGAAGCCCTCAGCCAGCAAAAGGATGGAGAGGGAAGAAAACAAGGGATTGTATCACATGGAAATGATTTTGGCTGTGGTGGGTCCTAGTCTGGAGAGCTTCCAACCCCACCTGGGCATTGTGGTGCTGGGCAAGCTGCTGTGGGTGTCCCTCCTTTAGCAGGGGGGTTGGACAGTGGCACCGAGTGCACCCTCAGCAGGGTTGCTGATGACACCAAGCTGTGTGGGGCAGCAGACAGGTGGAGGGAAGGGATCCATCCAGAGGGACCTGGACAGGCTGGAGAGGTGGGCACAAGCCAACCTCAGGAGGTTCAACAAGACCAAGGGCAGGGTCCTGCAGCTGGGTGGAGGCAATCCCAGGCATAAATCCAGGCTGGGCAGGGACTGGCTGGAAAGCAGCCCTGAGGAGAGAGACTTGGGGGTGCTGGGGGAGGAGAAGCTCACCAGGAGCTCTCACTGTGCACTTGCAGCCCAGAAAGCCAACCAGAGCCTGGGCTGCAGCAGGAGAAGTGTGGCCAGCAGGGCAAGGGAGGTGATCCTCCCCCTCTGCTCAGCTCTGGGGAGACCCCACCTGGAGTCCTGCCTCCAGTTCTGGAGCCCCTATTACAAGAGGCATATGGAGGTGCTGGAAGGTGTCCAGAGCAGGGCCAGGAGGATGAGCGGAGGGCTGGAGCACCTCTCCTGTGAGGACAGACTGAAGGAGTTGGGGCTGTTCAGTCTGGAGAAGAGAAGGCTCTGAGGTGACCTCATTGTGGCCTTCCAGGATCTGAAGGGGGCTACAGGAAGGCTGGGGAGGGACTGCTCAGGATCTCAGGGAGTGATAGGACTAGGGGGAATGGAATGAAGCTGGAGGTGGGGAGATTGAGGCTGGAGGTGAGGAGGAAGTTCTTCCCCATGAGAGTGGTGAAGCCCTGGAATGGGTTGTCCAGGGAGGTGGTTGGGGCCCTGTCCCTGGAGGTGTTTAAACCTGGTTGATTCTATGATGCTGTGTCCATGCTGACTGCAGAGGGGTTGAACCAGCTGACCTTTGAGGGTTCCTTCCTACCTGATGCCTTCTGTGATTCTCTGAACAGTCATAGAATGATAGAATGAATAAGGTTGGAAAAGACCTCAGAGATCAGCAAGTCCAACCTATGATCTAATACCTAACACCTCCTGACAACTAAACCATGGCTCCAAGTGCCACATCCAAGCCTTTCTTGAACACCTCCAGGGATGGGGACTCCACCATCTCCCTGGGCAGCACATCCCAATGGCCAATTCCTCTTTCAGTGAAGAACTTTCTCCTCACCTCCAGCCTAAACCTCCCCTGGCACAGCTTGAGGCTGTAGAATATCCCTTGGACAACTGGGACAACTTGGAGCAGGACTCCCACAGCCCTGCTCACTGCAGAGGGGGCTGTACTGGATGACCTTTACAGATCTCTTCCAGTGCAAACTGTCCTGTGATTCCCATCTCTCACACTTTGTTTTCCCCACGACCTGGGAAAGCTTTCAGACAGCTCAGAAGCTCCTTTCTGTAAGCAAAGTTCTTCAATCAAACCACAGCTAAGGATTTAATCATGTAAATTTGTATAAAAAGAGGCAATAACCTACTGACTGCAGCTCAAGTTCTCCCAGTTGGTGACTGATTGCTGCCTAAGCCTGAAGGTCTGAGCCATGGATGATGTCCTATTTTAGTTGCATTGTTTTAGGCTCATTTAGCAGACACTGATGTGGCAGTGCCCTGAAAAAAAAAATCAGAGCTTCTTCCAGCCCAGCTCTCAGGCCACTGAGGATGGGATTGATTGAATTCTTTCCTTGGCAAACTGGGGCCAAATTTACCTTCAACTTTCAATGATTGTGCTAACAATCATTGCTCTCTGCTGTGGAGAAAGGAGCTGGGAGTGCTGATGGACAAACAAGTTCCCTGATGGACAACAAGTTCCCCATGAGCCAGCAATGTGTCTCCATGGCCAAGAAGGCAAATGGTCTCCTGGGGTGCACGAAGAAGAGTGTGGCCAGCAGGTCAAGGGAGGTCCTGCTTCTGCTTTACACTGCCCTAGTGAGACCACAGCTGGAGTACTGCCTCCTGTCTGGGCTCCCCAGGTCAAGAGCAACACGTAACTGCTGGAGAGAGTCCAGGGGGGGCTACAAAGATGCTGAGGGGTCTGGAGCAGCTCTGTGAGGAGGAAAGGCTGAGAGCCCTGGGGCTGGGGAGCCTGCAGCAGAGCAGCCCCAGAGGGGAGCTGAGCAATGCTCAGCAAGAGCTAAAGGACCTGTGGGGAGCAAGAGGATGAGGCCAGACTCTGCTCAGTGGTGCCCAGAGACAGGAAAAGGAGCAACAGACACACACTGCAACCCAGGAGGTTCCACCTGAATTAGAAGAGAAAATTCTTTGGTGTGCAGCTGCTGGAGGCCTGGAGCAGGCTGCCCAGAGAGGTTGTGGAGTCTCCTTGTGTGGAGAGCTTCCAAAGCCAGCTGGGCATTGTGCTGCTGGGCAAGCTGCTGTGGGTGCCCTGCTTTGGCAGGGGGGTTGGACTGGGTCATCTCCAGAGGCCCCTTCCAAACCCCACTGTGCTGGGATTCTCTGAGTCTGGAATACAAATGTACAGAGCAGCTCCTACAGCCTGCACCCTGCTCATGCTCTCCCCTGAGGTCTCCCCTGAGCCTCCTCTTCTCCAGGCTAAGCAACCCCAGCTCCCTCAGCCTCTCCTCACAGGGCTGTGCTCCAAACCCCCCACCCTGCTGATGCTCTCTGTTTTGCTTAGACTGAACACAGCTGGACTCTCTCCAGTAGTTCCTTGTCTCTCTTGAGCTGAGGAGACCAGCACTTGACCCAGGCTTCCCGATGTGGCCTCACCAGGGCAGAGTAGAGGGGCAGGAGAACCTCCTTTGCCCTGTTGGCCACACTCCATTCACCCCAGAATGCCACTGGCCTGCTTGGCCACGTTGCTGGCTCGTGGTCATTCTGCTGTCCACCAGCACCCTCAGGGCCTTTTCCCAGAGCTGCTTGCCAACAGCTCATCTTCCAAGCTCTGCTGATCCCTGGGGTTGTGCTTCCCCAGACACTTGCCCTTGTTGAACTTCCACTAGGTTTGGCCCCTCCCAGCTCTCCAGCCTTTCCCAGCTCTTAGCATTCCAACCAGGAATCGCCTTCTGCACGATGAATCCCTCCTCTGGAGGGTCTGCCCCACGGGCAGGGGAGTGTGTTGCAGGCAGGATGATTTAATCTTCATGAGGTGCTGGTGACATGAGGAGCAGGAGGGCTAATGAGGATTAATGAGATTATTAATAGCCACATTTTACAGGCAGTTAACCCTGAATGAAGAGCAAACTGCTGCTACCTGCCCAGCAGTTTTGGGTACCCAACCACAGAAAACATCTCCTAGCAGCAGTCCAGCTTATAGCTGCTGGGGAGGACCAGCAGATGTGTCCTGCTCCCAGGTCCAGATGTTACCCTGGGGTTTGGGACTGTTTCAACAAGCACGTGGAAAAGAAAGCAAAAAAAGGGGGGAAATAGGTTAGCTCCAGGTTCCTCAACTTCAAGATTGTTTTGGATGGAGCTTTTGCAAATGACATCAACAACGATGCTGGGCAGGTGCTGGTTTGTTTCTGAAAGACAGTCAGAGAATCATGGACTGCTCTGAGTTGGAAGGGACCTGAAAGGTCATCCAGTTCCAACTTGCTGCCATGGGCAGGGACAGCATCCACTAGGTCAGCTTGCTCAAGGCCCCTTCCAAACTGGCCTTGAAGACTTCCATCCTAGGAGCTTCCACAACATCTCTGGGCAACCTGTTCCAGTGCCTCACCACCCTCATGGGGAAGAATCTCTTCCTAATGTGTCATCTAAATCCAGCTTCTTCCAGCCTGAAGCTACCACTCCTTGTCCTGTCACTCCATGCCCTTCTCAAAAGTGCCACAGACCCAGCAGGTCCTTAGAATGGACTGGACTGGACTGGACTGGACTGGACTGGAATGGAATAGAATAGAGTAGAGTAGAGCAGAGTAGAGCAGAGTAGAGTAGAGTAGAGTAGAGTAGAGTAGAGTAGAGTAGAGTAGAGTAGAGTAGAGTAGAGTGGAATAGAGTAGAATAGAATAGAATAGAATAGAATAGAATAGAATAGAATAGAATAGAATAGACCAGACCAGACCAGACCAGACTAGACCAGACCAGACCAGGTTGGAAGAGACCTTTGAAACCATCAAGTCCAACCTCTCACCCAACACCATCTGATCAACTCAACCATGGCTCCAAGTGCCTCAGCCAGGCTCTTCTTTAACACCTCCAGGGATGGGGACTCCACCACCTCCCTGGGCAGCACATTCCAATGGCAAATCTCTCTTGCTGGGAAGAACTTCTTCCTAACATCCAGCCTGAACCTCCCCTGGCAGTGTTTGAGTGCCAAGTGAATGCCAGCTCCCTCCTGGGGTATTTCCTTTGAGTAAGAAAGGTCCAAGGGGGAATTTTATCATCATTTCAGCCCTGGGGGCACAGCAAGAGATTCAATTGCTGGTTTCTCTGTTAGGGTGATACATGGACACCACATCCCAAAAGACAATCTCCACCCTGAATGTCTGTGCTGACAGAAATCCATAAAAATGAGGCATGGGAAAGAACTCCCTGCACTTGTGCCTGTAAATTGCACTGATTATTTATTAAAGACTCCAAGAACAACCAATACATCAACTCAAGTCCTGCCACGAAAAAGGATCACCAAGATCATAACCATTGCAAGGAGTCCCCTCCATCAGGAGTCTGGAGCATCACGCTCACAGGATGTCAGGGGATGGAAGGGACCTCTGGAGATCTTCCAGTCCAACCCCCCTGCTAGAGCAGGACCACAGAATCCAGCACAGCTCACAGAGGAATGCAGCCAGGCAGGGCTGGAAAGGCTCCAGAGAAGGAGACTCCACAACCTCTCTGGGCAGCCTGCTCCAGGGCTCTGGGACCCTCACAGGAAAGAAGTTCCCCCTTGTGTTGAGGTGGAGCCTCCTGTGCTGCAGCTTCCATCCATTGCTCCTTGTCCTATCCCAGGGAGCAAGTGAGCAGAGCCTGTCCCCTCCCTCCTGACCCCCAGCCCTCAGATATTGATAACCATTGATTAAATCCCCTCTCAGTCATCTCTCCTCCAGACTACAGAGCCCCAGGCCCCTCAGCCTCTCCTCCCCAGGCAGTGCTGCAGTCCCCTAATCATCCTGGTAGCCTCCCCTGGATCCTCTCCAGCAGATCCCTGTCCCTCCTGAGCTGGGGAGCCCAGAACTGAACACAGCACTCAAGATGAGGTCTCAGCAGGGCAGGGTAGAGTGGGAGTGGGAGGAGAACCTCCCCAGGTCAGGAGGGACAGCCCAACTCAGACCATTCCATGATTCCTAGGAAAATAAACACGAGGAGTGGAGATGCTGATGCCTGAGGAGGTGCTGCACAGTTAGGACATTTCAGGGCTGGGAGGTTGCTATGGAAATGTTCAGTTTTAATCAACACTGAGCCATGGCAGAACTTCTCCAGCTGTTAAAAGGTTCCTTGGCAGCCTGAGAGCCTCGTGACAAAACCTCCTCATCAAAGGATGCTCCTGTCAGGATGAAAGAGATCTTCCCAATGTGGGGTTTGAGGATTTGCTCCATGTTGGGCTGATTCTTTCCCCTGCACAGCAATAGAGGTTATTGAAGAGCACCCTGTGAAATATTGGTGCTGGGATTTCTCCACCTTAATGAATTTCTCCATGTTAATGAATTTCTCCGTGCTGGAAGGCCCTAGCTGACAGAGTTAAAAGCATTTCCACCAGCTGAGGTCTTTTCTTCCCTCCACCAGCAGACAGGATTCTAATGTCAGCTTGTGAATGAGGCAGAGGACTTTTTATTTGTGGCCAAATGAATTTTTAAAGCTCATCTGGGAGGGAGGATGAAATCATGGCTGAAGGAAAAGATCACGTGCTAACCGTGGTGTGGAGCTCCTTGGCTTCTTGCCCTGCCACAAAGGGGCTGTGCTAGATGAAGAGCAGCAAATAATCAGTCCCTCTCAGGACTACCTGAACAGCTTCCCTGTGAGGAAGCTGGGAGTAAATCGATACTCTGAGGTCACAGCTGGAGTTCTGGGTCCCATTCTGAGCTCCCCAGTTCAAGAGAGACAGGGAACTACTGGAGAGAGTCCAGGGGAGGCTCCAAAGATGCTGAGGGGCCTGGAGCAGCGCAAAGGCTGAGAGCCCTGGGGCTGTTGAGCCTGCAGAAGAGCAGCCCCAGGGGGGATCTGATCAATGCTCAGCAAGAGATAAAGGACCTGTGGGGGGGCAAGAGGATGGGGCCAGACTCTTCTCAGAACAAACTGGATGAGGAATTGCAGGAGAAGGCTGAGTGGAGGCTACAAAGATGCTGAAGGGCCTGGAGCATGTCTTTGAGGAGGAAAGGCTGAGAGCCCTGGCACTGTTGAGCCTGCAGAAGAGCAGCCCCAGAGGGGAGCTGAGCAATGCTCAGCAAGAGCTACTGGGTAGGGGTCAAGAGGATGGGGCCAGACTCTTCTTAGTGCCCAGATTAGGAACAAACTGGAACCTAAGAGGTTCCATCTGAACAGGAGGAGAAATGTCTTTGGTGTGAGGGTGCTGGAGGCCTGGAGGAGGCTTCCCAGAGAGGTTGTGGAGTCTCCTTGTGTGGAGAACTTCCAAACCCCTCCAGACACTTTGATCCTGGGCGAGCTGCTGTGGGTGCCCTGCTTTAGCAGGGGGCTTGGACTGGGTGATCTCCAGAGGTCTCTTCCAACTTGTACCATGCTGAAATTCTGGGAGATATGGTACTGGGAGATACTGATTTAGTAGGACACCTTCTGATTGCATTCTGAAAATCAGCAGAGAAGTCTGAAAAGCAGAATTAATTAGAGCCACGGCCCTATGTAGATGTTTCCCTGTTTGATGTGTTGATGTTTCGGTTTGCTGCCTCTCTGCAGGTCTGTCTATGCAGAAAATGGATGAACTGCAAGAGAGCGTTTCATCTGGAAGCAGACTTTTGGCCAACACTTTGAACTGCAGACCTGGGGGAATGGAATGGAATGGAATGGAATAGAATAGAATAGAATAGAATAGAATAGAATAGAATAGAATAGAATAGAATAGAATAGAATGGAATAGAATTAACCAGGTTGGAAAAGACCTCAGAGATCATCCAGTCCAACCTCTCACCCAACACCATCTCATCAACTAATTATCTTTTTTTTTTTAAGGGGGAGGATTTCTTTTTTTATCTTTTTCTTTCACTCTTTTTCATTTTCTCTTTCTCTTTTTCTCTTTCTCTTTTTCCTTTTCTTTGTTCTTTTTATTTCTATATTTATTTTTTTAGTTTTTAAATGTTTTTCTTTTAAATTTGTCTCTTTTTTCTTTTTCTTTCTTTTCCTTACTTTTTATCTTTTTTTCCTTACTTTTTCTTTTCTTTTTCATTTTTCTTTTTCTTTTTCTTTTTCTTTTTCTTTTTCTTTTTCTTTTTCTTTTTCTTTTTCTTTTCCTTTTCCTTTTTCTTTTTCTTTTCCTTTTTCTTTTTCTTTTTTTATTTTTTCTTTTTCTTTTTCTTTTTCTTTTTCTTTTTCTTTTTCTTTTTCTTTTTCTTTTTCTTTTTCTTTTTCTTTTTCTTTTTCTTTTTCTTTTTCTTTTTCTCTTTTTATTTGGTCCCTTGGTCCCATCCAACCCTGTCTGACACTATGATACTATGACTACTTATATTTTTATTTTAATATTAATTTTTTTTTATTTTATCTTTTTTCTTTTTATTTCTTTTTTTTTAATATTTTTTCTTACTTTTTTCTTTTTCTTTTTTCTTTTTCTTTTTTTTATTTTTATTTTTCTTGTTCTTTTAGTTTATATTTTAATTTATATTGTAATTTCAATTTCAATTTTTCTATTTTTATTTTTACTTTTATTTTTCCATTTCTATTTTTCTTTTTTCTTTTTTCCACTTTATCTTCCTTTTTCTCTCTTTTTTCCTTTTCTTTTTCTTTTTCTTTTTCTTTTTCTTTTTCTTTTTCTTTTTCTTTTTCTTTTTCTTTTTCTTTTTCTTTTTCTTTTTCTTTTTCTTTTTCTTTTTCTTTTGTTTTTTTTTTTTTTTCCTTTCTTTTTCTCCTTTCTTTTTCTCCTTTCTTTTTCTTTTTCTCTTTCCTTTTCTCTTTGCCTTTTTCTTTTTCTTATGTCTTTCTTTTTTTTCCTTTTCCCCTTTCTTTTCCCATTTTTTTTATCCTGGCCAAGGATCTGTTTTACATAACAAAGCAAATCTGTCAGCTATTAAGGGCAATTATCCAGTTTCCTCCTAGAGATGATAGGAAGGGAAATAAGATCAGGTTTTAAATGCAAAGTGGGGGTGATTAATGTTTCAGTCTAAAGAAAATAAGAACACTGCTGAATCCCAAAGACAACAAAACGAGTAATCTGCTGGGGACAACATAATAACTGCCTCAAAATCCCCTTGTTTAGCCCTTAGGAAGCCTTAGAAGTAAGGAATAAAATTAACTATTTGCTTTTTTCCTCTCCTAATGTCTTCACAACTCTTGGCTTTGAGGTAGGTTTGCAACACACAGGATTAGGATTGTTCTTATTTTCATCCAGTGCCCCAAGAGCCTTTTTATCCACTCAGATCTGGGTACTCCCAAGTCCTTGTCAGATTTTTTGTTAATTTAAGACATTTTTTTCCCCCTTTGCCTTTTAAAAGGACAAATTAACCCAAAGGTGTAGATCTTCAAAGGGAAAACAAAAATATTTCCAGGTTTTCACATAATAAAAAAGAAATATTCTATTCTATTCTATTCTATTCTATTCTATTCTATTCTATTCTATTCTATTCTATTCTATTCTATTCTACTCTACTCTACTCTACTCTACTCTACTCTATTCTATTCTAAAATAATAATACCAAACAATAGAACAGAGGATTAACCAACTTGGAAAAGACCTCAGAGATCATCAAGTCCAACCTCTCACCCAACACCATCTGATCAACTCAACCATGGCACCAAGTGCCTCAGCCAGGCTCTTCCTAAACACCTCCAGGGATGGGGACTCCACCACCTCCCTGGGCAGCACATCCCCAGGGCCAATCTCTCTTGCTGGGAAGAACTTTCTCCTCACCTCCAGCCTGAACCTCCCCTGGCACAGCTTGAGACTGTGTCCTCTTGTTCTGGTGTTGCTTGCCTGGGAGAAGAGACCAACCCCACCTGGCTACAACCTCCCTTCAGGGAGTTGGAGAGAGCAAGAAGGTCTCCCCTGAGCCTCCTCTTCTCCAGGCTAAGCAACCCCAGCTCCCTCAGCCTCTCCTCCCAGGGCTGTGCCCCAGACCCCTCCCCAGCCTCATTGCCCTTCTCTGGACACCTTCCAGCATCTCAACCTCTTTCCTAACCTGAGGAGCCCAGAACTGGACACAGGTCTCAAAGTACTCAGTACTTCTTCCTTGGGAGAAGAGACCAACCCGTGCCTTATTCCAAACTCCTTTCAAGGAGTTGCAGAGAGCCAGAAGGTCTCCCCTCAGCCTCCTTTTTGACAGTCCATAAACCTCCCACTTCCCTCAGCTGCTCCTCGCAGGACTTGGTCTCCAGCCCCTTCCTTTGACCAAGCTGGAAGACACTCAAGAAGGCAGCAAAGGGCAGGCTCTCACTGCTCAGTGCAGGAGCAGCATTTCCCCAGCTCTTTGCATCAAAGGATGCTCTGATTTTGCTAATTGCCTCAAAGAGGGCTTCGATTTACTGTTTGCTACAAACATTATTCTAATTTAGTTTCTCCTGTGAGCCTGCAGCTGTGCTGGAGTGTGGAGATGGTTGGGGCTTGTGGAGCTGTTCTCCTGAAATTGATTCCCTCAGCTCCTCCTGTGAGATGGTTTCTGTCTCTGTGGGTTGGACTCAATACCTTGCACTAGAAGAAGACTGGAAGAAAAGGCTCCAGGGAGACCTTAAAGCAGCCTTCCAGTAACTGAGTGGAGCCTACAAGAAAGGTGAGAAGGGAGCTTCTCCAGGGCTTTATAGTGACAGGGTGAGGGGCAATGGATATGAGCTTGAAGAGGGGAGATTGAGACTGGAGATCAGGAAGAAATTCTTTCCAGTGAGGCTGCTGAGACACTGGAACAGGTTGCCCAGGGAGGCTGTGGATGCTCCCTCCCTGCAGATGTTCAAGGGGGTTGGACAAGGCCTTCAAAGGAGAATTGGAACTAGGTGAACTTTAATGTCTTTTCCAACCCAAACTATTCCATCACAGAAAGAGAGATTGGCCATTGGGATGTGCTGCCCAGGGAGGTGGTGGAGTCCCCATCCCTGGAGGTGTTCCAAAAAGGCTTGGATGTGGCACTTGGAGACAGGGTTTAGTTGTCAGGAGGTGTTAGGTGTTAGGGAATAGGTTGGACTTGATGATCTCTGAGGTCTTTTCCAACCTGGTTGATTCCATGTTTCTGTGACTCTATGATTCTGTGATGCTATGATTCTGTGACTGTATGATTCTATGACTCTATGATTCTATGTACATTTGATTCTATCACTTAGAGACAGGAGCCTTCAACAAGCCTACCTTGCTGGTGGAAACCCCAAACCTCATTTCTTGATGTCTGAATCCCTGCAATAAGCAGATGGCAAAGGGAAGGATTATTTGGCTTGCACTCCACCATAAATGCTGTGTTTCTGAAAGAAGAGCAGAGTGCTAGGACACCTCCAAGAGTTGCCTCAAGCTGTGCCATCACAATGAAAACTACATGGCTGATTTATTTGGGTAATTTTCCTCAGAAAAGAAGGGCTAATTGGATCTGCTCTACTGGTATTAATAAACCACTGATGAATCTGCTTGTTGAAGACCAGTAACTCTTGCCCAACAGGACCCACTCTGTATTGTTTGGTTGCTACTGCCTGCTGGTTGCTCAGCTCTTCCTCCTCTCCTCTGCCATCACAAGGCCACAGCTGG
Organism: Melanerpes formicivorus; assembly: GCF_026170545.1. Classification (NCBI taxonomy): domain Eukaryota; kingdom Metazoa; phylum Chordata; class Aves; order Piciformes; family Picidae; genus Melanerpes; species Melanerpes formicivorus. Next base: position 2,899,578 of record NW_027142433.1, read on the forward strand.
AGAACAGCCAGTTCTGGGCTGCCCAGTTCAAGAGAGACAGGGAACTACTGGAGAGAGTCCAGGGGAGGCTCCAAAGATGCTGAGGGGCCTGGAGCAGCTCTGTGAAGAGGAAAGGCTGAGAGCCCTGGGGCTGTTGAGCCTGCAGAAGAGCAGCCCCAGAGGGGAGCTGAGCAATGCTCAGCAGGAGCTAAAGGACCTGGGCGGGGGGCAAGAGGCTGGGGCCAGACTCTGCTCAGTGGTGCCCAGGGGCAGGGCAAGGAGCAGTGGGCACAAACTGGAGCCCAAAAGGTTCCACCTGAACGAGAGGAGAAAGTTGTTTGTTGTGAGGGTGCTGGAGGCCTGGAGCAGGCTGCCCAGAGAGGTTGTGGAGTCTCCTTGTGTGGAGAGCTCCCAAAGCCAGCTGGGCATTGTGCTGCTGGGCAAGCTGCTGTGGGTGCCCCTGCTTCAGCAGGGGGCTTGGACTGGATGGTCTGCAGAGGTCCCTTCCAAACCTACCTTGCTGGGCTTGTGTGGCTCTCATGAAATCAAAGTAAGACACAGTCACATAACAAGTGATGATTTCTTTGTTCTCTCTTTTCAGAGGTCTCAGAGTAAATCACAATTGCAGTCACCACTGAAGTGTTTGTTCCAGCCTGTTAATGACACTGTAATTATTGCTTCATCCATCACATGTGGGCAATTTCCAGCTCCAGTGTACTGCTGTTTGGTTCCCCCAGGTCAGCCACCAGAAATAGGCCACTCTGGCCACTTTTGTACATCCAGTAGTTTCTGCAGTGCCTAAGCATTGAGCTGAGCCCAAGGTGTGAGACATTTCCCTGCAATAATTCCATATTTGTGTATGCAAATAGGTACAGAGGAGCCACTAGAGACAAACCCATGTGCAAGGCCATGAAGGTGTCAGAGAATCAGAGAACTGTTTCAGTTGTAAGAGACCTCTGAGACCATCTAGTCCAACCATCAACCCAACAACACCACGGCACCTCCAGATCCTTCCTGGCACAGAGGCTCCAGAGCTGTCCCCAGAGCTCCAGCTGTGGTCTCAGCAGAGTGGAGCAGAGGGGCAGAATCCCCTCCCTGGCCCTGCTGGCTCTGATTCTCTTGCTGCAGCCCAGGATGGAAATGGATCTCTGGGCTGCAAGTGCTCACTGCTGGCTCCTGCTGAGCTTCTCCTCCCCCAGCACCCCCAGGTCCTTTTCTTGAGGGCTGCTCTCCAGCCATCCCTGCCCAGCCTGTATCGGTGCCTGGGATTGCCCTGACCCAGCCCTTGGTCTTGTTGAAACTCATGAGGTTGTCATGGGCTCAGCTCTGCAGCCTGTCCAGATCTCTCTGGATGGATCCCTTCCCTCCAGCTGTCTGCTGCACCACACAACTTGGTGTCATCAGCAAACCTGCTGAGGGTGCACTCAGTGCCACTGTCCATGGTACCAACAAAGATGTTGAACAAGACAGGTCCAGTACTGATCTCTGAGGGCCTCCACTTGTCCCTGGCCTCCACTTGGATGTGGACTATTGACGGCCACTCTATGAGTGAGGCCCTCAAGCCAGTTCTGTATCACTGAATGCTCCTTCCATGGAACCCATCCTGCACCAGCCTGGAGACCAGGATGTGGCGCAGGACAGCGCCCACGGCTTTGCTCAGCTCCAGATTGAAATCCTCTTCCTACCTGAAGCTAGAGGGGAGTAGAATCTTCCTCTTTTGAAGTCCAATTTAGAAAACTAAAGCCTCCTAAATTAATCCTCAGTATGAAGGTGTCTCAGATGCTAAAATGGGCAACAGCAGCATCTTTATTTCCCCTACGGCGGATTCGCCCCCGCAACTCGCCAGCTGGCTCGGGTGAGGTGACCTCTGCATTCCCTCTCCCACAAGCCCTCAGATGCAGAGCAAGTGAAACAATTTTCTTTCCATGGTTGTGAAAGCTGGCCCATCAAAGGTGGAGGGTTTCAAATGGAGATTTTCCAGGCAGGAAGCATTTAATCCGTATCCTTTCAGCCTTGCTTTCAGCGTTCTTACAATTCAATCTTCCAGCAGGGATCTGCGACTTCACTTCTCACTTGTTTTCAGCCCCCTTCCAGAAATTGGCCTAAATTAGCACTTTGAGTTCTTTTAGTTCTTTTTCTGGTTTTTTGTTTGTTTTTTTTTTTGGTGTGGGGTTGTTTTTTTTTCCCCTCACCAAGAAAGCCAATCAGAGCCTGGGCTGCATCAGGAGAAGTGTGGCCAGCAGGGCAAGGGAGGTGATTCTCCCCCTCTGCTCAGCTCTGCTGAGACCCCACCTGGAGTACTGCCTCCAGTTCTGCAGCCCCTAAGACAAGAGGCATCTGGAGGTGCTGGAAGGTGTCCAGAGAAGGGCCAGGAGGATGAGCAGAGGGCTGGAGCACCTCTCCTGTGAGGACAGACTGAAGGAGTTGGGGCTGTTCAGTCTGGAGAAGAGAAGGCTCTGAGGTGACCTCATTGTGGCCTTCCAGGATCTGAAGGGGGCTACAAGAAGGCTGGGGAGGGACTGGTCAGGATCTCAGGGAGTGATAGGACTAGGGGGAATGGAAGGAAGCTGGAGGTGGGGAGATTCAGGCTGGAGGTGAGGAGGAAGTTCTTCCCCATGAGAGTGGTGAAGCCCTGGAATGGGTTGTCCAGGGAGGTGGCTGGGGCCCTGTCCCTGGAGGTGTTTAAGCCCAGGCTGGCTGAGGCTGTGGCCAGGCTGATCTAGTGTGGGGTGTCTCTGCCCATGGCAGGGGGGTTGGAACTAGCTGATCCTTGTGGTCCCTTCCAACCCTGACTGATCCTATGATTTAGCTCTTTCCAACCAGTGGATTTTGCTGCTTGTGAATATCAGCTATTGCCACCAGCCCCTCTTAAGCTGTAAAATCAAAATGAAGCTGTAGAGGGTTCCAAACAAGAAGGCAGTGTATGAGAAGGAACTGCTTCATTAAATCTGTCTCCATGCTTTGTTCATCCCTCCCCTAGCCATCAGCTGAACACAGCTCCAGGTACTAAATATTTTCCTTCTGCTCGTAAAAATAAGACAAGATGAAGCATCCAGTAAAACCCAGGAGAGGAATCAGCACTTCATCTGCTGGAGGTGGGATGTGAAGAGCTTCAGAGAGTCACAGAATCATAGAGTCCTAGAATCATAGAGCCCTAGAATCATAGAGTCATAGAATCATAGAGTCATAGAATCATAGTCCTAGAGTCATAGAGCCCTAGAATCAGAGAGTCATAGAATCATTGAGTCATAGAATCATAGTCATAGAATCATAGAGTCATAGAATCATAGAGCCCTAGAATCATAGAGTCATAGAACCATATAGTCATAGAATCAGAGTCCTAGAATCATAGAGTCCTAGAATCATAGAGTCCTAGATTCATAGAATCAGAGAGTCATAGAGTCATAGAATCAGCCAGGTTGGAAAAGACCTCAGAGATCATCAAGTCCAACCCATCACCTAACAACTCCTGACAACTAAACCCTGGCTCCAAGTGCCACATCCAAGCCTTTCTTGAACACCCACAGGGCAGCCTGAGAAGGGATCTGCTCAATGCTCAGCAACAGCTGGGTTGGGGGTCAGAGGCTGGAGCCAGGCTCTTCTCAGTGGTGCCCAGGGACAGCACAAGGGGTGACAGGCACAAACTGGAACCCAGAAGGTTCCACCAGAACAGGAGAAACTTTGTTGTGAGGGTGCTGGGGGTTCCACCTAAATGTAAGGATGAGTTCCTTTGCTGTGAGGGTGCCAGGCAGGCTGCCCGGGGAGGTTGTGGAGTCTCCTTGTGTGGAGAGCTTCCAAAGCCAGCTGGGCATTGTGCTCCTGGGCAAGCTGCTGTAGCAGGGGGGTTGGAGTGGGTGCTCAGCAGCTCTGTTGCCCTCCCCTGGACACGCTCCAGCACCTCAATGTCTCTCCCTGCTTCTAACTCCATTTCTACTTCTGCTTGGCCTAGTTTCACTCCTACAGCTGACACTTCTTCAAAGAAAGGAAAAAATAGAGTGTGGGAAGAGGCTGAGAGAGAAAAATGAATAGCAAAGCATTTAAAACCACCCCAAAAGGGGACATGCTCTGCATTAAAGCCATTGGATATTTCATTAGCACACTTTGCTGTTTCTCACTGTTACAAAGGTATCTGGAGAAGGTTCTTTACAGTTCCCTCCTTGTTTAACTTTACCTCCTTGGCTTTTGTGGTGAGCTGTTCAATCAGCAGTTCTTTCTGCTTCATCCTGGGACGTCTTCAATGACAAAGGTCATGTTGTAAATAGAAATGCCCCCTCAGATACTAACAAGGACTGTGTCCCTTCCATTGTCCTTCTGCACTACAAATGCCTTTTTATTTTCCTTAGAAATGTCCATCAGCTGCCTGCTGAGTGCATAAAAATCCTGTGCAGAAGATTTGTCATCAAATTTAAGGTGGGAAAGAACTGCTTTGTTTCTGTGTTAGCTCTCAACTCACCTGAAAGTCATCTTAGAACCTCCCAGGGTGGTTTTCCCCAGGTTAGGTGTTAAGAGCATGGGGCCAGACTCTTGTCAGTGGTGCCCAGGGACAGGACAAGGGGCAATGGGCACAAACTGGCCACGAGGGACACTACAGCAAAGGATGGGGGATGCGGAACTATTAGAGAGTCCAATGGAGGCAACATAGATGCTGAGGGACCTGGAGCAGCTCTGTGAGGAGGAAAGGCTGAGAGCTCTGGGGCTGTTGAGCCTGCAGAAGAGCAGCCCCAGAGGGGAGCTGAGCAATGCTCAGCAAGAGCTAAAGGAGCTGTGGGGGGCAAGAGGATGGAGTCAGACTCTTCTCAGTGGTGCCCAGGGACAGGGCAAGGGGCAATGGGCACAAACTGGAAGCCAGGAGGAGAAACTTGTTTGTTGTGAGGGTGCTGGAGGCCTGGAGCAGGCTGCCCAGAGAGGTTGTAGAGTCTCCTTGTGTGGAGAGCTTCCAAAGCCAGCTGGGCATTGTGCTGCTGGGAAAGCTGATGTGGGTGCCCTGCTTTAGCAGGGGGAAAGTTGGACTCCATGATCTCCAAAGATCCTTTCCAAGCCCATTATGCTGGGGTTTGATATATTAAATGAGTAACTTATTCTAGAAGCAGTTATGGACACAGTTATGAGGCCATATCTTTGGTGGCATTAGTAGGCAAGGGATGCTGGCAGGGAAAGTTTTATTCCTTGGGAAGCCTCTAAGTCCAGAACTGTTCCCTTTTCTCTCACTTTTTGGACATTAAGTGGACTTGACAAAGGGTTTTGATCAGATTATAACATTTCAGCAAGGATATTTAGCATGTCAGATGTCATTAGCTTTAATCAGAGGAGAAGCAAGATGCTGACCACGACCTGTCACGCAGAGACCCAGGAGACGTGCTGCTGCGGTCACGCCGTGAAGGGACGAGGCTGCAGCACTGGAGAGTGCTTGATGTGTCCTTTGGGTTTAGTCACTGATTCAGAGAAAGCTAGAATGGCTTGGGTTGAAGGGACCTCAAAGGTCACATGGTTCCAACCCCCCTTCCACCAGCCCAGGTTGCTCAAGGCCACATCCAACCTGGCACTGAACACCTCCAGGGAGGAAACATGCACAACGGCCCTGGGCAACCTGTGCCAGGCTCTCACCACCCTCATGGGCAACAACTTCTTCCTCACATCAATCTCAGTCTCCCCATTTCTAGTTTTGCTCCATTCCCCCCAGTCCCATCACTCCCTGACACCATCAAAAGTCCCTCCCCAGCTTTCTTGGAGCCCCCTGCAGATCCTGGAAGGCCACAATGAGGTCTCCTGGGAGCCTTCTCCTCTCCAGACTGCACAACCCCAACTCCCTCAGTCTGTCCTCACAGCAGAGCAGCTCCAGCCCTCTGCTCCTCCTCCTGGCCCTTCTCTGGACACCTTCCAGAACCTTCTTCCTGGCACAGAGGCTCCAGACCTGGCCCCAGAGCTCCAGCTGTGGTCTCACCTCTCTGTTAACATCACCCCAAGCAAAAAAAAAAAACCCAACCAAACAAACTTTGCAGCATGGGATGCCTTTTTTTCCTTTCTTTCTTTTTTCTTGTTCTCCTGACAAACTGACAGCCTAACACCAGAGGAGCTGAAATGAGAGGAAATCCAATGAAAAATAAAGCCCTGAGAAATCACAGTAATCACAGTGATCAGGGTGACAGGTGGCAGGAAGCTCAATAAAATGTGTTGCTGCTGGCTCGGGGATCAGAGCTCCACAAGAAACCCTGGCAGGGTGGAAATGATGGAGATGAATAACCAAAATAATGACTGCCTCACCTCTCCCATGGACAGAACAACTGGTAGAATAGAATAGCATAGCATAGCATAGCATAGAATAGCATAGCATAGACTAGAATAGCATAGCATAGAACAGAATAGCATAGCATAGCATAGAATAGCATAGAATGGAATAGCATAGCATAGCGTAGAGTAGAGTAGAGTAGAGTAGAATAGAATAGAATAGAATAGAATAGAATAGAATAGAATAGAATAGAATAGAATAGAATAGAATAGAATAGAATAGAATAGAATCAACCAGGTTGGAAAAGACCTCAGAGATCATCAAGTCCAACCTCTCACACAACACCATCTGATCAACTCAACCATGGCACCAAGTGCCTCAGCCAGGCTCTTCTTAAACACCTCCAGGGATGGGGACTCCACCACCTCCCTGGGCAGCACATCTCAAGGGACAATCTCTCTTTCTATGAAGACCTTCTTCCTAGCATCCAGCCTAAACCTCCCCTGGCACAGCTTGAGACTGTGTCCTCTTGTTCTGCTGCTGCTTGCCTGGGAGAAGAGACCAACCCCCACCTGGTTACAACCTGCCTGCAGGGAGTTGGAGAGAGCAAGAAGGTCTCCCCTGAGCCTCCTCTTCTTCAGTCCAGGCTAAGCAACCCCAGCTCCCTCAGCCTCTCCTCCCAGGGCTGTACTCCAGACCCCTCCCCAGCTTTCTTGCCCTTCTCTGGACACCTTCCAGCAACTCAACCTCTTTCCTAACCTGAGGAGCCCAGAACTGGACACAGCTTGGATCGATGGGATAGTGTTGAGCTTTTTTGGTGGACAAAAAGCTCACCAGGAGCTCTCAATGTGCTCTTGCAGCCTGCAAAGCCAATCAGATCCTGGGATGCAGCAGGAGAAGTGTGGCCAGCAGGGCAAGGGAGGTGATCCTCCCCCTCTACTCAGCTCTGGTAAGACCCCACCTGGAGGACTGTGTCCAGTTCTGGAGCCCCTATTACAAGAGGGATGTGGAGGTGCTGGAACGTGTCCAGAGAAGGGCCACAAGGATGATCAGAGGGCTGGAGCACCTCTCCTATGAGGACAGACTGAAGGAGTTGGGGCTGTTTAGTCTGGAGAAGAGAAGGCTCCCAGGTGACCTCATTGTGGCCTTCCAGGATCTGAAGGGGGCTACAGGAAGGCTGGGGAAGGACTTCTCAGGATCTCAGGGAGTGATAGGACTAGGGGGAATGGAATGAAGCTGGAGGTGGGGAGATTCAGGCTGGAGGTGAGGAGGAAGTTCTTCACCATGAGAGTGGTGAAACCCTGGAATGTGTTGTCCAGGGAGGTGGTCGAGGCCCCGTCCCTGGAGGTGTTTAAGAGCAGGCTGGATGAGGCTCTGTCCAGCCTGATCTAGTGTGGGGTGTCCCTGCCCATGGTAGGGGGGTTGGAACTAGATGATCCTTGTGGTCCCTTCCAACCCTGAATGAAACTATGAAACTATGAAACTATGATGAGACATTCAGAGAGGGAATAACAGAGCCCCTAGTTTGGGCAGCCAGATAAATCATAAGATTGTTTAGGTTGGAAAAGACCTCCCAGATCATTCAGTTCAGCTCTCAACCCAGCACCTCCATAGAAATGTCCACAGGTTTCTTGAACACCTCCAGGGATGCTGAGTCCACCACCTCCCTGGGCAGCACCTTCAAGTGCTGACCACTCTTGCACAGAAGAAATTGTTCCTCATCTATGATTTGTTCCCTTGGCACAATTCAGGTCATTTCCTCTTCGACCTTGAGAGAAGAGACCAACCCCCACCTGTCTCAAATCTCCTTTCAGGGAGCTGTAGAGAGCCAGAAGGTCTCCCCTCAGTCTCCTCTTCTCCAGGCTGAACAACCCCAATTCCTTCAGCTGCTCCTCATTGACCCCGTTCTCCAGACCCATCACCAGCTTTGTTGCCCTTCTCTGAACACACTCCAGCCCCTCAATGTCCATCTTGGTGTGAGAGCACCAAAACTAAACCCAGAATTCAAGGTTTGTTCTCCTCAGTGCCCAGGTCCCACTGCTCTGGTCCCTCTAGCCTCACTTGCTGATCGAGTACAGGATGCTGGTGGCCTTCTTGGCCACCTAGGCACATGGGGGCTGATGTTCAGCTGGTCTACAATCAACCTCTGTGTTGAGGTTTTTTCCCTTGTGTCTTAGTTTTTCCTCCATGTCCTGTCGGTTGGCCTCTTCCCCCAGGCAAGCAGCACCAGAACAAGAGGACACAGTCTCAAGCTGTGTCAGGGGAGGTTTAGGCTGGAGGTGAGGAGAAAATTCTTCCCAGCAAGAGAGATTGGCCACTGGAATGTGCTGCCCAGGGAGGTGGTAGAGTCCCCATCCCTGGAGGTGTTCAAGACAGGCTTGGATGTGGCACTTGGAGCCATGGTTTAGTTGTCAGGAGGTGTTAGCTATTAGGTCATAGGTTGGACTTGATGATCTCTGAGGTCTTTTCCAAGCTGGTTGATTCTATGATTCTATAATGGGAGAAGTTGCCTGAAGACACTTTGTACTCTGCTGCACAAGCCTTTCCCAAGAGCCTCCCAGGTCACAAAGCAACTCATTGGACTTCATTCCAAGGTGGCAGAGCTAAGACCCTCCGGACCAGAGAGCAAAGGATCATTTCGTGTTGATTATCCATTGCCTGCAGGGCTCAGAGGATGGAAATTTCAGGCTTCTAATGGAAATTCAGCTGCAGCCAGGTCTGTAAAGCAACCTCCAATGCTGCAGAATTATGAGCTTCAGATGAGTGCAGCCCTGTTCTACCTCAGATGAAACGCTCCTGATTTGCATCCTCGCCGCTCGCCTGCTAACGCACACATTTGCCACGATTTAAGTCTTTTAAGGAAGGGGAAAAGCCATTTGTAGGTATTTTAGAGAGAGGGAGAGAGAGCCCCTGCAGCTCCTCTGAGTGCTGAGAGAGGTACAAACGTGGGAGGAATTCAATGAATGGCTAAACCCCACAAATCCAGGAGAAAACATGCTGATCAGTCATTAATGGTGCATTAAGCACATAATCCCAGCGCGGTGGGGTTGGAAGGGATCTTTGGAGATCAGGCAGGCCAGCCTCCTCTGCTAAAGCAGGGCCCCCACAGCACCCTGACCAGGATCAAAATATCCAGGGGATTTGGAAGCTCTCCACACAAGGAGACTCCACAACCTCTCTGGGCAGCCTGCTCCAGGCCTCCAGCACCCTCACAACAAACAACTTTCTCCTCTTGTTCAGGTGGAACCTCCTGGGTTCCAGTTTGTGCCGTTTGCCCCTTGCCCTGTCCCTGGGCACCACTGAGCAGAGTCTGGCCCCAACCTCTTGCCCCCCACAGGTCCTTCAGCTCTTGCTGAGCGTTGCTCAGCTCTCCTCTGGGGCTGCTCTTCTGCAGGCTCAACAGCCCCAGGGCTCTCAGCCTTTCCTCCTCACAGAGCTGCTCCAAAACCCTCAGTGTCTTTGTAGCTTCTGCTGGACTCTTTCCAGCAGTTCCCTGTCTCTCTTGAACTGGGAAGCCCAGAATTGGACCTGGTTCTCCAGCTGTGGCCTCAATAGGGCGGAATAAAAGGGGAGATGAGCCTCTCTCCACTTGCTGGTCACACTCCATGCACCCCCACTTCCACCTCCAGAAAAGGTTTTGAGAGTCTTTTTCATAGAATCATAGAATCAATAAGGTTGGAAAAGACCTCAGAGATCACCAAGTCCAAGCTGTCACCCAACACCTCCTGACAACTCAACCATGGCTACAAGTGCTACATCCAAGCCTCTCTTGAACACCTGCAGGGATGGGGACTCCACCACCTCCCTGGGCAGCACATCCCAAGGGCCAATCTCTCTTGCTGGGAAGAACTTCCTCCTCACCTTGAGCCTAAACCTACCCTGGCACAGCTTGAGACTGTGTCCTCTTGTTCAGGTGCTGGTTGCCTGCCTGGGAGAAGAGACCAACCCCCACCTGGCTACAGCCTCGCTTCAGGGAGTTGGAGAGAGCAAGAAGGTCTCCCCTGAGCCTCCTCTTCTGCAGGCTAAGCAACCCCAGCTCCCTCAGCCTCTCCTCCCAGGGCTGTGCTCCAGACCCCTCCCCAGCCTCACTGCCCTTCTCTAGACATGTTCAAGCATCTCAATGTCCTCCCTAAACTGAGGGGCCCAGAACTGGACACAGGACTCCAGGTGTGGCCTAAGCAGTGCTGAGCACAGGGCAGAATGACTTCTCTGCTCCTGCAGGCCACAGCAGGAGGTTTTGTTGAGGTTTTGAGCAGGGACCAGACGCTGACAGCGGTGTCACTCGCGAGTTAATTCAATAGCATGGAGTGACACCCGACTGGAGCCCTGGCAATTTAAGAGACTAATGGCTTGTCAGGTTGAGCTGGAAAGAGCTCCTTAGATGATTTTAGAAGTCTTTTGCATATTTATTTTGCCCCACTTTAAATAAATTTGGGTGAGATTTATCTCGTTAGCTCTGAGCCCAAGTCCCTCTTGGCCTGATCGAGGAAACAAATTAGACTTTGCAAACATTGGGAAGACTGAATCAATACATTAATATTTAGGGGACATTAAGAAGGTTTATTAAACAGGGATGAAAAGGGGAAAAAAAAATAAAAAAAGGGCCTTGAGTGGTACTTTGGAAAATATTACCCATGATTAAAGCAAAAAAATGTGGCTTGCTGTGGCTGACTGAAGCTGTAACTCTCCTTTCCCACAGATCACTGCATCGTTTGCCTGCATGCCCTCTGAAGTGGAGATCATGTGCAGAAATGAGCTGACCAAATCAGAGGATCAGAGATGTTTGGGTTGGAAAAGGCTTCTAAGGTCATTGAGTCTGACCTTCAACCCAACACCACCATGGCCACCAAACCATTTCCCATGAAGGTATCAGAGAATCATAGAACCAGAGATCTGTTTCAGTTGGAAGAGACCTCTAAGACCATCCAGTCCAACCATCAACCCAACACCACCATGGCCACCAAACCATTTCCCATGAAAGTGTCAGAGAATCAGAGAATCAGTTGGAAGAGACCTGAGACCATCAAGTCCAACCATCTACCCAACACCACCATGGCCACCAAACCATTTCCCATGAAGGTGTCAGAGAATCAAAGAATCAGTTGGAAGAGACCTCTGAGACCATCCAGTCCAACCATCAACCCAACACCACCACAGCCACTGAACCACATCCCCAAGTGCCATGGCCACAGATTTCTTGAACAGCTCCAGGGATGGTGACTCCACCACCTCCCTGGGCAGCCTGTGCCAGTACCTGACTACTCTTGCAGCAAAGTAACCGTTCCTAATATCCAACCTAAGCCTCCCCAGTGGCAACTTAAGGCCATTTTCTCTTGTCCTAGCATTTGTTCCTTGGGAGAAGAGGCCAACTCCCATCGAGCTCTAACCTCCTTTTGGGGAGGTGTAGAGGGTCAGAAGGTCTCTCCTCAGCCTCCTTTTCCCCAGACTAAACACCCCCAGTTCCCTCAGCTGCAGCCTGTGCCAGTGCCTGACCACTCTTGCAGCAAAGAAACTGTTCCTAATCTCCAACCTAAGCCTCCTCATTGTTAGGAAGACCACAGTCCCAAGCCCCACGCTCCAACGCTGTGATCACTCCTATCCCACCACATCTCACAGGAACCAACATCCAGAACACCAACCACTCTTCCCTGGGCAGCCTACCTACCTTGGGATGGGGACCAACACCTTCCCTTCATCCTCCATTAAAACTCACCCATGGTTAAGTGATATTTGCCTACTGCTGCAGAAGTGACCTCCCTTAGCTGGGGTGTTTGTTTTCCCTGCCTGGGATCAAATCAAGTCTATGAATGAGCAGAACAAAGGTCTCCCCAGGCCCTCATTTCACCCAGGTTAAATAAAGAAATCTCTTCCACATGGGTTTATATTCTCCTAATCAATGTCTTTAATTGCATCTCTATTGCTCCTGAAAGCAGCTTGGAGCCACGTGGGGGCTGGTTGCTTCTCCCAAGGAACTAGCAACAGGACAAGAGGAAATTACTTCAGGTTGCACCAGGAAAGGTTTAGGTTGGAGATGGGGAATAATTTCTTCCCCCAAAGGATTGCCAAGGCCTGGAACAGGCTGCCCAGGGCAGTGATGAATTCCCCATCCCTGGAGGGGTTTCAAAGCCATAGAGATGTGGTGCTGAGGGCCAGGGTTTAGTGGTGACCTGGCAGTGCTGGGTTAAGCGTTTGATTTGATGATCTTAATGGCCTCTTCCAACCAAAATGGCTCTCTGATTCTCTGACTCTAGTGATCCTAATAGCCCTTCCTTGGTGGCTGAGGTCCTTCTGAACACTCTGTTCCAGTCCCTCCCTCTATGGAGCCCAACTTGCCCTTTCCCCACACACCACAAGAGTATCACAACCACATCCTGACCCGTGGAGAAAATGGGAGGCTTTGAGCCCTGACCTGCCCCGCTGCCGCAGAGCGAAACTCACTCTCAAGGGCACTGCTGAAGATATCTTAATACTTTTGTAAATGGAAAGGGAAACAGGGCTTGGAGGATGCAATTTAATCATTGGCAGAATAAATGTCAGATCAGAAAGAGCAGAAATTGCAACCTTTTGCTAGGAAAATGATGAGCAGCACGATGTGCTGAGAGGGGTTTCAGGGAGTGAGGCTTCAGGCTGGCAAACATCTGACAGGTAAATCATCTGCAGCTCATGACTTTGCAGATCAAGCATCTGGCACCAAGCTGGACTGAGTTGATTACAAACTCCTACCTCCTAAACTTTTAATTAATTACTTTGCAATTCTCACTTCACCTTAATAAGGTGACTGAAGTAGAGTCTGCTGCATCATTGTCCTCTCTTTCATCTGTTGTGGTGTGTTTTTTTCCCCTTCCCTGGTGTAATTGCAGGCTAAGGACACATCAGGGCCTTTTGTCCTTTTAGTCATGGAATGGGTTGGATTGCAAAAGGCCTTTAAGATCATCAAGTGCAAATATAAACCATGGCCCCAAGTGCCATGGCCACGTGTTTCTTGAATACCCCCAGGGATGGGGACTCCACCACCTCCCTGGGCAGCTTCTTCCAATGCCAGACCACTCTTGCAGCCAAGAAATTGCTCCTTGTGTTCAGCCTAAACCTCCCCTGGCACAACTTGAAGTTATTTCCTCTCATCCTGTTACCTGATACTAAGAACAAGAGACCATCCCCATCTCACTCTAACCTTCTTTCAGGGAGAGCCGCAGTGTGTCCCCTCAGCCTTCTCTTCTCCAGGCTACGCAACCCCAGTTCCCTCAGCTGCTCCTCTCCAGACCCTTCACCACCCTTCCTGCTTTTTAGGCTTGTTAGAATAGAATAGAACTAACCAGGTTGGAAAAGACCTCAGAGATCATCCAGTCCAACCTCTCACTCAACACCATCCAATCAATTCAACCATGGCACCAAGTGCCTCAGCCAGGCTCTTCCTAAACACCTCCAGGGATGGGGACTCCACCACCTCCCTGGGCAGCACATCCCAATGGCCAATCTCTCTCTCTGGGAAGAATTTCTTCCTCACCTCCAGCCTAAACCTCCCTTGGCACAGCTTGAGACTGTGTCCTCTTGTTCTGGTGCTGCTTGCCTGGGAGAAGAGACCAACCCCCACCTGGCTACAACCTCCCTGCAGGGAGTTGGAGAGAGCAATGAGGTCTCCCCTGAGCCTCCTCTTCTTCAGTCCAGGCTAAGCAGCCCCAGCTCCCTCAGCCTCTCCTCACAGGGCTGTGCTCCAGACCCCTCCCCAGCTTTCTTGCCCTTCTCTGGACACCTTCCAGCAGCTCAACCTCTTTCCTAACCTGAGGAGCCCAGAACTGGGCACAGGACTCAAGGTGTGGCCTGAGCACTGCTGAGTACTACCTTGATTAATTTTCTTGGGACACAAACGTGTCACTGTGTCACAAGTTGCAGTGCTCTAGACTTCACTTGGTGCTTCCTTAAAGTATTGAGAAAGGATTTGGAAACCTGAAATTCAGCTGTGCCAGGGGACATTTAGGCTGGAGGTGAGGAGAAAGTTCTTCCCAGCAAGAGAGATTGGCCATTGGGATGTGCTGCCCAGGGAGGTGGTGGAGTCCCCATCCCTGGAGATGTTCAAGAAAGGCTTGGATGTGGCACTTGGAGCCATGGTTTAGTTGTCAGGAGGTGTTAGCTATTAGGTGATAGGTTGGACTTGTTGATCTCTGAGGTCCTTACCAGACTGGTTGATTCTGTGATTCTATGGTTTACCTTTAAGCTCTGCCAGAAATTCCTGTTTGCCTGTGGTCAAACTCCCCTGTGTCTGACTGCTCCCTCTACCTGTCTGTGGGGAAGGGGTGGTGCAGCTGCTCGTCCTCCTCAGCCATGGTTACCTACTGCTCAGTGTCTTACTGAAATTAATCACCAAATCCCTCAAGCCCAGCATGTGTGGGTTGGAAGGGACCTCTGGAAATCACTCACTGCAACCCCTCTGCTAAAGCAGAGGCACCCACAACAGCTTGCCCAGCAGCACAATGCCCAGCTGGCTTTGGGAGCTCTCCACACAAGGAGACTCCACAACCTCTCTGGGCAGCCTGCTCCAGGCCTCCAGCACCCTCACAACAAGGAATTTTCTCCTTCTGTTCAGGTGGAAACTCCTGGGTTCCAGTTTGTGCCTGCTGCCCCTGGTCCTCTCTCTGGGCACCAGCGAGAAGAGCCTGGCCCCAGCCTCTTGCCCTGCCCCATTTGGGTATTGATCAGCATTGGTCTTTATTCACTGAAAGGTTTCCATCAACACATTCAGAAACTGTCAGCCCAAGCTGCAGAGAAGACAACATTCAAAAGGAGAGCTCCTGGGTCTGTGTACAGAGGGACCTCACAAAGGATAAAAGATTGCCACAGCTTTTGAAGTGGAGCTTCACAGCACACAGCTTTTGCAATCTGGAGTCTGAGCCTGTTTGGGATCTTTTGGCCATCCAGAAGTCTTCTCCTCGTTTAATTTGTGCCACAATGCACACAGCCCAGCTCCTCCAGCTCTGCTCTTGCCAGGAGGAGAACATCTTCTTTCAACACCACTCCACAGAAGGCAGCCTGGAGGGCAGAGGAATTTGAAAAGGCTGCGACTTGGCTTCTAAAT